>NW_027125220.1:0-339400 GCF_033026475.1 Channa argus
TGGGTTTGCCTTCATATTTGACCCAGAACAACTCAGTTCAGAATGGAAATATTGCAATAGCGTTTATTTAGCCAGAAATGAAGAGTGTAAGTTTATAATCGCTTAAAAGCATTTTCAGGCCGAATGAGCTGATTTCTGCCAATCGCAGCAAAATACTGAAGGAAAAGTGGGTTTGCCTTCATATTTGACCCAGAACAACTCAGTTCAGCATGAAAATATCATTGCAACAGCTTTTATTTAGCCACAAATCAAGAGTGTATGTTTTTATGCGCTTAAAAGCATTTTCAGGCCGAATAAGCAGATATGCTTGTTTATGCCAATTGCAGCAAAAAACTGAAAGGAAAGTGGGTTTGCCTTCATATTTGACACAGAACAACTCATTTCAGCATGGAAATATCATTGCAACAGCTTTTATTTAGCCAGAAATCAAGAGTGTAAGTTTTAATGCGCTTTAAAAGTATTTTCAGGCCGAATAAGAAGATATGCTTGTTTCTGCCAATTGCAGTAAAATACTGAAGGGAAAGTGGGTTTGCCTTCATATTTGACCCAGAACAACTCAGTTCAGCATGGACATATCATTGCAACAGCTTTTATTTAGCCACAAATCAAGAGTGTAAGTTTTTATGCGCTTAAAAGCATTTTCAGGCCGAATGAGCCGATTTCTGCCAATTGCAGCAAAAATACTGAAGGGAAAGTGGGTTTTGCCTTCATATTTGACCCAGAACAACTCAGTTCAGCATGGAAATATCATTGCAACAGCTTTTATTTAGCCAGAAATCAAGAGTGTAAGTTTTTATGAGCTTAAAAGCATTTTCAGGTCGAATGAGCTGATATGCTTGTTTCTGCCAATTACAGCAATATACTGAAAGGAAAGTGGGTTTGCCTTCATATTTGACCCACAACAACTCAGTTCAGCATGGAAATATCATTGCAACAGCTTTTATTTAGCCAGAAATCAATAGTGTAAGTTTTTATGCGCTTAAAAGCATTTTCAGGCCGAATGAGTAAATATGCATGTTTCTGCCAATTGCAGCAAAATACTGAAAGGAAAGTGGGTTTGCCTTTATATTTGACCCACTAAAACTCAGTTCAACATGGAAATATCATTGCAACAGCTTTTATTTAGCCAGAAATCAAGAGTGTAAGTTTTAATGCGCTTAAAAGCATTAACAGGCCAAATGAGCTGATTTCTGCCAATTGCAGGAAAATACTGAGGGGAAAGAGGGTTTGCCTTCATATTTGACCCAGAACAACTCAGTTCAGCATGGAAATATCATTGCAACTGCTTTTATTTAGCCAGAAATCAAGAGTGTAAGTTTTAATGCGCTTAAAAGCATTTACAGGCCAAATGAGCTGATTTCTGCCAATTGCAGCAAAAATACTTAAGGGAAAGTGGATTTGCCTTCATATTTGACACAGAACAACTCAGTTCAGCATGGAAATATCATTGCAACAGCTTTTATTTAGCCAGAAATCAAGAGTGTAAGTTTTTATGCGCTTAAAAGCATTTTCAGGCCGAATGAGCAAATATGCTTGTTTCTGCTAATTGCAGCAATATACTGAAAGGAAAGTGGGTTTGCCTTCATATTTGACCCAGAACAACTCAGTTCAGCATGGAAATATCATTGCAACAGCTTTTATTTAGCCAGAAATCAAGAGTGTTAGTTTTTATGCGCCTAAAAGCATTTTCAGGCCGAATGAGCTGATTTCTGCCAATTGCAGCAAAAGACTCAAAGGAAAGAGGGTTTGCCTTCATATTTGACCCAGAACAACTCAGTTCAGCATGGAAATATCATTGCAACAGCTTTTATTTAGTCAGAAATCAAGAGTGTAAGTTTGTATGCGCTTAAAAGCATTTTCAGGGATAATGAGCTGATTTCTGCCAATTGCAGCAAAATACTGAAAGGAAAGTGGGTTTGCCTTCATATTTGACCCAGAACAACTCAGTTCAGCATGGAAATATCATTGCAACAGCTTTTATTTAGCCAGAAATCAAGAGTGTAAGTTTTTATGCGCTTAAAAGCATTTTCAGGCCGAATGAGCAAATATGCTTGTTTCTGCCAATTGCAGCAAAATACTGAAAGGAAAGTGGGTTTGCCTTCATATTTGACCCAGAACAACCCAGTTCAGCATGGAAATATCATTGCAACAGCTTTTATTTAGCCAGAAATCAAGAGTGTAAGTTTTTATGCGCTTAAAAGCATTTTCAGGCCGAATGAGCAAATATGCTTGTTTCTGCTAATTGCAGCAAAATACTGAAAGGAAAGTGGGTTTGCCTTCATATTTGACCCAGAACAACTCAGTTCAGCATGGAAATATCATTGCAACAGCTTTTATTTAGCCAGAAATCAAGAGTGTTAGTTTTTATGCGCCTAAAAGCATTTTCAGGCCGAATGAGCTGATTTCTGCCAATTGCAGCAAAAGACTGAAAGGAAAGTGGGTTTGCCTTCATATTTGACCCAGAACAACTCAGTTCAGCATGGAAATATCATTGCAACAGCTTTTATTTAGTCAGAAATCAAGAGTGTAAGTTTTTATGCGCTTAAAAGCATTTTCAGGGATAATGAGCTGATTTCTGCCAATTGCAGCAAAATACTGAAAGGAAAGTGGGTTTGCCTTCATATTTGACCCAGAACAACTCAGTTCAGCATGGAAATATCATTGCAACAGCTTTTATTTAGCCAGAAATCAAGAGTGTAAGTTTTTATGCGCTTAAAAGCATTTTCAGGCCGAATGAGCAAATATGCTTGTTTCTGCCAATTGCAGCAAAATACTGAAAGGAAAGTGGGTTTGCCTTCATATTTGACCCAGAACAACTCAGTTCAGCATGGAAATATCATTGCAACAGCTTTTATTTAGCCAGAAATCAAGAGTGTAAGTTTTTATGCGCTTAAAAGCATTTTCAGGCCGAATGAGCAAATATGCTTGTTTCTGCCAATTGCAGCAAAATACTGAAAGGAAAGTGGGTTTGCCTTCATATTTGACCCAGAACAACTCAGTTCAGCATGGAAATATCATTGCAACAGCTTTTATTTAGCCAGAAATCAAGAGTGTAAGTTTTTATGCGCTTAAAAGCATTTTCAGGCCGAATGAGCTGATTTCTGCCAATTGCAGCAAAAGACTGAAAGGAAAGTGGGTTTGCCTTCATATTTGACCCAGAACAACTCAGTTCAGCATGGAAATATCATTGCAACAGCTTTTATTTAGCCAGAAATCAAGAGTGTAAGTTTTTATGCGCTTAAAAGCATTTTCAGGCCAAATGAGCAAATATGCTTGTTTCTGCCAATTGCAGCAAAATACTGAAAGGAAAGTGGGTTTGCCTTCATATTTGACCCAGAACAACTCAGTTCAGCATGGAAATATCATTGCAACAGCTTTTATTTAGCCAGAAATCAAGAGTGTAAGTTTTTATGCGCTTAAAAGCATTTTCAGGCCGAATGAGCCGATTTTTGCCAATTGCAGCAAAATACTGATAGGAAAGTGGGTTTGCCTTCATATTTGACCCAGAACAACTCAGTTCAGCATGGAAATATCATTGCAACAGCTTTTATTTAGCCAGAAATCAAGAGTGTAATTTTTTATACGCTTAAAAGTATTTTCAGGCCGAATGAGCAAATATGCTTGTTTCTGCCAATTGCAGCAAAATACTGAAAGGAAAGTGGGTTTGCCTTCATATTTGACCCAGAACAACTCAGTTCAGCGTGGAAATATCATTGCAACAGCTTTTATTTAGTCAGAAATCAAGAGTGTAAGTTTTTATGCGCTTAAAAGCATTTTCAGGGATAATGAGCTGATTTCTGCCAATTGCAGCAAAATACTGAAAGGAAAGTGGGTTTGCCTTCATATTTGACCCAGAACAACTCAGTTCAGCATGGAAATATCATTGCTTAAAAGCATTTTCAGGCCGAATGAGCAAATATGCTTGTTTCTGCCAATTGCAGCAAAATACTGAAAGGAAAGTGGGTTTGCCTTCATATTTGACCCAGAACAACTCAGTTCAGCATGGAAATATCATTGCAACAGCTTTTATTTAGCCAGAAATCAAGAGTGTAAGTTTTTATGCGCTTAAAAGCATTTTCAGGCCGAATGAGCTGATTTCTGCCAATTGCAGCAAATGACTGAAAGGAAAGTGGGTTTGCCTTCATATTTGACCCAGAACAACTCAGTTCAGCATGGAAATATCATTGCAACAGCTTTTATTTAGCCAGAAATCAAGAGTGTAAGTTTCTATGCGCTTAAAAGCATTTTAAGGCCGAATGAGCAAATATGCTTGTTTCTGCCAATTGCAGCAAAATACTGAAAGGAAAGTGGGTTTGCCTTCATATTTGACCCAGAACAACTCAGTTCAGCATGGAAATATCATTGCAACAGCTTTTATTTAGCCAGAAATCAAGAGTGTAAGTTTTTATGCGCTTAAAAGCATTTTCAGGCCGAATGAGCTGATTTCTGCCAATTGCAGCAAAAGACTGAAAGGAAAGTGGGTTTGCCTTCATATTTGACCCAGAACAACTCAGTTCAGCATGGAAATATCATTGCAACAGCTTTTATTTAGCCAGAAATCAAGAGTGTAAGTTTTTATGCGCTTAAAAGCATTTTCAGGCCAAATGAGCAAATATGCTTGTTTCTGCCAATTGCAGCAAAATACTGAAAGGAAAGTGGGTTTGCCTTCATATTTGACCCAGAACAACTCAGTTCAGCATGGAAATATCATTGCAACAGCTTTTATTTAGCCAGAAATCAAGAGTGTAAGTTTTTATGCGCTTAAAAGCATTTTCAGGCCGAATGAGCCGATTTTTGCCAATTGCAGCAAAATACTGATAGGAAAGTGGGTTTGCCTTCATATTTGACCCAGAACAACTCAGTTCAGCATGGAAATATCATTGCAACAGCTTTTATTTAGCCAGAAATCAAGAGTGTAATTTTTTATACGCTTAAAAGTATTTTCAGGCCGAATGAGCAAATATGCTTGTTTCTGCCAATTGCAGCAAAAGACTCAAAGGAAAGAGGGTTTGCCTTCATATTTGACCCAGAACAACTCAGTTCAGCATGGAAATATCATTGCAACAGCTTTTATTTAGTCAGAAATCAAGAGTGTAAGTTTGTATGCGCTTAAAAGCATTTTCAGGGATAATGAGCTGATTTCTGCCAATTGCAGCAAAATACTGAAAGGAAAGTGGGTTTGCCTTCATATTTGACCCAGAACAACTCAGTTCAGCATGGAAATATCATTGCTTAAAAGCATTTTCAGGCCGAATGAGCAAATATGCTTGTTTCTGCCAATTGCAGCAAAATACTGAAAGGAAAGTGGGTTTGCCTTCATATTTGACCCAGAACAACTCAGTTCAGCATGGAAATATCATTGCAACAGCTTTTATTTAGCCAAAAATCAAGAGTGTAAGTTTTTATGCGCTTAAAAGCATTTTCAGAACGAATGAGCAAATATACTTGTTTCTGCCAATTGCAGCAAAATACTGAAAGGAAAGTGGGTTTGCCTTCATATTTGACCCAGAACAACTCAGTTCAGCATGGAAATATCATTGCAACAGCTTTTATTTAGCCAGAAATCAAGAGTGTAAGTTTTTATGCGCCTAAAAGCATTTTCAGGCCGAAGGAGCTGATTTCTGCCAATTGCAGCAAAATACTGAAAGGAAAGTGGGTTTGCCTTCATATTTGACCCAGAACAACTCAGTTCAGCATGGAAATATCATTGCAACAGCTTTTATTTAGCCAGAAATCAAGAGTGTAAGTTTTTATGCGCCTAAAAGCATTTTCAGGCCGAAGGAGCTGATTTCTGCCAATTGCAGCAAAATACTGAAAGGAAAGTGGGTTTGCCTTCATATTTGACCCAGAACAACTCAGTTCAGCATGGAAATATCATTGCAACAGCTTTTATTTAGCCAGAAATCAAGAGTGTAAGTTTTTATGCGCTTAAAAGCATTTTAAGGCCAAATGAGCAAATATGCTTGTTTCTGCCAATTGCAGCAAAATACTGAAAGGAAAGTGGGTTTGCCTTCATATTTGACCCAGAACAACTCAGTTCAGCATGGAAATATCATTGCAACAGCTTTTATTTAGCCAGAAATCAAGAGTGTAAGTTTTTATGCGCTTAAAAGCATTTTCAGGCCGAATGAGCTGATTTCTGCCAATTGCAGCAAAAGACTGAAAGGAAAGTGGGTTTGCCTTCATATTTGACCCATAACAACTCAGTTCAGCATGGAAATATCATTGCAACAGCTTTTATTTAGCCAGAAATCAAGAGTGTAAGTTTTTATGCGCTTAAAAGCATTTTCAGGCCAAATGAGCAAATATGCTTGTTTCTGCCAATTGCAGCAAAATACTGAAAGGAAAGTGGGTTTGCCTTCATATTTGACCCAGAACAACTCAGTTCAGCATGGAAATATCATTGCAACAGCTTTTATTTAGCCAGAAATCAAGAGTGTAAGTTTTTATGCGCTTAAAAGCATTTTCAGGCCGAATGAGCCGATTTTTGCCAATTGCAGCAAAATACTGATAGGAAAGTGGGTTTGCCTTCATATTTGACCCAGAACAACTCAGTTCAGCATGGAAATATCATTGCAACAGCTTTTATTTAGCCAGAAATCAAGAGTGTAATTTTTTATACGCTTAAAAGTATTTTCAGGCCGAATGAGCAAATATGCTTGTTTCTGCCAATTGCAGCAAAATACTGAAAGGAAAGTGGGTTTGCCTTCATATTTGACCCAGAACAACTCAGTTCAGCGTGGAAATATCATTGCAACAGCTTTTATTTAGTCAGAAATCAAGAATATAAGTTTTTATGCGCTTAAAAGCATTTTCAGGCCTAATGAGCTGATTTCTGGCAATTGCAGCAAAATACTGAAAGGAAAGTGGGTTTGCCTTCATATTTGACCCAGAAAAACTCAGTTCAGCATGGAAATATCATTGCAACAGCTTTTATTTAGCCAAAAATCAAGAGTGTAAGTTTTTATGCGCTTAAAAGCATTTTCAGAACGAATGAGCAAATATACTTGTTTCTGCCAATTGCAGCAAAATACTGAAAGGAAAGTGGGTTTGCCTTCATATTTGACCCAGAACAACTCAGTTCAGCATGGAAATATCATTGCAACAGCTTTTATTTAGCCAGAAATCAAGAGTGTAAGTTTTTATGCGCCTAAAAGCATTTTCAGGCCGAAGGAGCTGATTTCTGCCAATTGCAGCAAAATACTGAAAGGAAAGTGGGTTTGCCTTCATATTTGACCCAGAACAACTCAGTTCAGCATGGAAATATCATTGCAACAGCTTTTATTTAGCCAGAAATCAAGAGTGTAAGTTTTTATGCGCCTAAAAGCATTTTCAGGCCGAAGGAGCTGATTTCTGCCAATTGCAGCAAAATACTGAAAGGAAAGTGGGTTTGCCTTCATATTTGACCCAGAACAACTCAGTTCAGCATGGAAATATCATTGCAACAGCTTTTATTTAGCCAGAAATCAAGAGTGTAAGTTTTTATGCGCTTAAAAGCATTTTCAGGCCGAATGAGCTGATTTCTGCCAATTGCAGCAAAAGACTGAAAGGAAAGTGGGTTTGCCTTCATATTTGACCCATAACAACTCAGTTCAGCATGGAAATATCATTGCAACAGCTTTTATTTAGCCAGAAATCAAGAGTGTAAGTTTTTATGCGCTTAAAAGCATTTTCAGGCCTAATGAGCTGATTTCTGCCAATTGCAGCAAAATACTGAAAGGAAAGTGGGTTTGCCTTCATATTTGACCCAGAACAACTCAGTTCAGCATGGAAAAATCATTGCAACAGCTTTTATTTAGCCAGAAATCAAGAGTGTAAGTTTTTATGTGCTTAAAAGCATTTTCAGGCCGAATGAGCAAATATGCTTGTTTCTGCCAATTGCAGCAAAAGACTGAAAGGAAAATGGGTTTGCCTTCATATTTGACCCAGAACAACTCAGTTCAGCATGGAAATATCATTGCAACAGCTTTTATTTAGCCAGAAATCAAGAGTGTAAGTTTTTATGCGCTTAAAAGCATTTTCAGGCCGAATGAGCTGATTTCTGCCAATTGCAGCAAAAGACTGAAAGGAAAGTGGGTTTGCCTTCATATTTGACCCAGAACAACTCAGTTCAGCATGGAAATATCATTGCAACAGCTTTTATTTAGCCAGAAATCAAGAGTGTAAGTTTTTATGCGCTTAAAAGCATTTTCAGGCCGAATGAGCCGATTTTTGCCAATTGCAGCAAAATACTGATAGGAAAGTGGGTTTGCCTTCATATTTGACCCAGAACAACTCAGTTCAGCATGGAAATATCATTGCAACAGCTTTTATTTAGCCAGAAATCAAGAGTGTAATTTTTTATACGCTTAAAAGTATTTTCAGGCCGAATGAGCAAATATGCTTGTTTCTGCCAATTGCAGCAAAATACTGAAAGGAAAGTGGGTTTGCCTTCATATTTGACCCAGAACAACTCAGTTCAGCGTGGAAATATCATTGCAACAGCTTTTATTTAGTCAGAAATCAAGAATATAAGTTTTTATGCGCTTAAAAGCATTTTCAGGCCTAATGAGCTGATTTCTGGCAATTGCAGCAAAATACTGAAAGGAAAGTGGGTTTGCCTTCATATTTGACCCAGAACAACTCAGTTCAGCATGGAAATATCATTGCAACAGCTTTTATTTAGCCAGAAATCAAGAGTGTAAGTTTTTATGCGCTTAAAAGCATTTTCAGGCCGAATGAGCAAATATGCTTGTTTCTGCCAGTTGCAGCAAAATACTGAAAGGAAAGTGGGTTTGCCTTCATATTTGACCCAGAACAACTCAGTTCAGCATGAAATATCATTGCAACAGCTTTTATTTAGCCAGAAATCAAGAGTGTAAGTTTTTATGCGCCTAAAAGCATTTTCAGGCCGAAGGAGCTGATTTCTGCCAATTGCAGCAAAATACTGAAAGGAAAGTGGGTTTGCCTTCATATTTGACCCAGAACAACTCAGTTCAGCATGGAAATATCATTGCAACAGCTTTTATTTAGTCAGAAATCAAGAGTGTAAGTTTTTATGCGCTTAAAAGCATTTTCAGGCCAAATGAGCTGATTTCTGCCAATTGCAGCAAAATACTGAAAGGAAAGTGGGTTTGCCTTCATATTTGACCCAGAACAACTCAGTTCAGCATGGAAATATCATTGCAACAGCTTTTATTTAGCCAGAAATCAAGAGTGTAAGTTTTTATGCGCTTAACAGCATTTTCAGGCCGAATGAGCAAATATGCTTGTTTCTGCCAATTGCAGCAAAATACTGAAAGGAAAGTGGGTTTGCCTTCATATTTGACCCAGAACAACTCAGTTCAGCATGGAAATATCATTGCAACAGCTTTAATTTAGCCAGAAATCAAGAGTGTAAGTTTTTATGCGCTTAAAAGCATTTTCAGGCCGAATGAGCAAATATGCTTGTTTCTGCCAATTGCAGCAAAATACTGAAAGGAAAGTGGGTTTGCCTTCATATTTGACCCAGAACAACTCAGTTCAGCATGGAAATATCATTGCAACAGCTTTTATTTAGCCAGAAATCAAGAGTGTAAGTTTTTATGCGCTTAACAGCATTTTCAGGCCGAATGAGCAAATATGCTTGTTTCTGCCAATTGCAGCAAAATACTGAAAGGAAAGTGGGTTTGCCTTCATATTTGACCCAGAACAACTCAGTTCAGCATGGAAATATCATTGCAACAGCTTTAATTTAGCCAGAAATCAAGAGTGTAAGTTTTTATGCGCTTAAAAGCATTTTCAGGCCGAATGACCAAATATGCTTGTTTCTGCCAATTGCAGCAAAATACTGAAAGGAAAGTGGGTTTGCCTTCATATTTGACCCAGAACAACTCAGTTCAGCATGGAAATATCATTGCAACAGCTTTTATTTAGCCAGAAATCAAGAGTGTAAGTTTTTATGCGCTTAAAAGCATTTTCAGGCCGAATGAGCTGATTTCTGCCAATTGCAGCAAATGACTGAAAGGAAAGTGGGTTTGCCTTCATATTTGACCCAGAACAACTCAGTTCAGCATGGAAATATCATTGCAACAGCTTTTATTTAGCCAGAAATCAAGAGTGTAAGTTTCTATGCGCTTAAAAGCATTTTCAGGCCGAATGAGCAAATATGCTTGTTTCTGCCAATTGCAGCAAAATACTGAAAGGAAAGTGGGTTTGCCTTCATATTTGACCCAGAACAACTCAGTTCAGCATGGAAATATCATTGCAACAGCTTTTATTTAGCCAGAAATCAAGAGTGTAAGTTTTTATGCGCTTAAAAGCATTTTCAGGCCGAATGAGCTGATTTCTGCCAATTGCAGCAAAAGACTGAAAGGAAAGTGGGTTTGCCTTCATATTTGACCCATAACAACTCAGTTCAGCATGGAAATATCATTGCAACAGCTTTTATTTAGCCAGAAATCAAGAGTGTAAGTTTTTATGCGCTTAAAAGCATTTTCAGGCCGAATGAGCCGATTTTTGCCAATTGCAGCAAAATACTGATAGGAAAGTGGGTTTGCCTTCATATTTGACCCAGAACAACTCAGTTCAGCATGGAAATATCATTGCAACAGCTTTTATTTAGCCAGAAATCAAGAGTGTAATTTTTTATACGCTTAAAAGTATTTTCAGGCCGAATGAGCAAATATGCTTGTTTCTGCCAATTGCAGCAAAATACTGAAAGGAAAGTGGGTTTGCCTTCATATTTGACCCAGAACAACTCAGTTCAGCGTGGAAATATCATTGCAACAGCTTTTATTTAGTCAGAAATCAAGAATATAAGTTTTTATGCGCTTAAAAGCATTTTCAGGCCTAATGAGCTGATTTCTGGCAATTGCAGCAAAATACTGAAAGGAAAGTGGGTTTGCCTTCATATTTGACCCAGAACAACTCAGTTCAGCATGGAAATATCATTGCTTAAAAGCATTTTCAGGCCGAATGAGCAAATATGCTTGTTTCTGCCAATTGCAGAAAAATACTGAAAGGAAAGTGGGTTTGCCTTCATATTTGACCCAGAACAACTCAGTTCAGCATGGAAATATCATTGCAACAGCTTTTATTTAGCCAGAAATCAAGAGTGTAAGTTTTTATGCGCTTAAAAGCATTTTCAGGCCGAATGAGCAAATATGCTTGTTTCTGCCAATTGCAGCAAAATACTGAAAGGAAAGTGGGTTTGCCTTCATATTTGACCCAGAACAACTCAGTTCAGCATGGAAATATCATTGCAACAGCTTTTATTTAGCCAAAAATCAAGAGTGTAAGTTTTTATGCGCTTAAAAGCATTTTCAGAACGAATGAGCAAATATACTTGTTTCTGCCAATTGCAGCAAAATACTGAAAGGAAAGTGGGTTTGCCTTCATATTTGACCCAGAACAACTCAGTTCAGCATGGAAATATCATTGCAACAGCTTTTATTTAGCCAGAAATCAAGAGTGTAAGTTTTTATGCGCCTAAAAGCATTTTCAGGCCGAAGGAGCTGATTTCTGCCAATTGCAGCAAAATACTGAAAGGAAAGTGGGTTTGCCTTCATATTTGACCCAGAACAACTCAGTTCAGCATGGAAATATCATTGCAACAGCTTTTATTTAGCCAGAAATCAAGAGTGTAAGTTTTTATGCGCTTAAAAGCATTTTCAGGCCGAATGAGCAAATATGCTTGTTTCTGCCAATTGCAGCAAAATACTGAAAGGAAAGTGGGTTTGCCTTCATATTTGACCCAGAACAACTCAGTTCAGCATGGAAATATCATTGCAACAGCTTTTATTTAGCCAGAAATCAAGAGTGTAAGTTTTTATGCGCTTAAAAGCATTTTCAGGCCGAATGAGCAAATATGCTTGTTTCTGCCAATTGCAGCAAAATACTGAAAGGAAAGTGGGTTTGCCAAAAATCAAGAGTGTAAGTTTTTATGCGCTTAAAAGCATTTTCAGGGATAATGAGCTGATTTCTGCCAATTGCAGCAAAATACTGAAAGGAAAGTGGGTTTGATTTCTGGCTAAATAAAAGCTGTTGCAATGATATTTCCATGCTGAACTGAGTTGTTATGGGTCAAATATGAAGGCAAACCCACTTTCCTTTCAGTATTTTGCTGCAATTAGCAGAAACAAGCATATTTGCTCATTCGGCCTGAAAATGCTTTTAAGCGCATAAAAACTTACACTCTTGATTTCTGGCTAAATAAAAGCTGTTGCAATGATATTTCCATGCTGAACTGGGTTGTTCTGGGTCAAATATGAAGGCAAACCCACTTTCCTTTCAGTATTTTGCTGCAATTGGCAGAAACAAGCATATTTGCTCATTCGGCCTGAAAATGCTTTTAAGCGCATAAAAACTTACACTCTTGATTTCTGGCTAAATAAAAGCTGTTGCAATGATATTTCCATGCTGAACTGAGTTGTTCTGGGTCAAATATGAAGGCAAACCCACTTTCCTTTCAGTATTTTGCTGCAATTGGCAGAAATCAGCTCATTATCCCTGAAAATGCTTTTAAGCGCATAAAAACTTACACTCTTGATTTCTGGCTAAATAAAAGCTGTTGCAATGATATTTCCATGCTGAACTGAGTTGTTCTGGGTCAAATATGAAGGCAAACCCACTTTCCTTTCAGTATTTTGCTGCAATTGGCAGAAATCAGCTCATTATTCCTGAAAATGCTTTTAGGCGCATAAAAACTTACACTCTTGATTTCTGGCTAAATAAAAGCTGTTGCAATGATATTTCCATGCTGAACTGAGTTGTTATGGGTCAAATATGAAGGCAAACCCACTTTCCTTTCAGTATTTTGCTGCAATTGGCAGAAATCAGCTCATTCGGCCTGAAAATGCTTTTAAGTGCATAAAAACTTACACTCTTGATTTCTGGCTAAATAAAACCCAGAACAACTCAGTTCAGCATGGAAATATCATTGCAACAGCTTTTATTTAGCCAGAAATCAAGAGTGTAAGTTTCTATGCGCTTAAAAGCATTTTCAGGCCGAATGAGCAAATATGCTTGTTTCTGCCAATTGCAGCAAAATACTGAAAGGAAAGTGGGTTTGCCTTCATATTTGACCCAGAACAACTCAGTTCAGCATGGAAATATCATTGCAACAGCTTTTATTTAGCCAGAAATCAAGAGTGTAAGTTTTTATGCGCTTAAAAGCATTTTCAGGCCGAATGAGCTGATTTCTGCCAATTGCAGCAAAAGACTGAAAGGAAAGTGGGTTTGCCTTCATATTTGACCCATAACAACTCAGTTCAGCATGGAAATATCATTGCAACAGCTTTTATTTAGCCAGAAATCAAGAGTGTAAGTTTTTATGCGCTTAAAAGCATTTTCAGGCCGAATGAGCCGATTTTTGCCAATTGCAGCAAAATACTGATAGGAAAGTGGGTTTGCCTTCATATTTGACCCAGAACAACTCAGTTCAGCATGGAAATATCATTGCAACAGCTTTTATTTAGCCAGAAATCAAGAGTGTAATTTTTTATACGCTTAAAAGTATTTTCAGGCCGAATGAGCAAATATGCTTGTTTCTGCCAATTGCAGCAAAATACTGAAAGGAAAGTGGGTTTGCCTTCATATTTGACCCAGAACAACTCAGTTCAGCGTGGAAATATCATTGCAACAGCTTTTATTTAGTCAGAAATCAAGAATATAAGTTTTTATGCGCTTAAAAGCATTTTCAGGCCTAATGAGCTGATTTCTGGCAATTGCAGCAAAATACTGAAAGGAAAGTGGGTTTGCCTTCATATTTGACCCAGAACAACTCAGTTCAGCATGGAAATATCATTGCTTAAAAGCATTTTCAGGCCGAATGAGCAAATATGCTTGTTTCTGCCAATTGCAGAAAAATACTGAAAGGAAAGTGGGTTTGCCTTCATATTTGACCCAGAACAACTCAGTTCAGCATGGAAATATCATTGCAACAGCTTTTATTTAGCCAGAAATCAAGAGTGTAAGTTTTTATGCGCTTAAAAGCATTTTCAGGCCGAATGAGCAAATATGCTTGTTTCTGCCAATTGCAGCAAAATACTGAAAGGAAAGTGGGTTTGCCTTCATATTTGACCCAGAACAACTCAGTTCAGCATGGAAATATCATTGCAACAGCTTTTATTTAGCCAAAAATCAAGAGTGTAAGTTTTTATGCGCTTAAAAGCATTTTCAGAACGAATGAGCAAATATACTTGTTTCTGCCAATTGCAGCAAAATACTGAAAGGAAAGTGGGTTTGCCTTCATATTTGACCCAGAACAACTCAGTTCAGCATGGAAATATCATTGCAACAGCTTTTATTTAGCCAGAAATCAAGAGTGTAAGTTTTTATGCGCCTAAAAGCATTTTCAGGCCGAAGGAGCTGATTTCTGCCAATTGCAGCAAAATACTGAAAGGAAAGTGGGTTTGCCTTCATATTTGACCCAGAACAACTCAGTTCAGCATGGAAATATCATTGCAACAGCTTTTATTTAGCCAGAAATCAAGAGTGTAAGTTTTTATGCGCTTAAAAGCATTTTCAGGCCGAATGAGCAAATATGCTTGTTTCTGCCAATTGCAGCAAAATACTGAAAGGAAAGTGGGTTTGCCTTCATATTTGACCCAGAACAACTCAGTTCAGCATGGAAATATCATTGCAACAGCTTTTATTTAGCCAGAAATCAAGAGTGTAAGTTTTTATGCGCTTAAAAGCATTTTCAGGCCGAATGAGCAAATATGCTTGTTTCTGCCAATTGCAGCAAAATACTGAAAGGAAAGTGGGTTTGCCTTCATATTTGACCCAGAACAACTCAGTTCAGCATGGAAAAATCATTGCAACAGGTTTTATTTAGCCAGAAATCAAGAGTGTAAGTTTTTATGCGCTTAAAAGCATTTTCAGGCCAAATGAGCAAATATGCTTGTTTCTGCCAATTGCAGCAAAATACTGAAAGGAAAGTGGGTTTGCCTTCATATTTGACCCAGAACAACTCAGTTCAGCATGGAAATATCATTGCAACAGCTTTTATTTAGCCAGAAATCAAGAGTGTAAGTTTTTATGCGCTTAAAAGCATTTTCAGGCCGAATGAGCAAATATGCTTGTTTCTGCCAGTTGCAGCAAAATACTGAAAGGAAAGTGGGTTTGCCTTCATATTTGACCCAGAACAACTCAGTTCAGCATGAAATATCATTGCAACAGCTTTTATTTAGCCAGAAATCAAGAGTGTAAGTTTTTATGCGCCTAAAAGCATTTTCAGGCCGAAGGAGCTGATTTCTGCCAATTGCAGCAAAATACTGAAAGGAAAGTGGGTTTGCCTTCATATTTGACCCAGAACAACTCAGTTCAGCATGGAAATATCATTGCAACAGCTTTTATTTAGTCAGAAATCAAGAGTGTAAGTTTTTATGCGCTTAAAAGCATTTTCAGGCCAAATGAGCTGATTTCTGCCAATTGCAGCAAAATACTGAAAGGAAAGTGGGTTTGCCTTCATATTTGACCCAGAACAACTCAGTTCAGCATGGAAATATCATTGCAACAGCTTTTATTTAGCCAGAAATCAAGAGTGTAAGTTTTTATGCGCTTAACAGCATTTTCAGGCCGAATGAGCAAATATGCTTGTTTCTGCCAATTGCAGCAAAATACTGAAAGGAAAGTGGGTTTGCCTTCATATTTGACCCAGAACAACTCAGTTCAGCATGGAAATATCATTGCAACAGCTTTAATTTAGCCAGAAATCAAGAGTGTAAGTTTTTATGCGCTTAAAAGCATTTTCAGGCCGAATGACCAAATATGCTTGTTTCTGCCAATTGCAGCAAAATACTGAAAGGAAAGTGGGTTTGCCTTCATATTTGACCCAGAACAACTCAGTTCAGCATGGAAAAATCATTGCAACAGGTTTTATTTAGCCAGAAATCAAGAGTGTAAGTTTTTATGCGCTTAAAAGCATTTTCAGGCCGAATGAGCTGATTTCTGCCAATTGCAGCAAAATACTGAAAGGAAAGTGGGTTTGCCTTCATATTTGACCCAGAACAACCCAGTTCAGCATGGAAATATCATTGCAACAGCTTTTATTTAGCCAGAAATCAAGAGTGTAAGTTTTTATGCGCTTAAAAGCATTTTCAGGCCGAATGAGCAAATATGCTTGTTTCTGCTAATTGCAGCAAAATACTGAAAGGAAAGTGGGTTTGCCTTCATATTTGACCCAGAACAACTCAGTTCAGCATGGAAATATCATTGCAACAGCTTTTATTTAGCCAGAAATCAAGAGTGTAAGTTTTTATGCGCCTAAAAGCATTTTCAGGCCGAAGGAGCTGATTTCTGCCAATTGCAGCAAAATACTGAAAGGAAAGTGGGTTTGCCTTCATATTTGACCCAGAACAACTCAGTTCAGCATGGAAATATCATTGCAACAGCTTTTATTTAGCCAGAAATCAAGAGTGTAAGTTTTTATGCACTTAAAAGCATTTTCAGGCCGAATGAGCTGATTTCTGCCAATTGCAGCAAAATACTGAAAGGAAAGTGGGTTTGCCTTCATATTTGACCCAGAACAACTCAGTTCAGCATGGAAATATCATTGCAACAGCTTTTATTTTGCCAGAAATCAAGAGTGTAAGTTTTTATGCGCTTAAAAGCATTTTAAGGCCAAATGAGCAAATATGCTTGTTTCTGCCAATTGCAGCAAAATACTGAAAGGAAAGTGGGTTTGCCTTCATATTTGACCCAGAACAACTCAGTTCAGCATGGAAATATCATTGCAACAGCTTTTATTTAGCCAGAAATCAAGAGTGTAAGTTTTTATGCGCTTAAAAGCATTTTCAGGCCGAATGAGCTGATTTCTGCCAATTGCAGCAAAAGACTGAAAGGAAAGTGGGTTTGCCTTCATATTTGACCCAGAACAACTCAGTTCAGCATGGAAATATCATTGCAACAGCTTTTATTTAGCCAGAAATCAAGAGTGTAAGTTTTTATGCGCTTAACAGCATTTTCAGGCCGAATGAGCAAATATGCTTGTTTCTGCCAATTGCAGCAAAATACTGAAAGGAAAGTGGGTTTGCCTTCATATTTGACCCAGAACAACTCAGTTCAGCATGGAAATATCATTGCAACAGCTTTAATTTAGCCAGAAATCAAGAGTGTAAGTTTTTATGCGCTTAAAAGCATTTTCAGGCCGAATGACCAAATATGCTTGTTTCTGCCAATTGCAGCAAAATACTGAAAGGAAAGTGGGTTTGCCTTCATATTTGACCCAGAACAACTCAGTTCAGCATGGAAAAATCATTGCAACAGGTTTTATTTAGCCAGAAATCAAGAGTGTAAGTTTTTATGCGCTTAAAAGCATTTTCAGGCCGAATGAGCTGATTTCTGCCAATTGCAGCAAAATACTGAAAGGAAAGTGGGTTTGCCTTCATATTTGACCCAGAACAACCCAGTTCAGCATGGAAATATCATTGCAACAGCTTTTATTTAGCCAGAAATCAAGAGTGTAAGTTTTTATGCGCTTAAAAGCATTTTCAGGCCGAATGAGCAAATATGCTTGTTTCTGCTAATTGCAGCAAAATACTGAAAGGAAAGTGGGTTTGCCTTCATATTTGACCCAGAACAACTCAGTTCAGCATGGAAATATCATTGCAACAGCTTTTATTTAGCCAGAAATCAAGAGTGTAAGTTTTTATGCGCCTAAAAGCATTTTCAGGCCGAAGGAGCTGATTTCTGCCAATTGCAGCAAAATACTGAAAGGAAAGTGGGTTTGCCTTCATATTTGACCCAGAACAACTCAGTTCAGCATGGAAATATCATTGCAACAGCTTTTATTTAGCCAGAAATCAAGAGTGTAAGTTTTTATGCACTTAAAAGCATTTTCAGGCCGAATGAGCTGATTTCTGCCAATTGCAGCAAAATACTGAAAGGAAAGTGGGTTTGCCTTCATATTTGACCCAGAACAACTCAGTTCAGCATGGAAATATCATTGCAACAGCTTTTATTTTGCCAGAAATCAAGAGTGTAAGTTTTTATGCGCTTAAAAGCATTTTAAGGCCAAATGAGCAAATATGCTTGTTTCTGCCAATTGCAGCAAAATACTGAAAGGAAAGTGGGTTTGCCTTCATATTTGACCCAGAACAACTCAGTTCAGCATGGAAATATCATTGCAACAGCTTTTATTTAGCCAGAAATCAAGAGTGTAAGTTTTTATGCGCTTAAAAGCATTTTCAGGCCGAATGAGCTGATTTCTGCCAATTGCAGCAAAAGACTGAAAGGAAAGTGGGTTTGCCTTCATATTTGACCCAGAACAACCCAGTTCAGCATGGAAATATCATTGCAACAGCTTTTATTTAGCCAGAAATCAAGAGTGTAAGTTTTTATGCGCTTAAAAGCATTTTCAGGCCGAATGAGCAAATATGCTTGTTTCTGCCAATTGCAGCAAAATACTGAAAGGAAAGTGGGTTTGCCTTCATATTTGACCCAGAACAACCCAGTTCAGCATGGAAATATCATTGCAACAGCTTTTATTTAGCCAGAAATCAAGAGTGTAAGTTTTTATGCGCTTAAAAGCATTTTCAGGCCGAATGAGCAAATATGCTTGTTTCTGCTAATTGCAGCAAAATACTGAAAGGAAAGTGGGTTTGCCTTCATATTTGACCCATAACAACTCAGTTCAGCATGGAAATATCATTGCAACAGCTTTTATTTAGCCAGAAATCAAGAGTGTAAGTTTTTATGCGCTTAAAAGCATTTTCAGGCCGAATGAGCTGATTTCTGCCAATTGCAGCAAAAGACTGAAAGGAAAGTGGGTTTGCCTTCATATTTGACCCAGAACAACTCAGTTCAGCATGGAAATATCATTGCAACAGCTTTTATTTAGCCAGAAATCAAGAGTGTAAGTTTTTATGCGCTTAAAAGCATTTTCAGGCCGAATGAGCAAATATGCTTGTTTCTGCCAATTGCAGCAAAATACTGAAAGGAAAGTGGGTTTGCCTTCATATTTCACCCAGAACAACCCAGTTCAGCATGGAAATATCATTGCAACAGCTTTTATTTAGCCAGAAATCAAGAGTGTAAGTTTTTATGCGCTTAAAAGCATTTTCAGGCCGAATGAGCAAATATGCTTGTTTCTGCTAATTGCAGCAAAATACTGAAAGGAAAGTGGGTTTGCCTTCATATTTGACCCAGAACAACTCAGTTCAGCATGGAAATATCATTGCAACAGCTTTTATTTAGCCAGAAATCAAGAGTGTAAGTTTTTATGCGCCTAAAAGCATTTTCAGGCCGAATGAGCTGATTTCTGCCAATTGCAGCAAAAGACTGAAAGGAAAGTGGGTTTGCCTTCATATTTGACCCAGAACAACTCAGTTCAGCATGGAAATATCATTGCAACAGCTTTTATTTAGTCAGAAATCAAGAGTGTAAGTTTTTATGCGCTTAAAAGCATTTTCAGGGATAATGAGCTGATTTCTGCCAATTGCAGCAAAATACTGAAAGGAAAGTGGGTTTGCCTTCATATTTGACCCAGAACAACTCAGTTCAGCATGGAAATATCATTGCAAAAAGCTTTTATTTAGCCAGAAATCAAGAGTGTAAGTTTTTATGCGCTTAAAAGCATTTTCAGGCCGAATGAGCAAATATGCTTGTTTCTGCCAATTGCAGCAAAATACTGAAAGGAAAGTGGGTTTGCCTTCAATTTTGACCCAGAACAACTCAGTTCAGCATGGAAATATCATTGCAACAGCTTTTATTTAGCCAGAAATCAAGAGTGTAAGTTTTTATGCGCTTAAAAGCATTTTCAGGCCGAATGAGCTGATTTCTGCCAATTGCAGCAAATGACTGAAAGGAAAGTGGGTTTGCCTTCATATTTGACCCAGAACAACTCAGTTCAGCATGGAAATATCATTGCAACAGCTTTTATTTAGCCAGAAATCAAGAGTGTAAGTTTCTATGCGCTTAAAAGCATTTTCAGGCCGAATGAGCAAATATGCTTGTTTCTGCCAATTGCAGCAAAATACTGAAAGGAAAGTGGGTTTGCCTTCATATTTGACCCAGAACAACTCAGTTCAGCATGGAAATATCATTGCAACAGCTTTTATTTAGCCAGAAATCAAGAGTGTAAGTTTTTATGCGCTTAAAAGCATTTTCAGGCCGAATGAGCTGATTTCTGCCAATTGCAGCAAAAGACTGAAAGGAAAGTGGGTTTGCCTTCATATTTGACCCATAACAACTCAGTTCAGCATGGAAATATCATTGCAACAGCTTTTATTTAGCCAGAAATCAAGAGTGTAAGTTTTTATGCGCTTAAAAGCATTTTCAGGCCGAATGAGCCGATTTTTGCCAATTGCAGCAAAATACTGATAGGAAAGTGGGTTTGCCTTCATATTTGACCCAGAACAACTCAGTTCAGCATGGAAATATCATTGCAACAGCTTTTATTTAGCCAGAAATCAAGAGTGTAATTTTTTATACGCTTAAAAGTATTTTCAGGCCGAATGAGCAAATATGCTTGTTTCTGCCAATTGCAGCAAAATACTGAAAGGAAAGTGGGTTTGCCTTCATATTTGACCCAGAACAACTCAGTTCAGCGTGGAAATATCATTGCAACAGCTTTTATTTAGTCAGAAATCAAGAATATAAGTTTTTATGCGCTTAAAAGCATTTTCAGGCCTAATGAGCTGATTTCTGGCAATTGCAGCAAAATACTGAAAGGAAAGTGGGTTTGCCTTCATATTTGACCCAGAACAACTCAGTTCAGCATGGAAATATCATTGCTTAAAAGCATTTTCAGGCCGAATGAGCAAATATGCTTGTTTCTGTCAATTGCAGAAAAATACTGAAAGGAAAGTGGGTTTGCCTTCATATTTGACCCAGAACAACTCAGTTCAGCATGGAAATATCATTGCAACAGCTTTTATTTAGCCAGAAATCAAGAGTGTAAGTTTTTATGCGCTTAAAAGCATTTTCAGGCCGAATGAGCAAATATGCTTGTTTCTGCCAATTGCAGCAAAATACTGAAAGGAAAGTGGGTTTGCCTTCATATTTGACCCAGAACAACTCAGTTCAGCATGGAAATATCATTGCAACAGCTTTTATTTAGCCAAAAATCAAGAGTGTAAGTTTTTATGCGCTTAAAAGCATTTTCAGAACGAATGAGCAAATATACTTGTTTCTGCCAATTGCAGCAAAATACTGAAAGGAAAGTGGGTTTGCCTTCATATTTGACCCAGAACAACTCAGTTCAGCATGGAAATATCATTGCAACAGCTTTTATTTAGCCAGAAATCAAGAGTGTAAGTTTTTATGCGCCTAAAAGCATTTTCAGGCCGAAGGAGCTGATTTCTGCCAATTGCAGCAAAATACTGAAAGGAAAGTGGGTTTGCCTTCATATTTGACCCACAACAACTCAGTTCAGCATGGAAATATCATTGCAACAGCTTTTATTTAGCCAGAAATCAAGAGTGTAAGTTTTTATGCGCTTAAAAGCATTTTCAGGCCGAATGAGCAAATATGCTTGTTTCTGCCAATTGCAGCAAAATACTGAAAGGAAAGTGGGTTTGCCTTCATATTTGACCCAGAACAACTCAGTTCAGCATGGAAATATCATTGCAACAGCTTTTATTTAGCCAGAAATCAAGAGTGTAAGTTTTTATGCGCTTAAAAGCATTTTCAGGCCGAATGACCAAATATGCTTGTTTCTGCCAATTGCAGCAAAATACTGAAAGGAAAGTGGGTTTGCCTTCATATTTGACCCAGAACAACTCAGTTCAGCATGGAAAAATCATTGCAACAGGTTTTATTTAGCCAGAAATCAAGAGTGTAAGTTTTTTTGCGCTTAAAAGCATTTTCAGGCCGAATGAGCTGATTTCTGCCAATTGCAGCAAAATACTGAAAGGAAAGTGGGTTTGCCTTCATATTTGACCCAGAATAACTCAGTTCAGCATGGAAATATCATTGCAACAGCTTTTATTTTGCCAGAAATCAAGAGTGTAAGTTTTTATGCGCTTAAAAGCATTTTAAGGCCAAATGAGCAAATATGCTTGTTTCTGCCAATTGCAGCAAAATACTGAAAGGAAAGTGGGTTTGCCTTCATATTTAACCCAGAACAACTCAGTTCAGCATGGAAATATCATTGCAACAGCTTTTATTTAGCCTGAAATCAAGAGTGTAAGTTTTTATGCGCTTAAAAGTATTTATAGGCCAAATGAGGTGATTTCTGCCAATTGCAGCAAAAATGCTTAAGGAAAAGTGGGTGTACGTTCATATTTGACCCAGAACAACTCAGTTCAGCATGGAAATATCATTGCAACAGCTTTTATTTAGCCAGAAATCAAGAGTGTAAGTTTTTATGCGCTTAAAAGCATTTTCAGGCCGAATGAGCTGATTTCTGCCAATTGCAGCAAAAGACTGAAAGGAAAGTGGGTTTGCCTTCATATTTGACCCAGAACAACTCAGTTCAGCATGGAAATATCATTGCAACAGCTTTTATTTAGCCAGAAATCAAGAGTGTAAGTTTTTATGCGCTTAAAAGCATTTTCAGGCCGAATGAGCTGATTTCTGCCAATTGCAGCAAAAGACTGAAAGGAAAGTGGGTTTGCCTTCATATTTGACCCGTAACAACTCAGTTCAGCATGGAAATATCATTGCAACAGCTTTTATTTAGCCAGAAATCAAGAGTGTAAGTTTTTATGCGCTTAAAAGCATTTTCAGGCCGAATGAGCTGATTTCTGCCAATTGCAGCAAAAGACTGAAAGGAAAGTGGGTTTGCCTTCATATTTGACCCAGAACAACTCAGTTCAGCATGGAAATATCATTGCAACAGCTTTTATTTAGTCAGAAATCAAGAGTGTAAGTTTTTATGCGCTTAAAAGCATTTTCAGGCCTAATGAGCTGATTTCTGCCAATTGCAGCAAAATACTGAAAGGAAAGTGGGTTTGCCTTCATATTTGACCCAGAACAACTCAGTTCAGCATGGAAATATCATTGCAACAGCTTTTATTTAGCCAGAAATCAAGAGTGTAAGTTTTTATGCGCTTAAAAGCATTTTCAGGCCGAATGAGCAAATATGCTTGTTTCTGCCAATTGCAGCAAAATACTGAAAGGAAAGTGGGTTTGCCTTCATATTTGACCCAGAACAACTCAGTTCAGCATGGAAATATCATTGCAACAGCTTTTATTTAGCCAGAAATCAAGAGTGTAAGTTTTTATGCGCCTAAAAGCATTTTCAGGCCGAATGAGCTGATTTCTGCCAATTGCAGCAAAATACTGAAAGGAAAGTGGGTTTGCCTTCATATTTGACCCAGAACAACTCAGTTCAGCATGGAAATATCATTGCAACAGCTTTTATTTAGTCAGAAATCAAGAGTGTAAGTTTTTATGCGCTTAAAAGCATTTTCAGGCCTAATGAGCTGATTTCTGCCAATTGCAGCAAAATACTGAAAGGAAAGTGGGTTTGCCTTCATATTTGACCCAGAACAACTCAGTTCAGCATGGAAATATCATTGCAACAGCTTTTATTTAGCCAGAAATCAAGAGTGTAAGTTTTTTTGCGCTTAAAAGCATTTTCAGGCCGAATGAGCTGATTTCTGCCAATTGCAGCAAAATACTGAAAGGAAAGTGGGTTTGCCTTCATATTTGACCCAGAATAACTCAGTTCAGCATGGAAATATCATTGCAACAGCTTTTATTTAGCCAGAAATCAAGAGTGTAAGTTTTTATGCGCTTAAAAGCATTTTCAGGCCGAATGAGCTGATTTCTGCCAATTGCAGCAAAATACTGAAAGGAAAGTGGGTTTGCCTTCATATTTGACCCAGAACAACTCAGTTCAGCATGGAAATATCATTGCAACAGCTTTTATTTAGCCAGAAATCAAGAGTGTAAGTTTTTATGCGCTTAAAAGCATTTTCAGGCCGAATGAGCTGATTTCTGCCAATTGCAGCAAAAGACTGAAAGGAAAGTGGGTTTGCCTTCATATTTGACCCAGAACAACTCAGTTCAGCATGGAAATATCATTGCAACAGCTTTTATTTAGTCAGAAATCAAGAGTGTAAGTTTTTATGCGCTTAAAAGCATTTTCAGGCCTAATGAGCTGATTTCTGCCAATTGCAGCAAAATACTGAAAGGAAAGTGGGTTTGCCTTCATATTTGACCCAGAACAACTCAGTTCAGCATGGAAAAATCATTGCAACAGCTTTTATTTAGCCAGAAATCAAGAGTGTAAGTTTTTATGCGCTTAAAAGCATTTTCAGGCCGAATGAGCAAATATGCTTGTTTCTGCCAATTGCAGCAAAATACTGAAAGGAAAGTGGGTTTGCCTTCATATTTGACCCAGAACAACTCAGTTCAGCATGGAAATATCATTGCAACAGCTTTTATTTAGCCAGAAATCAAGAGTGTAAGTTTTTATGCGCTTAAAAGCATTTTCAGGCCGAATGAGCCGATTTTTGCCAATTGCAGCAAAATACTGATAGGAAAGTGGGTTTGCCTTCATATTTGACCCAGAACAACTCAGTTCAGCATGGAAATATCATTGCAACAGCTTTTATTTAGCCAGAAATCAAGAGTGTAATTTTTTATACGCTTAAAAGTATTTTCAGGCCGAATGAGCAAATATGCTTGTTTCTGCCAATTGCAGCAAAATACTGAAAGGAAAGTGGGTTTGCCTTCATATTTGACCCAGAACAACTCAGTTCAGCGTGGAAATATCATTGCAACAGCTTTTATTTAGTCAGAAATCAAGAATATAAGTTTTTATGCGCTTAAAAGCATTTTCAGGCCGAAGGAGCTGATTTCTGCCAATTGCAGCAAAATACTGAAAGGAAAGTGGGTTTGCCTTCATATTTGACCCAGAACAACTCAGTTCAGCATGGAAATATCATTGCAACAGCTTTTATTTAGTCAGAAATCAAGAGTGTAAGTTTTTATGCGCTTAAAAGCATTTTCAGGCCTAATGAGCTGATTTCTGCCAATTGCAGCAAAATACTGAAAGGAAAGTGGGTTTGCCTTCATATTTGACCCAGAACAACTCAGTTCAGCATGGAAATATCATTGCAACAGCTTTTATTTAGCCAGAAATCAAGAGTGTAAGTTTTTTCGCGCTTAAAAGCATTTTCAGGCCGAATGAGCTGATTTCTGCCAATTGCAGCAAAATACTGAAAGGAAAGTGGGTTTGCCTTCATATTTGACCCAGAATAACTCAGTTCAGCATGGAAATATCATTGCAACAGCTTTTATTTAGCCAGAAATCAAGAGTGTAAGTTTTTATGCTCTTAAAAGCATTTTCAGGCCGAATGAGCTGATTTCTGCCAATTGCAGCAAAATACTGAAAGGAAAGTGGGTTTGCCTTCATATTTGACCCAGAACAACTCAGTTCAGCATGGAAATATCATTGCAACAGCTTTTATTTAGCCAGAAATCAAGAGTGTAAGTATTTATGCGCTTAAAAGCATTTTCAGGCCGAATGAGCTGATTTCTGCCAATTGCAGTAAAATACTGAAAGGAAAGTGGGTTTGCCTTCATATTTGACCCATAACAACTCAGTTCAGCATGGAAATATCATTGCAACAGCTTTTATTTAGCCAGAAATCAAGAGTGTAAGTTTTTATGCGCTTAAAAGCATTTTCAGGCCGAATGAGCTGATTTCTGCCAATTGCAGCAAAAGACTGAAAGGAAAGTGGGTTTGCCTTCATATTTGACCCAGAACAACTCAGTTCAGCATGGAAATATCATTGCAACAGCTTTTATTTAGTCAGAAATCAAGAGTGTAAGTTTTTATGCGCTTAAAAGCATTTTCAGGCCTAATGAGCTGATTTCTGCCAATTGCAGCAAAATACTGAAAGGAAAGTGGGTTTGCCTTCATATTTGACCCAGAACAACTCAGTTCAGAATGGAAAAATCATTGCAACAGCTTTTATTTAGCCAGAAATCAAGAGTGTAAGTTTTTATGCGCTTAAAAGCATTTTCAGGCCGAATGAGCAAATATGCTTGTTTCTGCCAATTGCAGCAAAATACTGAAAGGAAAATGGGTTTGCCTTCATATTTGACCCAGAACAACTCAGTTCAGCATGGAAATATCATTGCAACAGCTTTTATTTAGCCAGAAATCAAGAGTGTAAGTTTTTATGCGCTTAAAAGCATTTTCAGGCCGAATGAGCTGATTTCTGCCAATTGCAACAAATGACTGAAAGGAAAGTGGGTTTGCCTTCATATTTGACCCAGAACAACTCAGTTCAGCATGGAAATATCATTGCAACAGCTTTTATTTAGCCAGAAATCAAGAGTGTAAGTTTCTATGCGCTTAAAAGCATTTTCAGGCCGAATGAGCTGATTTCTGCCAATTGCAGCAAAAGACTGAAAGGAAAGTGGGTTTGCCTTCATATTTGACCCAGAACAACTCAGTTCAGCATGGAAATATCATTGCAACAGCTTTTATTTAGCCAGAAATCAAGAGTGTAAGTTTTTATGCGCTTAAAAGCATTTTCAGGCCGAATGAGCTGATTTCTGCCAATTGCAGCAAAAGACTGAAAGGAAAGTGGGTTTGCCTTCATATTTGACCCAGAACAACTCAGTTCAGCATGGAAATATCATTGCAACAGCTTTTATTTAGCCAGAAATCAAGAGTGTAAGTTTTTATGCGCTTAAAAGTATTTTCAGGCCAAATGAGCAAATATGCTTGTTTCTGCCAATTGCAGCAAAATACTGAAAGGAAAGTGGGTTTGCCTTCATATTTGACCCAGAACAACTCAGTTCAGCATGGAAATATCATTGCAACAGCTTTTATTTAGCCAGAAATCAAGAGTGTAAGTTTTTATGCGCTTAAAAGCATTTTCAGGCCGAATGAGCCGATTTTTGCCAATTGCAGCAAAATACTGATAGGAAAGTGGGTTTGCCTTCATATTTGACCCAGAACAACTCAGTTCAGCATGGAAATATCATTGCAACAGCTTTTATTTAGCAAGAAATCAAGAGTGTAATTTTTTATACGCTTAAAAGTATTTTCAGGCCGAATGAGCAAATATGCTTGTTTCTGCCAATTGCAGCAAAATACTGAAAGGAAAGTGGGTTTGCCTTAATATTTGACCCACAACAACTCAGTTCAGCGTGGAAATATCATTGCAACAGCTTTTATTTAGTCAGAAATCAAGAATATAAGTTTTTATGCGCTTAAAAGCATTTTCAGGCCTAATGAGCTGATTTCTGGCAATTGCAGCAAAATACTGAAAGGAAAGTGGGTTTGCCTTCATATTTGACCCAGAACAACTGAGTTCAGCATGGAAATATCATTGCAACAGCTTTTATTTAGTCAGAAATCAAGAGTGTAAGTTTTTATGCGCTTAAAAGCATTTTCAGGCCTAATGAGCTGATTTCTGCCAATTGCAGCAAAATACTGAAAGGAAAGTGGGTTTGCCTTCATATTTGACCCAGAACAACTCAGTTCAGCATGGAAAAATCATTGCAACAGCTTTTATTTAGCCAGAAATCAAGAGTGTAAGTTTTTATGCGCTTAAAAGCATTTTCAGGCCGAATGAGCAAATATGCTTGTTTCTGCCAATTGCAGCAAAATACTGAAAGGAAAATGGGTTTGCCTTCATATTTGACCCAGAACAACTCAGTTCAGCATGGAAATTTCATTGCAACAGCTTTTATTTAGCCAGAAATCAAGAGTGTAAGTTTTTATGCGCTTAAAAGCATTTTCAGGCCGAATGAGCTGATTTCTGCCATTTGCAGCAAATGACTGAAAGGAAAGTGGGTTTGCCTTCATATTTGACCCAGAACAACTCAGTTCAGCATGGAAATATCATTGCAACAGCTTTTATTTAGCCAGAAATCAAGAGTGTAAGTTTCTATGCGCTTAAAAGCATTTTCAGGCCGAATAAGCTGATTTCTGCCAATTGCAGCAAAAGACTGAAAGGAAAGTGGGTTTGCCTTCATATTTGACCCAGAACAACTCAGTTCAGCATGGAAATATCATTGCAACAGCTTTTATTTAGCCAGAAATCAAGAGTGTAAGTTTTTATGCGCTTAAAAGCATTTTCAGGCCGAATGAGCTGATTTCTGCCAATTGCAGCAAAAGACTGAAAGGAAAGTGGGTTTGCCTTCATATTTGACCCAGAACAACTCAGTTCAGCATGGAAATATCATTGCAACAGCTTTTATTTAGCCAGAAATCAAGAGTGTAAGTTTTTATGCGCTTAAAAGTATTTTCAGGCCAAATGAGCAAATATGCTTGTTTCTGCCAATTGCAGCAAAATACTGAAAGGAAAGTGGGTTTGCCTTCATATTTGACCCAGAACAACTCAGTTCAGCATGGAAATATCATTGCAACAGCTTTTATTTAGCCAGAAATCAAGAGTGTAAGTTTTTATGCGCTTAAAAGCATTTTCAGGCCGAATGAGCCGATTTTTGCCAATTGCAGCAAAATACTGATAGGAAAGTGGGTTTGCCTTCATATTTGACTCAGAACAACTCAGTTCAGCATGGAAATATCATTGCAACAGCTTTTATTTAGCCAGAAATCAAGAGTGTAATTTTTTATACGCTTAAAAGTATTTTCAGGCCGAATGAGCAAAAATGCTTGTTTCTGCCAATTGCAGCAAAATACTGAAAGGAAAGTGGGTTTGCCTTCATATTTGACCCAGAACAACTCAGTTCAGCGTGGAAATATCATTGCAACAGCTTTTATTTAGTCAGAAATCAAGAATATAAGTTTTTATGCGCTTAAAAGCATTTTCAGGCCTAATGAGCTGATTTCTGGCAATTGCAGCAAAATACTGAAAGGAAAGTGGGTTTGCCTTCATATTTGACCCAGAACAACTCAGTTCAGCATGGAAATATCATTGCAACAGCTTTTATTTAGCCAGAAATCAAGAGTGTAAGTTTTTATGCGCTTAAAATCATTTTCAGGCCGAATGAGCAAATATTCTTGTTTCTGCCAATTGCAGCAAAATACTGAAAGGAAAGTGGGTTTGCCTTCATATTTGACCCATAACAACTCAGTTCAGCATGGAAATATCATTGCAACAGCTTTTATTTAGCCAGAAATCAAGAGTGTAAGTTTTTATGCGCTTAAAAGCATTTTCAGGCCGAATGAGCTGATTTCTGCCAATTGCAGCAAAAGACTGAAAGGAAAGTGGGTTTGCCTTCATATTTGACCCAGAACAACTCAGTTCAGCATGGAAATATCATTGCAACAGCTTTTATTTAGTCAGAAATCAAGAGTGTAAGTTTTTATGCGCTTAAAAGCATTTTCAGGCCTAATGAGCTGATTTCTGCCAATTGCAGCAAAATACTGAAAGGAAAGTGGGTTTGCCTTCATATTTGACCCAGAACAACTCAGTTCAGCATGGAAAAATCATTGCAACAGCTTTTATTTAGCCAGAAATCAAGAGTGTAAGTTTTTATGCGCTTAAAAGCATTTTCAGGCCGAATGAGCAAATATGCTTGTTTCTGCCAATTGCAGCAAAATACTGAAAGGAAAATGGGTTTGCCTTCATATTTGACCCAGAACAACTCAGTTCAGCATGGAAATATCATTGCAACAGCTTTTATTTAGCCAGAAATCAAGAGTGTAAGTTTTTATGCGCTTAAAAGCATTTTCAGGCCGAATGAGCTGATTTCTGCCATTTGCAGCAAATGACTGAAAGGAAAGTGGGTTTGCCTTCATATTTGACCCAGAACAACTCAGTTCAGCATGGAAATATCATTGCAACAGCTTTTATTTAGCCAGAAATCAAGAGTGTAAGTTTCTATGCGCTTAAAAGCATTTTCAGGCCGAATGAGCTGATGTCTGCCAATTGCAGCAAAAGACTGAAAGGAAAGTGGGTTTGCCTTCATATTTGACCCAGAACAACTCAGTTCAGCATGGAAATATCATTGCAACAGCTTTTATTTAGCCAGAAATCAAGAGTGTAAGTTTTTATGCGCTTAAAAGCATTTTCAGGCCGAATGAGCTGATTTCTGCCAATTGCAGCAAAAGACTGAAAGGAAAGTGGGTTTGCCTTCATATTTGACCCAGAACAACTCAGTTCAGCATGGAAATATCATTGCAACAGCTTTTATTTAGCCAGAAATCAAGAGTGTAAGTTTTTATGCGCTTAAAAGTATTTTCAGGCCAAATGAGCAAATATGCTTGTTTCTGCCAATTGCAGCAAAATACTGAAAGGAAAGTGGGTTTGCCTTCATATTTGACCCAGAATAACTCAGTTCAGCATGGAAATATCATTGCAACAGCTTTTATTTAGCCAGAAATCAAGAGTGTAAGTTTTTATGCGCTTAAAAGCATTTTCAGGCCGAATGAGCCGATTTTTACCAATTGCAGCAAAATACTGATAGGAAAGTGGGTTTGCCTTCATATTTGACCCAGAACAACTCAGTTCAGCATGGAAATATCATTGCAACAGCTTTTATTTAGCCAGAAATCAAGAGTGTAATTTTTTATACGCTTAAAAGTATTTTCAGGCCGAATGAGCAAATATGCTTGTTTCTGCCAATTGCAGCAAAATACTGAAAGGAAAGTGGGTTTGCCTTCATATTTGACCCAGAACAACTCAGTTCAGCGTGGAAATATCATTGCAACAGCTTTTATTTAGTCAGAAATCAAGAATATAAGTTTTTATGCGCTTAAAAGCATTTTCAGGCCTAATGAGCTGATTTCTGGCAATTGCAGCAAAATACTGAAAGGAAAGTGGGTTTGCCTTCATATTTGACCCAAAACAACTCAGTTCAGCATGGAAATATCATTGCAACAGCTTTTATTTAGCCAGAAATCAAGAGTGTAATTTTTATGCGCTTAAAAGCATTTTCAGACCGAATGAGCAAATATGCTTGTTTCTGCCAATTGCAGCAAAATACTGAAAGGAAAGTGGGTTTGCCTTCATATTTGACCCAGAACAACTCAGTTCAGCATGGAAATATCATTGCAACAGCTTTTATTTAGCCAAAAATCAAGAGTGTAAGTTTTTATGCGCTTAAAAGCATTTTCAGAACGAATGAGCAAATATACTTGTTTCTGCCAATTGCAGCAAAATACTGAAAGGAAAGTGGGTTTGCCTTCATATTTGACCCAGAACAACTCAGTTCAGCATGGAAATATCATTGCAACAGCTTTTATTTAGCCAGAAATCAAGAGTGAAAGTTTTTATGCGCCTAACAGCATTTTCAGGCCGAATGAGCAGATTTCTGCCAATTGCAGCAAAATACTGAAAGGAAAGTGGGTTTGCCTTCATATTTGACCCAGAACAACTCAGTTCAGCATGGAAATATCATTGCAACAGCTTTTATTTAGCCAGAAATCAAGAGTGTAAGTTTTTATGCGCTTAAAAGCATTTTCAGGCCGAATGAGCAAATATGCTTGTTTCTGCCAATTGCAGCAAAATACTGAAAGGAAAGTGGGTTTGCCTTCATATTTGACCCAGAACAACTCAGTTCAGCATGGAAATATCATTGCAACAGCTTTTATTTAGCCAGAAATCAAGAGTGTAAGTTTTTATGCGCTTAAAAGCATTTTCAGGCCGAATGAGCGGATTTCTGCCAATTGCAGCAAAATACTGAAAGGAAAGTGGGTTTGCCTTCATATTTGACCCAGAACAACTCAGTTCAGCATGGAAATATCATTGCAACAGCTTTTATTTAGCCAGAAATCAAGAGTGTAAGTTTTTATGCGCTTAAAAGCATTTTCAGGCCGAATGAGCTGATTTCTGCCAATTGCAGCAAAAGACTGAAAGGAAAGTGGGTTTGCCTTCATATTTGACCCAGAACAACTCAGTTCAGCATGGAAATATCATTGCAACAGCTTTTATTTGGCCAGAAATCAAGAGTGTAAGTTTTTATGCGCTTAAAAGCATTTTCAGGCCGAATGAGCAAATATGCTTGTTTCTGCCAATTGCAGCAAAATACTGAACGGAAAGTGGGTTTGCCTTCATATTTGAGCCAGAACAACTCAGTTCAGCATGGAAATATCATTGCAACAGCTTTTATTTAGCCAGAAATCAAGAGTGTAAGTTTTTATGCGCTTAAAAGCATTTTCAGGCCGAATGAGCAAATATGCTTGTTTCTGCCAATTGCAGCAAAATACTGAAAGGAAAGTGGGTTTGCCTTCATATTTGACCCAGAACAACTCAGTTCAGCATGGAAATATCATTGCAACAGCTTTTATTTAGCCAGAAATCAAGAGTGTAAGTTTTTATGCGCTTAAAACCATTTTCAGGCCGAATGAGCTGATTTCTGCCAATTGCAGCAAAAGACTGAAAGGAAAGTGGGTTTGCCTTCATATTTGACCCAGATCAACTCAGTTCAGCATGGAAATATCATTGCAACAGCTTTTATTTAGCCAGAAATCAAGAGTGTAAGTTTTTATGCGCTTAAAAGCATTTTCAGGCCGAATGAGCGGATTTCTGCCAATTGCAGCAAAATACTGAAAGGAAAGTGAGTTTGCCTTCATATTTGACCCAGAACAACTCAGTTCAGCATGGAAATATCATTGCAACAGCTTTTATTTAGCCAGAAATCAAGAGTGTAAGTTTTTATGCGCTTAAAAGCATTTTCAGGCCGAATGAGCTGATTTCTGCCAATTGCAGCAAAATACTGAAAGGAAAGTAGGTTTGCCTTCATATTTGAGCCAGAACAACTCAATTCAGCATGGAAATATCATTGAAACAGCTTTTATTTAGCCAGAAATCAAGAGTGAAAGTTTTTATGCGCCTAACAGCATTTTCAGGCCGAATGAGCAGATTTCTGCCAATTGCAGCAAAATACTGAAAGGAAAGTGGGTTTGCCTTCATATTTGACCCAGAACAACTCAGTTCAGCATGGAAATATCATTGCAACAGCTTTTATTTAGCCAGAAATCAAGAGTGTAAGTTTTTATGCGCTTAAAAGCATTTTCAGGCCGAATGAGCAAATATGCTTGTTTCTGCAAATTGCAGCAAAATACTGAAAGGAAAGTGGGTTTGCCTTCATATTTGACCCAGAACAACTCAGTTCAGCATGGAAATATCATTGCAACAGCTTTTATTTAGCCAGAAATCAAGAGTGTAAGTTTTTATGCGCTTAAAAGCATTTTCAGGCCGAATGAGCGGATTTCTGCCAATTGCAGCAAAATACTGAAAGGAAAGTGGGTTTGCCTTCATATTTGACCCAGAACAACTCAGTTCAGCATGGAAATATCATTGCAACAGCTTTTATTTAGCCAGAAATCAAGAGTGTAAGTTTTTATGCGCTTAAAAGCATTTTCAGGCCGAATGAGCTGATTTCTGCCAATTGCAGCAAAATACTGAAAGGAAAGTGGGTTTGCCTTCATATTTGACCCAGAACAACTCAGTTCAGCATGGAAATATCATTGCAACAGCTTTTATTTAGCCAGAAATCAAGAGTGTAAGTTTTTATGCGCTTAAAAGCATTTTCAGGCCGAATGAGCAAATATGCTTGTTTCTGCCAATTGCAGCAAAATACTGAAAGGAAAATGGGTTTGCCTTCATATTTGACCCAGAACAACTCAGTTCAGCATGGAAATATCATTGCAACAGCTTTTATTTAGCCAGAAATCAAGAGTGTAAGTTTTTATGTGCTTAAAAGCATTTTCAGGCCGAATGAGCTGATTTCTGCCAATTGCAGCAAAAGACTGAAAGGAAAGTGGGTTTGCCTTCATATTTGACCCAGAACAACTCAGTTCAGCATGGAAATATCATTGCAACAGCTTTTATTTAGCCAGAAATCAAGAGTGTAAGTTTTTATGCGCTTAAAAGCATTTTCAGGCCGAATGAGCTGATTTCTGCCAATTGCAGCAAAAGACTGAAAGGAAAGTGGGTTTGCCTTCATATTTGACCCAGAACAACTCAGTTCAGCATGGAAATATCATTGCAACAGCTTTTATTTAGCCAGAAATCAAGAGTGTAAGTTTTTATGCGCTTAAAAGTATTTTCAGGCCAAATGAGCAAATATGCTTGTTTCTGCCAATTGCAGCAAAATACTGAAAGGAAAGTGGGTTTGCCTTCATATTTGACCCAGAACAACTCAGTTCAGCATGGAAATATCATTGCAACAGCTTTTATTTAGCCAGAAATCAAGAGTGTAAGTTTTTATGCGCTTAAAAGCATTTTCAGGCCGAATGAGCCGATTTTTGCCAATTGCAGCAAAATACTGATAGGAAAGTGGGTTTGCCTTCATATTTGACCCAGAACAACTCAGTTCAGCATGGAAATATCATTGCAACAGCTTTTATTTAGCCAGAAATCAAGAGTGTAATTTTTTATACGCTTAAAAGTATTTTCAGGCCGAATGAGCAAATATGCTTGTTTCTGCCAATTGCAGCAAAATACTGAAAGGAAAGTGGGTTTGCCTTCATATTTGACCCAGAACAACTCAGTTCAGCGTGGAAATATCATTGCAATAGCTTTTATTTAGTCAGAAATCAAGAATATAAGTTTTTATGCGCTTAAAAGCATTTTCAGGCCTAATGAGCTGATTTCTGGCAATTGCAGCAAAATACTGAAAGGAAAGTGGGTTTGCCTTCATATTTGACCCAGAACAACTCAGTTCAGCATGGAAATATCATTGCAACAGCTTTTATTTAGCCAGAAATCAAGAGTGTAAGTTTTTATGCGCTTAAAAGCATTTTCAGGCCGAATGAGCAAATATGCTTGTTTCTGCCAATTGCAGCAAAATACTGAAAGGAAAATGGGTTTGCCTTCATATTTGACCCAGAACAACTCAGTTCAGCATGGAAATATCATTGCAACAGCTTTTATTTAGCCAGAAATCAAGAGTGTAAGTTTTTATGCGCTTAAAAGCATTTTCAGGCCGAATGAGCTGATTTCTGCCAATTGCAGCAAATGACTGAAAGGAAAGTGGGTTTGCCTTCATATTTGACCCAGAACAACTCAGTTCAGCATGGAAATATCATTGCAACAGCTTTTATTTAGCCAGAAATCAAGAGTGTAAGTTTTTATGCGCTTAAAAGCATTTTCAGGCCGAATGACCAAATATGCTTGTTTCTGCCAATTGCAGCAAAATACTGAAAGGAAAGTGGGTTTGCCTTCATATTTGACCCAGAACAACTCAGTTCAGCATGGAAAAATCATTGCAACAGGTTTTATTTAGCCAGAAATCAAGATTGTAAGTTTTTTTGCGCTTAAAAGCATTTTCAGGCCGAATGAGCTGATTTCTGCCAATTGCAGCAAAATACTGAAAGGAAAGTGGGTTTGCCTTCATATTTGACCCAGAATAACTCAGTTCAGCATGGAAATATCATTGCAACAGCTTTTATTTTGCCAGAAATCAAGAGTGTAAGTTTTTATGCCCTTAAAAGCATTTTAAGGCCAAATGAGCAAATATGCTTGTTTCTGCCAATTGCAGAAAAATACTGAAAGGAAAGTGGGTTTGCCTTCATATTTGACCCAGAACAACTCAGTTCAGCATGGAAATATCATTGCAACAGCTTTTATTTAGCCAGAAATCAAGAGTGTAAGTTTTTATGCGCTTAAAAGCATTTTCAGGCCGAATGAGCTGATTTCTGCCAATTGCAGCAAAATACTGAAAGGAAAGTGGGTTTGCCTTCATATTTGACCCAGAACAACTCAGTTCAGCATGGAAATATCATTGCAACAGCTTTTATTTAGCCAGAAATCAAGAGTGTAAGTTTTTATGCGCTTAAAAGCATTTTCAGGCCGAATGAGCTGATTTCTGCCAATTGCAGCAAAAGACTGAAAGGAAAGTGGGTTTGCCTTCATATTTGACCCAGAACAACTCAGTTCAGCATGGAAATATCATTGCAACAGCTTTTATTTAGTCAAAAATCAAGAGTGTAAGTTTTTATGCGCTTAAAAGCATTTTCAGGCCTAATGAGCTGATTTCTGCCAATTGCAGCAAAATACTGAAAGGAAAGTGGGTTTGCCTTCATATTTGACCCAGAACAACTCAGTTCAGCATGGAAAAATCATTGCAACAGCTTTTATTTAGCCAGAAATCAAGAGTGTAAGTTTTTATGCGCTTAAAAGCATTTTCATGCCGAATGAGCAAATATGCTTGTTTCTGCCAATTGCAGCAAAATACTGAAAGGAAAATGGGTTTGCTTTCATATTTGACCCAGAACAACTCAGTTCAGCATGGAAATATCATTGCAACAGCTTTTATTTAGCCAGAAATCAAGAGTGTAAGTTTTTATGCGCTTAAAAGCATTTTCAGGCCGAATGAGCTGATTTCTGCCAATTGCAGCAAAAGACTGAAAGGAAAGTGGGTTTGCCTTCATATTTGACCCAGAACAACTCAGTTCAGCATGGAAATATCATTGCAACAGCTTTTATTTAGCCAGAAATCAAGAGTGTAAGTTTCTATGCGCTTAAAAGCATTTTCAGGCCGAATGAGCTGATTTCTGCCAATTGCAGCAAAATACTGAAAGGAAAGTGGGTTTGCCTTCATATTTGACCCAGAACAACTCAGTTCAGCATGGAAATATCATTGCAACAGCTTTTATTTAGCCAGAAATCAAGAGTGTAAGTTTTTATGCGCTTAAAAGCATTTTCAGGCCGAATGAGCAAATATGCTTGTTTCTGCCAATTGCAGCAAAATACTGAAAGGAAAGTGGGTTTGCCTTCATATTTGACCCAGAACAACTCAGTTCAGCATGGAAATATCATTGCAACAGCTTTTATTTAGCCAGAAATCAAGAGTGTAAGTTTTTATGCGCTTAAAAGCATTTTCAGGCCGAATGACCAAATATGCTTGTTTCTGCCAATTGCAGCAAAATACTGAAAGGAAAGTGGGTTTGCCTTCATATTTGACCCAGAACAACTCAGTTCAGCATGGAAAAATCATTGCAACAGGTTTTATTTAGCCAGAAATCAAGAGTGTAAGTTTTTTTGCGCTTAAAAGCATTTTCAGGCCGAATGAGCTGATTTCTGCCAATTGCAGCAAAATACTGAAAGGAAAGTGGGTTTGCCTTCATATTTGACCCAGAATAACTCAGTTCAGCATGGAAATATCATTGCAACAGCTTTTATTTTGCCAGAAATCAAGAGTGTAAGTTTTTATGCGCTTAAAAGCATTTTAAGGCCAAATGAGCAAATATGCTTGTTTCTGCCAATTGCAGCAAAATACTGAAAGGAAAGTGGGTTTGCCTTCATATTTGACCCAGAACAACTCAGTTCAGCATGGAAATATCATTGCAACAGCTTTTATTTAGCCAGAAATCAAGAGTGTAAGTTTTTATGCGCTTAAAAGCATTTTCAGGCCGAATGAGCTGATTTCTGCCAATTGCAGCAAAAGACTGAAAGGAAAGTGGGTTTGCCTTCATATTTGACCCAGAACAACTCAGTTCAGCATGGAAATATCATTGCAACAGCTTTTATTTAGCCAGAAATCAAGAGTGTAAGTTTTTATGCGCTTAAAAGCATTTTCAGGCCGAATGAGCTGATTTCTGCCAATTGCAGCAAAAGACTGAAAGGAAAGTGGGTTTGCCTTCATATTTGACCCGTAACAACTCAGTTCAGCATGGAAATATCATTGCAACAGCTTTTATTTAGCCAGAAATCAAGAGTGTAAGTTTTTATGCGCTTAAAAGCATTTTCAGGCCGAATGAGCAAATATGCTTGTTTCTGCCAATTGCAGAAAAATACTGAAAGGAAAGTGGGTTTGCCTTCATATTTGACCCAGAACAACTCAGTTCAGCATGGAAATATCATTGCAACAGCTTTTATTTAGCCAGAAATCAAGAGTGTAAGTTTTTATGCGCCTAAAAGCATTTTCAGGCCGAATGAGCTGATTTCTGCCAATTGCAGCAAAATACTGAAAGGAAAGTGGGTTTGCCTTCATATTTGACCCAGAACAACTCAGTTCAGCATGGAAATATCATTGCAACAGCTTTTATTTAGCCAGAAATCAAGAGTGTAAGTTTTTATGCGCTTAAAAGCATTTTCAGGCCGAATGAGCAAATATGCTTGTTTCTGCCAATTGCAGCAAAATACTGAAAGGAAAGTGGGTTTGCCTTCATATTTGACCCAGAACAACTCAGTTCAGCATGGAAATATCATTGCAACAGCTTTTATTTAGCCAGAAATCAAGAGTGTAAGTTTTTATGCGCTTAAAAGCATTTTCAGGCCGAATGAGCTGATTTCTGCCAATTGCAGCAAATGACTGAAAGGAAAGTGGGTTTGCCTTCATATTTGACCCAGAACAACTCAGTTCAGCATGGAAATATCATTGCAACAGCTTTTATTTAGCCAGAAATCAAGAGTGTAAGTTTCTATGCGCTTAAAAGCATTTTCAGGCCGAATGAGCTGATTTCTGCCAATTGCAGCAAAAGACTGAAAGGAAAGTGGGTTTGCCTTCATATTTGACCCAGAACAACTCAGTTCAGCATGGAAATATCATTGCAACAGCTTTTATTTAGCCAGAAATCAAGAGTGTAAGTTTTTATGCGCTTAAAAGCATTTTCAGGCCGAATGAGCCGATTTTTGCCAATTGCAGCAAAATACTGATAGGAAAGTGGGTTTGCCTTCATATTTGACCCAGAACAACTCAGTTCAGCATGGAAATATCATTGCAACAGCTTTTATTTAGCCAGAAATCAAGAGTGTAATTTTTTATACGCTTAAAAGTATTTTCAGGCCGAATGAGCAAATATGCTTGTTTCTGCCAATTGCAGCAAAATACTGAAAGGAAAGTGGGTTTGCCTTCATATTTGACCCAGAACAACTCAGTTCAGCGTGGAAATATCATTGCAACAGCTTTTATTTAGTCAGAAATCAAGAATATAAGTTTTTATGCGCTTAAAAGCATTTTCAGGCCGAAGGAGCTGATTTCTGCCAATTGCAGCAAAATACTGAAAGGAAAGTGGGTTTGCCTTCATATTTGAACCAGAACAACTCAGTTCAGCATGGAAATATCATTGCAACAGCTTTTATTTAGTCAGAAATCAAGAGTGTAAGTTTTTATGCGCTTAAAAGCATTTTCAGGCCTAATGAGCTGATTTCTGCCAATTGCAGCAAAATACTGAAAGGAAAGTGGGTTTGCCTTCATATTTGACCCAGAACAACTCAGTTCAGCATGGAAATATCATTGCAACAGCTTTTATTTAGCCAGAAATCAAGAGTGTAAGTTTTTTTGCGCTTAAAAGCATTTTCAGGCCGAATGAGCTGATTTCTGCCAATTGCAGCAAAATACTGAAAGGAAAGTGGGTTTGCCTTCATATTTGACCCAGAATAACTCAGTTCAGCATGGAAATATCATTGCAACAGCTTTTATTTAGCCAGAAATCAAGAGTGTAAGTTTTTATGCGCTTAAAAGCATTTTCAGGCCGAATGAGCTGATTTCTGCCAATTGCAGCAAAATACTGAAAGGAAAGTGGGTTTGCCTTCATATTTGACCCAGAACAACTCAGTTCAGCATGGAAATATCATTGCAACAGCTTTTATTTAGCCAGAAATCAAGAGTGTAAGTTTTTATGCGCTTAAAAGCATTTTCAGGCCGAATGAGCTGATTTCTGCCAATTGCAGCAAAAGACTGAAAGGAAAGTGGGTTTGCCTTCATATTTGACCCATAACAACTCAGTTCAGCATGGAAATATCATTGCAACAGCTTTTATTTAGCCAGAAATCAAGAGTGTAAGTTTTTATGCGCTTAAAAGCATTTTCAGGCCGAATGAGCTGATTTCTGCCAATTGCAGCAAAAGACTGAAAGGAAAGTGGGTTTGCCTTCATATTTGACCCAGAACAACTCAGTTCAGCATGGAAATATCATTGCAACAGCTTTTATTTAGCCAGAAATCAAGAGTGTAAGTTTTTATGCGCTTAAAAGCATTTTCAGGCCGAATGAGCGGATTTCTGCCAATTGCAGCAAAATACTGAAAGGAAAGTGGGTTTGCCTTCATATTTGACCCAGAACAACTCAGTTCAGCATGGAAATATCATTGCAACAGCTTTTATTTAGCCAGAAATCAAGAGTGTAAGTTTTTATGCGCTTAAAAGCATTTTCAGGCCGAATGAGCTGATTTCTGCCAATTGCAGCAAAATACTGAAAGGAAAGTGGGTTTGCCTTCATATTTGACCCAGAACAACTCAGTTCAGCATGGAAATATCATTGCAACAGCTTTTATTTAGCCAGAAATCAAGAGTGTAAGTTTTTATGCGCTTAAAAGCATTTTCAGGCCGAATGAGCAAATATGCTTGTTTCTGCCAATTGCAGCAAAATACTGAAAGGAAAATGGGTTTGCCTTCATATTTGACCCAGAACAACTCAGTTCAGCATGGAAATATCATTGCAACAGCTTTTATTTAGCCAGAAATCAAGAGTGTAAGTTTTTATGCGCTTAAAAGCATTTTCAGGCCGAATGAGCTGATTTCTGCCAATTGCAGCAAATGACTGAAAGGAAAGTGGGTTTGCCTTCATATTTGACCCAGAACAACTCAGTTCAGCATGGAAATATCATTGCAACAGCTTTTATTTAGCCAGAAATCAAGAGTGTAAGTTTCTATGCGCTTAAAAGCATTTTCAGGCCGAATGAGCTGATTTCTGCCAATTGCAGCAAAAGACTGAAAGGAAAGTGGGTTTGCCTTCATATTTGACCCAGAACAACTCAGTTCAGCATGGAAATATCATTGCAACAGCTTTTATTTAGCCAGAAATCAAGAGTGTAAGTTTTTATGCGCTTAAAAGCATTTTCAGGCCGAATGAGCTGATTTCTGCCAATTGCAGCAAAAGACTGAAAGGAAAGTGGGTTTGCCTTCATATTTGACCCAGAACAACTCAGTTCAGCATGGAAATATCATTGCAACAGCTTTTATTTAGCCAGAAATCAAGAGTGTAAGTTTTTATGCGCTTAAAAGCATTTTCAGGCCAAATGAGCAAATATGCTTGTTTCTGCCAATTGCAGCAAAATACTGAAAGGAAAGTGGGTTTGCCTTCATATTTGACCCAGAACAACTCAGTTCAGCATGGAAATATCATTGCAACAGCTTTTATTTAGCCAGAAATCAAGAGTGTAAGTTTTTATGCGCTTAAAAGCATTTTCAGGCCGAATGAGCCGATTTTTGCCAATTGCAGCAAAATACTGATAGGAAAGTGGGTTTGCCTTCATATTTGACCCAGAACAACTCAGTTCAGCATGGAAATATCATTGCAACAGCTTTTATTTAGCCAGAAATCAAGAGTGTAATTTTTTATACGCTTAAAAGTATTTTCAGGCCGAATGAGCAAATATGCTTGTTTCTGCCAATTGCAGCAAAATACTGAAAGGAAAGTGGGTTTGCCTTCATATTTGACCCAGAACAACTCAGTTCAGCGTGGAAATATCATTGCAACAGCTTTTATTTAGTCAGAAATCAAGAATATAAGTTTTTATGCGCTTAAAAGCATTTTCAGGCCGAAGGAGCTGATTTCTGCCAATTGCAGCAAAATACTGAAAGGAAAGTGGGTTTGCCTTCATATTTGAACCAGAACAACTCAGTTCAGCATGGAAATATCATTGCAACAGCTTTTATTTAGTCAGAAATCAAGAGTGTAAGTTTTTATGCGCTTAAAAGCATTTTCAGGCCTAATGAGCTGATTTCTGCCAATTGCAGCAAAATACTGAAAGGAAAGTGGGTTTGCCTTCATATTTGACCCAGAACAACTCAGTTCAGCATGGAAATATCATTGCAACAGCTTTTATTTAGCCAGAAATCAAGAGTGTAAGTTTTTTTGCGCTTAAAAGCATTTTCAGGCCGAATGAGCTGATTTCTGCCAATTGCAGCAAAATACTGAAAGGAAAGTGGGTTTGCCTTCATATTTGACCCAGAATAACTCAGTTCAGCATGGAAATATCATTGCAACAGCTTTTATTTAGCCAGAAATCAAGAGTGTAAGTTTTTATGCGCTTAAAAGCATTTTCAGGCCGAATGAGCTGATTTCTGCCAATTGCAGCAAAATACTGAAAGGAAAGTGGGTTTGCCTTCATATTTGACCCAGAACAACTCAGTTCAGCATGGAAATATCATTGCAACAGCTTTTATTTAGCCAGAAATCAAGAGTGTAAGTTTTTATGCGCTTAAAAGCATTTTCAGGCCGAATGAGCTGATTTCTGCCAATTGCAGCAAAAGACTGAAAGGAAAGTGGGTTTGCCTTCATATTTGACCCATAACAACTCAGTTCAGCATGGAAATATCATTGCAACAGCTTTTATTTAGCCAGAAATCAAGAGTGTAAGTTTTTATGCGCTTAAAAGCATTTTCAGGCCGAATGAGCTGATTTCTGCCAATTGCAGCAAAAGACTGAAAGGAAAGTGGGTTTGCCTTCATATTTGACCCAGAACAACTCAGTTCAGCATGGAAATATCATTGCAACAGCTTTTATTTAGCCAGAAATCAAGAGTGTAAGTTTTTATGCGCTTAAAAGCATTTTCAGGCCGAATGAGCGGATTTCTGCCAATTGCAGCAAAATACTGAAAGGAAAGTGGGTTTGCCTTCATATTTGACCCAGAACAACTCAGTTCAGCATGGAAATATCATTGCAACAGCTTTTATTTAGCCAGAAATCAAGAGTGTAAGTTTTTATGCGCTTAAAAGCATTTTCAGGCCGAATGAGCTGATTTCTGCCAATTGCAGCAAAATACTGAAAGGAAAGTAGGTTTGCCTTCATATTTGAGCCAGAACAACTCAATTCAGCATGGAAATATCATTGAAACAGCTTTTATTTAGCCAGAAATCAAGAGTGAAAGTTTTTATGCGCCTAACAGCATTTTCAGGCCGAATGAGCAGATTTCTGCCAATTGCAGCAAAATACTGAAAGGAAAGTGGGTTTGCCTTCATATTTGACCCAGAACAACTCAGTTCAGCATGGAAATATCATTGCAACAGCTTTTATTTAGCCAGAAATCAAGAGTGTAAGTTTTTATGCGCTTAAAAGCATTTTCAGGCCGAATGAGCAAATATGCTTGTTTCTGCAAATTGCAGCAAAATACTGAAAGGAAAGTGGGTTTGCCTTCATATTTGACCCAGAACAACTCAGTTCAGCATGGAAATATCATTGCAACAGCTTTTATTTAGCCAGAAATCAAGAGTGTAAGTTTTTATGCGCTTAAAAGCATTTTCAGGCCGAATGAGCGGATTTCTGCCAATTGCAGCAAAATACTGAAAGGAAAGTGGGTTTGCCTTCATATTTGACCCAGAACAACTCAGTTCAGCATGGAAATATCATTGCAACAGCTTTTATTTAGCCAGAAATCAAGAGTGTAAGTTTTTATGCGCTTAAAAGAATTTTCAGGCCGAATGAGCTGATTTCTGCCAATTGCAGCAAAATACTGAAAGGAAAGTGGGTTTGCCTTCATATTTGACCCAGAACAACTCAGTTCAGCATGGAAATATCATTGCAACAGCTTTTATTTGGCCAGAAATCAAGAGTGTAAGTTTTTATGCGCTTAAAAGCATTTTCAGGCCGAATGAGCAAATATGCTTGTTTCTGCCAATTGCAGCAAAATACTGAACGGAAAGTGGGTTTGCCTTCATATTTGAGCCAGAACAACTCAGTTCAGCATGGAAATATCATTGCAACAGCTTTTATTTAGCCAGAAATCAAGAGTGTAAGTTTTTATGTGCTTAAAAGCATTTTCAGGCCGAATGAGCAAATATGCTTGTTTCTGCCAATTGCAGCAAAATACTGAAAGGAAAATGGGTTTGCCTTCATATTTGACCCAGAACAACTCAGTTCAGCATGGAAATATCATTGCAACAGCTTTTATTTAGCCAGAAATCAAGAGTGTAAGTTTTTATGCGCTTAAAAGCATTTTCAGGCCGAATGAGCTGATTTCTGCCAATTGCAGCAAATGACTGAAAGGAAAGTGGGTTTGCCTTCATATTTGATCCAGAACAACTCAGTTCAGCATGGAAATATCATTGCAACAGCTTTTATTTAGCCAGAAATCAAGAGTGTAAGTTTCTATGCGCTTAAAAGCATTTTCAGGCCGAATGAGCTGATTTCTGCCAATTGCAGCAAAAGACTGAAAGGAAAGTGGGTTTGCCTTCATATTTGACCCAGAACAACTCAGTTCAGCATGGAAATATCATTGCAACAGCTTTTATTTAGCCACAAATCAAGAGTATAAGTTTTTATGCGCTTAAAAGCATTTTCAGGCCGAATGAGCCGATTTTTGCCAATTGCAGCAAAATACTGATAGGAAAGTGGGTTTGCCTTCATATTTGACCCAGAACAACTCAGTTCAGCATGGAAATATCATTGCAACAGCTTTTATTTAGCCAGAAATCAAGAGTGTAATTTTTTATACGCTTAAAAGTATTTTCAGGCCGAATGAGCAAATATGCTTGTTTCTGCCAATTGCAGCAAAATACTGAAAGGAAAGTGGGTTTGCCTTCATATTTGACCCAGAACAACTCAGTTCAGCGTGGAAATATCATTGCAATAGCTTTTATTTAGTCAGAAATCAAGAATATAAGTTTTTATGCGCTTAAAAGCATTTTCAGGCCTAATGAGCTGATTTCTGGCAATTGCAGCAAAATACTGAAAGGAAAGTGGGTTTGCCTTCATATTTGACCCAGAACAACTCAGTTCAGCATGGAAATATCATTGCAACAGCTTTTATTTAGCCAGAAATCAAGAGTGTAAGTTTTTATGCGCTTAAAAGCATTTTCAGGTCGAATGAGCAAATATGCTTGTTTCTGCCAATTGCAGCAAAATACTGAAAGGAAAGTGGGTTTGCCTTCATATTTGACCCAGAACAACTCAGTTCAGCATGGAAATATCATTGCAACAGCTTTTATTTAGCCAGAAATCAAGAGTGTAAGTTTTTATGCGCTTAAAAGCATTTTCAGGCCGAATGAGCTGATTTCTGCCAATTGCAGCAAATGACTGAAAGGAAAGTGGGTTTGCCTTCATATTTGACCCAGAACAACTCAGTTCAGCATGGAAATATCATTGCAACAGCTTTTATTTAGCCAGAAATCAAGAGTGTAAGTTTTTATGCGCTTAAAAGCATTTTCAGGCCGAATGACCAAATATGCTTGTTTCTGCCAATTGCAGCAAAATACTGAAAGGAAAGTGGGTTTGCCTTCATATTTGACCCAGAACAACTCAGTTCAGCATGGAAAAATCATTGCAACAGGTTTTATTTAGCCAGAAATCAAGATTGTAAGTTTTTTTGCGCTTAAAAGCATTTTCAGGCCGAATGAGCTGATTTCTGCCAATTGCAGCAAAATACTGAAAGGAAAGTGGGTTTGCCTTCATATTTGACCCAGAATAACTCAGTTCAGCATGGAAATATCATTGCAAAAGCTTTTATTTTGCCAGAAATCAAGAGTGTAAGTTTTTATGCCCTTAAAAGCATTTTAAGGCCAAATGAGCAAATATGCTTGTTTCTGCCAATTGCAGAAAAATACTGAAAGGAAAGTGGGTTTGCCTTCATATTTGACCCAGAACAACTCAGTTCAGCATGGAAATATCATTGCAACAGCTTTTATTTAGCCAGAAATCAAGAGTGTAAGTTTTTATGCGCTTAAAAGCATTTTCAGGCCGAATGAGCTGATTTCTGCCAATTGCAGCAAAATACTGAAAGGAAAGTGGGTTTGCCTTCATATTTGACCCAGAACAACTCAGTTCAGCATGGAAATATCATTGCAACAGCTTTTATTTAGCCAGAAATCAAGAGTGTAAGTTTTTATGCGCTTAAAAGCATTTTCAGGCCGAATGAGCTGATTTCTGCCAATTGCAGCAAAAGACTGAAAGGAAAGTGGGTTTGCCTTCATATTTGACCCAGAACAACTCAGTTCAGCATGGAAATATCATTGCAACAGCTTTTATTTAGTCAAAAATCAAGAGTGTAAGTTTTTATGCGCTTAAAAGCATTTTCAGGCCTAATGAGCTGATTTCTGCCAATTGCAGCAAAATACTGAAAGGAAAGTGGGTTTGCCTTCATATTTGACCCAGAACAACTCAGTTCAGCATGGAAAAATCATTGCAACAGCTTTTATTTAGCCAGAAATCAAGAGTGTAAGTTTTTATGCGCTTAAAAGCATTTTCATGCCGAATGAGCAAATATGCTTGTTTCTGACAATTGCAGCAAAATACTGAAAGGAAAATGGGTTTGCTTTCATATTTGACCCAGAACAACTCAGTTCAGCATGGAAATATCATTGCAACAGCTTTTATTTAGCCAGAAATCAAGAGTGTAAGTTTTTATGCGCTTAAAAGCATTTTCAGGCCGAATGAGCTGATTTCTGCCAATTGCAGCAAATGACTGAAAGGAAAGTGGGTTTGCCTTCATATTTGACCCAGAACAACTCAGTTCAGCATGGAAATATCATTGCAACAGCTTTTATTTAGCCAGAAATCAAGAGTGTAAGTTTCTATGCGCTTAAAAGCATTTTCAGGCCGAATGAGCTGATTTCTGCCAATTGCAGCAAAATACTGAAAGGAAAGTGGGTTTGCCTTCATATTTGACCCAGAACAACTCAGTTCAGCATGGAAATATCATTGCAACAGCTTTTATTTAGCCAGAAATCAAGAGTGTAAGTTTTTATGCGCTTAAAAGCATTTTCAGGCCGAATGAGCAAATATGCTTGTTTCTGCCAATTGCAGCAAAATACTGAAAGGAAAGTGGGTTTGCCTTCATATTTGACCCAGAACAACTCAGTTCAGCATGGAAATATCATTGCAACAACTTTTATTTAGCCAGAAATCAAGAGTGTAAGTTTTTATGCGCTTAAAAGCATTTTCAGGCCGAATGACCAAATATGCTTGTTTCTGCCAATTGCAGCAAAATACTGAAAGGAAAGTGGGTTTGCCTTCATATTTGACCCAGAACAACTCAGTTCAGCATGGAAAAATCATTGCAACAGGTTTTATTTAGCCAGAAATCAAGAGTGTAAGTTTTTTTGCGCTTAAAAGCATTTTCAGGCCGAATGAGCTGATTTCTGCCAATTGCAGCAAAATACTGAAAGGAAAGTGGGTTTGCCTTCATATTTGACCCAGAATAACTCAGTTCAGCATGGAAATATCATTGCAACAGCTTTTATTTTGCCAGAAATCAAGAGTGTAAGTTTTTATGCGCTTCAAAGCATTTTCAGGCCTAATGAGCTGATTTCTGCCAATTGCAGCAAAAGACTGAAAGGAAAGTGGGTTTGCCTTCATATTTGACCCAGAACAACTCAGTTCAGCATGGAAATATCATTGCAACAGCTTTTATTTAGCCAGAAATCAAGAGTGTAAGTTTTTATGCGCTTAAAAGCATTTTCAGGCCGAATGAGCTGATTTCTGCCAATTGCAGCAAAAGACTGAAAGGAAAGTGGGTTTGCCTTCATATTTGACCCAGAACAACTCAGTTCAGCATGGAAATATCATTGCAACAGCTTTTATTTAGCCAGAAATCAAGAGTGTAAGTTTTTATGCGCTTAAAAGCATTTTCAGGCCGAATGAGCTGATTTCTGCCAATTGCAGCAAATGACTGAAAGGAAAGTGGGTTTGCCTTCATATTTGACCCATAACAACTCAGTTCAGCATGGAAATATCATTGCAACAGCTTTTATTTAGCCAGAAATCAAGAGTGTAAGTTTTTATGCGCTTAAAAGCATTTTCAGGCCGAATGAGCTGATTTCTGCCAATTGCAGCAAAAGACTGAAAGGAAAGTGGGTTTGCCTTCATATTTGACCCAGAACAACTCAGTTCAGCATGGAAATATCATTGCAACAGCTTTTATTTAGTCAGAAATCAAGAGTGTAAGTTTTTATGCGCTTAAAAGCATTTTCAGGCCTAATGAGCTGATTTCTGCCAATTGCAGCAAAATACTGAAAGGAAAGTGGGTTTGCCTTCATATTTGACCCAGAACAACTCAGTTCAGCATGGAAATATCATTGCAACAGCTTTTATTTAGCCAGAAATCAAGAGTGTAAGTTTTTATGCGCTTAAAAGCATTTTCAGGCCGAATGAGCAAATATGCTTGTTTCTGCCAATTGCAGCAAAATACTGAAAGGAAAGTGGGTTTGCCTTCATATTTGACCCAGAACAACTCAGTTCAGCATGGAAATATCATTGCAACAGCTTTTATTTAGTCAGAAATCAAGAGTGTAAGTTTTTATGCGCTTAAAAGCATTTTCAGGCCTAATGAGCTGATTTCTGCCAATTGCAGCAAAATACTGAAAGGAAAGTGGGTTTGCCTTCATATTTGACCCAGAACAACTCAGTTCAGCATGGAAAAATCATTGCAACAGCTTTTATTTAGCCAGAAATCAAGAGTGTAAGTTTTTATGCGCTTAAAAGCATTTTCAGGCCGAATGAGCAAATATGCTTGTTTCTGCCAATTGCAGCAAAATACTGAAAGGAAAGTGGGTTTGCCTTCATATTTGACCCAGAACAACTCAGTTCAGCATGGAAATATCATTGCAACAGCTTTTATTTTGCCAGAAATCAAGAGTGTAAGTTTTTATGCGCTTAAAAGCATTTTCAGGCCGAATGAGCTGATTTCTGCCAATTGCAACAAATGACTGAAAGGAAAGTGGGTTTGCCTTCATATTTGACCCAGAACAACTCAGTTCAGCATGGAAATATCATTGCAACAGCTTTTATTTAGCCAGAAATCAAGAGTGTAAGTTTCTATGCGCTTAAAAGCATTTTCAGGCCGAATGAGCTGATTTCTGCCAATTGCAGCAAAAGACTGAAAGGAAAGTGGGTTTGCCTTCATATTTGACCCAGAACAACTCAGTTCAGCATGGAAATATCATTGCAACAGCTTTTATTTAGCCAGAAATCAAGAGTGTAAGTTTTTATGCGCTTAAAAGCATTTTCAGGCCGAATGAGCTGATTTCTGCCAATTGCAGCAAAAGACTGAAAGGAAAGTGGGTTTGCCTTCATATTTGACCCAGAACAACTCAGTTCAGCATGGAAATATCATTGCAACAGCTTTTATTTAGTCAGAAATCAAGAGTGTAAGTTTTTATGCGCTTAAAAGCATTTTCAGGCCTAATGAGCTGATTTCTGCCAATTGCAGCAAAATACTGAAAGGAAAGTGGGTTTGCCTTCATATTTGACCCAGAACAACTCAGTTCAGCATGGAAATATCATTGCAAAAGCTTTTATTTAGCCAGAAATCAAGAGTGTAAGTTTTTATGCGCTTAAAAGCATTTTCAGGCCGAATGAGCAAATATGCTTGTTTCTGCCAATTGCAGCAAAATACTGAAAGGAAAATGGGTTTGCCTTCATATTTGACCCAGAACAACTCAGTTCAGCATGGAAATATCATTGCAACAGCTTTTATTTAGCCAGAAATCAAGAGTGTAAGTTTTTATGCGCTTAAAAGCATTTTCAGGCCGAATGAGCTGATTTCTGCCAATTGCAGCAAATGACTGAAAGGAAAGTGGGTTTGCCTTCATATTTGACCCAGAACAACTCAGTTCAGCATGGAAATATCATTGCAACAGCTTTTATTTAGCCAGAAATCAAGAGTGTAAGTTTCTATGCGCTTAAAAGCATTTTCAGGCCGAATGAGCTGATTTCTGCCAATTGCAGCAAAAGACTGAAAGGAAAGTGGGTTTGCCTTCATATTTGACCCAGAACAACTCAGTTCAGCATGGAAATATCATTGCAACAGCTTTTATTTAGCCAGAAATCAAGAGTGTAATTTTTTATACGCTTAAAAGTATTTTCAGGCCGAATGAGCTGATTTCTGCCAATTGCAGCAAAAGACTGAAAGGAAAGTGGGTTTGCCTTCATATTTGACCCAGAACAACTCAGTTCAGCATGGAAATATCATTGCAACAGCTTTTATTTAGCCAGAAATCAAGAGTGTAAGTTTTTATGCGCTTAAAAGCATTTTCAGGCCAAATGAGCAAATATGCTTGTTTCTGCCAATTGCAGCAAAATACTGAAAGGAAAGTGGGTTTGCCTTCATATTTGACCCAGAACAACTCAGTTCAGCATGGAAATATCATTGCAACAGCTTTTATTTAGCCAGAAATCAAGAGTGTAAGTTTTTATGCGCTTAAAAGCATTTTCAGGCCGAATGAGCCGATTTTTGCCAATTGCAGCAAAATACTGATAGGAAAGTGGGTTTGCCTTCATATTTGACCCAGAACAACTCAGTTCAGCATGGAAATATCATTGCAACAGCTTTTATTTAGCCAGAAATCAAGAGTGTAATTTTTTATACGCTTAAAAGTATTTTCAGGCCGAATGAGCAAATATGCTTGTTTCTGCCAATTGCAGCAAAATACTGAAAGGAAAGTGGGTTTGCCTTCATATTTGACCCAGAACAACTCAGTTCAGCGTGGAAATATCATTGCAACAGCTTTTATTTAGTCAGAAATCAAGAATATAAGTTTTTATGCGCTTAAAAGCATTTTCAGGCCGAAGGAGCTGATTTCTGCCAATTGCAGCAAAATACTGAAAGGAAAGTGGGTTTGCCTTCATATTTGACCCAGAACAACTCAGTTCAGCATGGAAATATCATTGCAACAGCTTTTATTTAGTCAGAAATCAAGAGTGTAAGTTTTTATGCGCTTAAAAGCATTTTCAGGCCTAATGAGCTGATTTCTGCCAATTGCAGCAAAATACTGAAAGGAAAGTGGGTTTGCCTTCATATTTGACCCAGAACAACTCAGTTCAGCATGGAAATATCATTGCAACAGCTTTTATTTAGCCAGAAATCAAGAGTGTAAGTTTTTTTGCGCTTAAAAGCATTTTCAGGCCGAATGAGCTGATTTCTGCCAATTGCAGCAAAATACTGAAAGGAAAGTGGGTTTGCCTTCATATTTGACCCAGAATAACTCAGTTCAGCATGGAAATATCATTGCAACAGCTTTTATTTAGCCAGAAATCAAGAGTGTAAGTTTTTATGCGCTTAAAAGCATTTTCAGGCCGAATGAGCTGATTTCTGCCAATTGCAGCAAAATACTGAAAGGAAAGTGGGTTTGCCTTCATATTTGACCCAGAACAACTCAGTTCAGCATGGAAATATCATTGCAACAGCTTTTATTTAGCCAGAAATCAAGAGTGTAAGTTTTTATGCGCTTAAAAGCATTTTCAGGCCGAATGAGCTGATTTCTGCCAATTGCAGCAAAAGACTGAAAGGAAAGTGGGTTTGCCTTCATATTTGACCCATAACAACTCAGTTCAGCATGGAAATATCATTGCAACAGCTTTTATTTAGCCAGAAATCAAGAGTGTAAGTTTTTATGCGCTTAAAAGCATTTTCAGGCCGAATGAGCTGATTTCTGCCAATTGCAGCAAAAGACTGAAAGGAAAGTGGGTTTGCCTTCATATTTGACCCAGAACAACTCAGTTCAGCATGGAAATATCATTGCAACAGCTTTTATTTAGTCAGAAATCAAGAGTGTAAGTTTTTATGCGCTTAAAAGCATTTTCAGGCCTAATGAGCTGATTTCTGCCAATTGCAGCAAAATACTGAAAGGAAAGTGGGTTTGCCTTCATATTTGACCCAGAACAACTCAGTTCAGCATGGAAAAATCATTGCAACAGCTTTTATTTAGCCAGAAATCAAGAGTGTAAGTTTTTATGCGCTTAAAAGCATTTTCAGGCCGAATGAGCAAATATGCTTGTTTCTGCCAATTGCAGCAAAATACTGAAAGGAAAGTGGGTTTGCCTTCATATTTGACCCAGAACAACTCAGTTCAGCATGGAAATATCATTGCAACAGCTTTTATTTAGCCAGAAATCAAGAGTGTAAGTTTTTATGCGCTTAAAAGCATTTTCAGGCCGAATGAGCTGATTTCTGCCAATTGCAACAAATGACTGAAAGGAAAGTGGGTTTGCCTTCATATTTGACCCAGAACAACTCAGTTCAGCATGGAAATATCATTGCAACAGCTTTTATTTAGCCAGAAATCAAGAGTGTAAGTTTCTATGCGCTTAAAAGCATTTTCAGGCCGAATGAGCTGATTTCTGCCAATTGCAGCAAAAGACTGAAAGGAAAGTGGGTTTGCCTTCATATTTGACCCAGAACAACTCAGTTCAGCATGGAAATATCATTGCAACAGCTTTTATTTAGCCAGAAATCAAGAGTGTAAGTTTTTATGCGCTTAAAAGCATTTTCAGGCCGAATGAGCTGATTTCTGCCAATTGCAGCAAAAGACTGAAAGGAAAGTGGGTTTGCCTTCATATTTGACCCAGAACAACTCAGTTCAGCATGGAAATATCATTGCAACAGCTTTTATTTAGTCAGAAATCAAGAGTGTAAGTTTTTATGCGCTTAAAAGCATTTTCAGGCCGAATGAGCAAATATGCTTGTTTCTGCCAATTGCAGCAAAATACTGAAAGGAAAATGGGTTTGCCTTCATATTTGACCCAGAACAACTCAGTTCAGCATGGAAATATCATTGCAACAGCTTTTATTTAGCCAGAAATCAAGAGTGTAAGTTTTTATGCGCTTAAAAGCATTTTCAGGCCGAATGAGCTGATTTCTGCCAATTGCAGCAAATGACTGAAAGGAAAGTGGGTTTGCCTTCATATTTGACCCAGAACAACTCAGTTCAGCATGGAAATATCATTGCAACAGCTTTTATTTAGCCAGAAATCAAGAGTGTAAGTTTCTATGCGCTTAAAAGCATTTTCAGGCCGAATGAGCTGATTTCTGCCAATTGCAGCAAAAGACTGAAAGGAAAGTGGGTTTGCCTTCATATTTGACCCAGAACAACTCAGTTCAGCATGGAAATATCATTGCAACAGCTTTTATTTAGCCAGAAATCAAGAGTGTAAGTTTTTATGCGCTTAAAAGCATTTTCAGGCCGAATGAGCTGATTTCTGCCAATTGCAGCAAAAGACTGAAAGGAAAGTGGGTTTGCCTTCATATTTGACCCAGAACAACTCAGTTCAGCATGGAAATATCATTGCAACAGCTTTTATTTAGCCAGAAATCAAGAGTGTAAGTTTTTATGCGCTTAAAAGCATTTTCAGGCCAAATGAGCAAATATGCTTGTTTCTGCCAATTGCAGCAAAATACTGAAAGGAAAGTGGGTTTGCCTTCATATTTGACCCAGAACAACTCAGTTCAGCATGGAAATATCATTGCAACAGCTTTTATTTAGCCAGAAATCAAGAGTGTAAGTTTTTATGCGCTTAAAAGCATTTTCAGGCCGAATGAGCCGATTTTTGCCAATTGCAGCAAAATACTGATAGGAAAGTGGGTTTGCCTTCATATTTGACCCAGAACAACTCAGTTCAGCATGGAAATATCATTGCAACAGCTTTTATTTAGCCAGAAATCAAGAGTGTAATTTTTTATACGCTTAAAAGTATTTTCAGGCCGAATGAGCAAATATGCTTGTTTCTGCCAATTGCAGCAAAATACTGAAAGGAAAGTGGGTTTGCCTTCATATTTGACCCAGAACAACTCAGTTCAGCGTGGAAATATCATTGCAACAGCTTTTATTTAGTCAGAAATCAAGAATATAAGTTTTTATGCGCTTAAAAGCATTTTCAGGCCGAAGGAGCTGATTTCTGCCAATTGCAGCAAAATACTGAAAGGAAAGTGGGTTTGCCTTCATATTTGACCCAGAACAACTCAGTTCAGCATGGAAATATCATTGCAACAGCTTTTATTTAGTCAGAAATCAAGAGTGTAAGTTTTTATGCGCTTAAAAGCATTTTCAGGCCTAATGAGCTGATTTCTGCCAATTGCAGCAAAATACTGAAAGGAAAGTGGGTTTGCCTTCATATTTGACCCAGAACAACTCAGTTCAGCATGGAAATATCATTGCAACAGCTTTTATTTAGCCAGAAATCAAGAGTGTAAGTTTTTTTGCGCTTAAAAGCATTTTCAGGCCGAATGAGCTGATTTCTGCCAATTGCAGCAAAATACTGAAAGGAAAGTGGGTTTGCCTTCATATTTGACCCAGAATAACTCAGTTCAGCATGGAAATATCATTGCAACAGCTTTTATTTAGCCAGAAATCAAGAGTGTAAGTTTTTATGCGCTTAAAAGCATTTTCAGGCCGAATGAGCTGATTTCTGCCAATTGCAGCAAAATACTGAAAGGAAAGTGGGTTTGCCTTCATATTTGACCCAGAACAACTCAGTTCAGCATGGAAATATCATTGCAACAGCTTTTATTTAGCCAGAAATCAAGAGTGTAAGTTTTTATGCGCTTAAAAGCATTTTCAGGCCGAATGAGCTGATTTCTGCCAATTGCAGCAAAAGACTGAAAGGAAAGTGGGTTTGCCTTCATATTTGACCCATAACAACTCAGTTCAGCATGGAAATATCATTGCAACAGCTTTTATTTAGCCAGAAATCAAGAGTGTAAGTTTTTATGCGCTTAAAAGCATTTTCAGGCCGAATGAGCTGATTTCTGCCAATTGCAGCAAAAGACTGAAAGGAAAGTGGGTTTGCCTTCATATTTGACCCAGAACAACTCAGTTCAGCATGGAAATATCATTGCAACAGCTTTTATTTAGTCAGAAATCAAGAGTGTAAGTTTTTATGCGCTTAAAAGCATTTTCAGGCCTAATGAGCTGATTTCTGCCAATTGCAGCAAAATACTGAAAGGAAAGTGGGTTTGCCTTCATATTTGACCCAGAACAACTCAGTTCAGCATGGAAAAATCATTGCAACAGCTTTTATTTAGCCAGAAATCAAGAGTGTAAGTTTTTATGCGCTTAAAAGCATTTTCAGGCCGAATGAGCAAATATGCTTGTTTCTGCCAATTGCAGCAAAATACTGAAAGGAAAGTGGGTTTGCCTTCATATTTGACCCAGAACAACTCAGTTCAGCATGGAAATATCATTGCAACAGCTTTTATTTAGCCAGAAATCAAGAGTGTAAGTTTTTATGCGCTTAAAAGCATTTTCAGGCCGAATGAGCTGATTTCTGCCAATTGCAACAAATGACTGAAAGGAAAGTGGGTTTGCCTTCATATTTGACCCAGAACAACTCAGTTCAGCATGGAAATATCATTGCAACAGCTTTTATTTAGCCAGAAATCAAGAGTGTAAGTTTCTATGCGCTTAAAAGCATTTTCAGGCCGAATGAGCTGATTTCTGCCAATTGCAGCAAAAGACTGAAAGGAAAGTGGGTTTGCCTTCATATTTGACCCAGAACAACTCAGTTCAGCATGGAAATATCATTGCAACAGCTTTTATTTAGCCAGAAATCAAGAGTGTAAGTTTTTATGCGCTTAAAAGCATTTTCAGGCCGAATGAGCTGATTTCTGCCAATTGCAGCAAAAGACTGAAAGGAAAGTGGGTTTGCCTTCATATTTGACCCAGAACAACTCAGTTCAGCATGGAAATATCATTGCAACAGCTTTTATTTAGCCAGAAATCAAGAGTGTAAGTTTTTATGCGCTTAAAAGTATTTTCAGGCCAAATGAGCAAATATGCTTGTTTCTGCCAATTGCAGCAAAATACTGAAAGGAAAGTGGGTTTGCCTTCATATTTGACCCAGAACAACTCAGTTCAGCATGGAAATATCATTGCAACAGCTTTTATTTAGCCAGAAATCAAGAGTGTAAGTTTTTATGCGCTTAAAAGCATTTTCAGGCCGAATGAGCCGATTTTTGCCAATTGCAGCAAAATACTGATAGGAAAGTGGGTTTGCCTTCATATTTGACCCAGAACAACTCAGTTCAGCATGGAAATATCATTGCAACAGCTTTTATTTAGCCAGAAATCAAGAGTGTAATTTTTTATACGCTTAAAAGTATTTTCAGGACGAATGAGCAAATATGCTTGTTTCTGCCAATTGCAGCAAAATACTGAAAGGAAAGTGGGTTTGCCTTCATATTTGACCCAGAACAACTCAGTTCAGCGTGGAAATATCATTGCAACAGCTTTTATTTAGTCAGAAATCAAGAATATAAGTTTTTATGCGCTTAAAAGCATTTTCAGGCCTAATGAGCTGATTTCTGGCAATTGCAGCAAAATACTGAAAGGAAAGTGGGTTTACCTTCATATTTGACCCAGAACAACTCAGTTCAGCATGGAAATATCATTGCAACAGCTTTTATTTAGCCAGAAATCAAGAGTGTAAGTTTTTATGCGCTTAAAATCATTTTCAGGCCGAATGAGCAAATATTCTTGTTTCTGCCAATTGCAGCAAAATACTGAAAGGAAAGTGGGTTTGCCTTCATATTTGACCCATAACAACTCAGTTCAGCATGGAAATATCATTGCAACAGCTTTTATTTAGTCAGAAATCAAGAGTGTAAGTTTTTATGCGCTTAAAAGCATTTTCAGGCCTAATGAGCTGATTTCTGCCAATTGCAGCAAAATACTGAAAGGAAAGTGGGTTTGCCTTCATATTTGACCCAGAACAACTCAGTTCAGCATGGAAAAATCATTGCAACAGCTTTTATTTAGCCAGAAATCAAGAGTGTAAGTTTTTATGCGCTTAAAAGCATTTTCAGGCCGAATGAGCAAATATGCTTGTTTCTGCCAATTGCAGCAAAATACTGAAAGGAAAATGGGTTTGCCTTCATATTTGACCCAGAACAACTCAGTTCAGCATGGAAATATCATTGCAACAGCTTTTATTTAGCCAGAAATCAAGAGTGTAAGTTTTTATGCGCTTAAAAGCATTTTCAGGCCGAATGAGCTGATTTCTGCCATTTGCAGCAAATGACTGAAAGGAAAGTGGGTTTGCCTTCATATTTGACCCAGAACAACTCAGTTCAGCATGGAAATATCATTGCAACAGCTTTTATTTAGCCAGAAATCAAGAGTGTAAGTTTCTATGCGCTTAAAAGCATTTTCAGGCCGAATGAGCTGATTTCTGCCAATTGCAGCAAAAGACTGAAAGGAAAGTGGGTTTGCCTTCATATTTGACCCAGAACAACTCAGTTCAGCATGGAAATATCATTGCAACAGCTTTTATTTAGCCAGAAATCAAGAGTGTAAGTTTTTATGCGCTTAAAAGCATTTTCAGGCCGAATGAGCTGATTTCTGCCAATTGCAGCAAAAGACTGAAAGGAAAGTGGGTTTGCCTTCATATTTGACCCAGAACAACTCAGTTCAGCATGGAAATATCATTGCAACAGCTTTTATTTAGCCAGAAATCAAGAGTGTAAGTTTTTATGCGCTTAAAAGTATTTTCAGGCCAAATGAGCAAATATGCTTGTTTCTGCCAATTGCAGCAAAATACTGAAAGGAAAGTGGGTTTGCCTTCATATTTGACCCAGAATAACTCAGTTCAGCATGGAAATATCATTGCAACAGCTTTTATTTAGCCAGAAATCAAGAGTGTAAGTTTTTATGCGCTTAAAAGCATTTTCAGGCCGAATGAGCCGATTTTTACCAATTGCAGCAAAATACTGATAGGAAAGTGGGTTTGCCTTCATATTTGACCCAGAACAACTCAGTTCAGCATGGAAATATCATTGCAACAGCTTTTATTTAGCCAGAAATCAAGAGTGTAATTTTTTATACGCTTAAAAGTATTTTCAGGCCGAATGAGCAAATATGCTTGTTTCTGCCAATTGCAGCAAAATACTGAAAGGAAAGTGGGTTTGCCTTCATATTTGACCCAGAACAACTCAGTTCAGCATGGAAATATCATTGCAACAGCTTTTATTTAGCCAGAAATCAAGAGTGTAAGTTTTTATGCGCTTAAAAGCATTTTCAGGCCGAATGAGCAAATATGCTTGTTTCTGCCAATTGCAGAAAAATACTGAAAGGAAAGTGGGTTTGCCTTCATATTTGACCCAGAACAACTCAGTTCAGCATGGAAATATCATTGCAACAGCTTTTATTTAGCCAGAAATCAAGAGTGTAAGTTTTTATGCGCTTAAAAGCATTTTCAGGCCGAATGAGCTGATTTCTGCCAATTGCAGCAAAAGACTGAAAGGAAAGTGGGTTTGCCTTCATATTTGACACAGAACAACTCAGTTCAGCATGGAAATATCATTGCAACAGCTTTTATTTAGTCAGAAATCAAGAGTGTAAGTTTTTATGCGCTTAAAAGCATTTTCAGGCCTAATGAGCTGATTTCTGCCAATTGCAGCAAAATACTGAAAGGAAAGTGGGTTTGCCTTCATATTTGACCCAGAACAACTCAGTTCAGCATGGAAATATCATTGCAACAGCTTTTATTTAGCCAGAAATCAAGAGTGTAAGTTTTTATGCGCTTAAAAGCATTTTCAGGCCGAATGAGCAAATATGCTTGTTTCTGCCAATTGCAGCAAAATACTGAAAGGAAAGTGGGTTTGCCTTCATATTTGACCCAGAACAACTCAGTTCAGCGTGGAAATATCATTGCAACAGCTTTTATTTAGTCAGAAATCAAGAATATAAGTTTTTATGCGCTTAAAAGCATTTTCAGGCCTAATGAGCTGATTTCTGCCAATTGCAGCAAAATACTGAAAGGAAAGTGGGTTTGCCTTCATATTTGACCCAGAACAACTCAGTTCAGCATGGAAATATCATTGCAACAGCTTTTATTTAGCCAGAAATCAAGAGTGTAAGTTTTTATGCGCTTCAAAGCATTTTCAGGCCTAATGAGCTGATTTCTGCCAATTGCAGCAAAAGACTGAAAGGAAAGTGGGTTTGCCTTCATATTTGACCCAGAACAGCTCAGTTCAGCATGGAAATATCATTGCAACAGCTTTTATTTAGCCAGAAATCAAGAGTGTAAGTTTTTATGCGCTTAAAAGCATTTTCAGAACGAATGAGCAAATATACTTGTTTCTGCCAATTGCAGCAAAATACTGAAAGGAAAGTGGGTTTGCCTTCATATTTGACCCAGAACAACTCAGTTCAGCATGGAAATATCATTGCAACAGCTTTTATTTAGCCAGAAATCAAGAGTGTAAGTTTTTCTGCGCTTAAAAGCATTTTTAGGCCGAATGAGCAAATATGCTTGTTTCTGCCAATTGCAGCAAAATACTGAAAGGAAAGTGGGTTTGCCTTCATATTTGACCCAGAACAACTCAGTTCAGCATGGAAATATCATTGCAACAGCTTTTATTTAGTCAGAAATCAAGAGTGTAAGTTTTTATGCGCTTCAAAGCATTTTCAGGCCGAATGAGCTGATTTCTGCCAATTGCAGCAAAATACTGAAAGGAAAGTGGGTTTGCCTTCATATTTGACCCAGAACAACTCAGTTCAGCATGGAAATATCATTGCAACAGCTTTTATTTAGCCAGAAATCAAGAGTGTAATTTTTTATACGCTTAAAAGCATTTTCAGGCCGAATGAGCAAATATGCTTGTTTCTGCCAATTGCAGCAAAATACTGAAAGGAAAGTGGGTTTGCCTTCATATTTGACCCAGAATAAATCAGTTCAGCATGGAAATATCATTGCAACAGCTTTTATTTAGCCAGAAATCAAAAGTGTAAGTTTTTATGCGCTTAAAAGCATTTTCAGGCCGAATGAGCAAATGTGCTTGTTTCTGCCAATTGCAGCAAAATACTGAAAGGAAATTGGGTTTGCCTTCATATTTGACCCAGAATAACTCAGTTCAGCATGGAAATATCATTGCAACAGCTTTTATTTAGCCAGAAATCAAGAGTGTAAGTTTTTATGCACTTAAAAGCATTTTCAGGCCGAATGAGCTGATTTCTGCCAATTGCAGCAAAAGACTGAAAGGAAAGTGGGTTTGCCTTCATATTTGTCCCAGAACAACTCAGTTCAGCATGGAAATATCATTGCAACAGCTTTTATTTAGCCAGAAATCAAGAGTGTAAGTTTTTATGCGCTTAAAAGCATTTTCAGGCCGAATGAGCAAATATGCTTGTTTCTGCCAATTGCAGCAAAATACTGAAAGGAAATTGGGTTTGCCTTCATATTTGACCCAGAATAACTCAGTTCAGCATGGAAATATCATTGCAACAGCTTTTATTTAGCCAGAAATCAAGAGTGTAAGTTTTTATGTGCTTAAAAGCATTTTCAGGCCGAATGAGCTGATTTCTGCCAATTGCAGCAAAAGACTGAAAGGAAAGTGGGTTTGCCTTCATATTTGACCCAGAACAACTCAGTTCAGCATGGAAATATCATTGCAACAGCTTTTATTTAGCCAGAAATCAAGAGTGTAAGTTTTTATGCGCTTAAAAGCATTTTCAGGCCGAATGAGCTGATTTCTGCCAATTGCAGCAAAATACTGAAAGGAAAGTGGGTTTGCCTTCATATTTGACCCAGAACAACTCAGTTCAGCATGGAAATATCATTGCAACAGCTTTTATTTAGCCAGAAATCAAGAGTGTAAGTTTTTATGCGCTTAAAAGCATTTTTAGGCCGAATGAGCAAATATGCTTGTTTCTGCCAATTGCAGCAAAATACTGAAAGGAAAGTGGGTTTGCCTTCATATTTGACCCAGAACAACTCAGTTCAGCATGGAAATATCATTGCAACAGCTTTTATTTAGTCAGAAATCAAGAGTGTAAGTTTTTATGCGCTTCAAAGCATTTTCAGGCCAAATGAGCTGATTTCTGCCAATTGCAGCAAAATACTGAAAGGAAAGTGGGTTTGCCTTCATATTTGACCCAGAACAACTCAGTTCAGCATGGAAATATCATTGCAACAGCTTTTATTTAGCCAGAAATCAAGAGTGTAAGTTTTTATGCGCTTAAAAGCATTTTCAGGCCGAATGAGCAAATATGCTTGTTTCTGCCAATTGCAGCAAAATACTGAAAGGAAAGTGGGTTTGCCTTCATATTTGACCCAGAACAACTCAGTTCAGCATGGAAATATCATTGCAACAGCTTTTATTTAGCCAGAAATCAAGAGTGTAAGTTTCTATGCGCTTAAAAGCATTTTCAGGCCGAATGAGCTGATTTCTGCCAATTGCAGCAAAAGACTGAAAGGAAAGTGGGTTTGCCTTCATATTTGACCCAGAACAACTCAGTTCGGCATGGAAATATCATTGCAACAGCTTTTATTTAGCCAGAAATCAAGAGTGTAAGTTTTTATGCGCTTAAAAGCATTTTCAGGCCGAATGAGCTGATTTCTGCCAATTGCAGCAAAAGACTGAAAGGAAAGTGGGTTTGCCTTCATATTTGACCCAGAACAACTCAGTTCAGCATGGAAATATCATTGCAACAGCTTTTATTTAGCCAGAAATCAAGAGTGTAAGTTTTTATGCGCTTAAAAGTATTTTCAGGCCAAATGAGCAAATATGCTTGTTTCTGCCAATTGCAGCAAAATACTGAAAGGAAAGTGGGTTTGCCTTCATATTTGACCCAGAACAACTCAGTTCAGCATGGAAATATCATTGCAACAGCTTTTATTTAGCCAGAAATCAAGAGTGTAAGTTTTTATGCGCTTAAAAGCATTTTCAGGCCGAATGAGCAAATATGCTTGTTTCTGCCAATTGCAGCAAAATACTGAAAGGAAAGTGGGTTTGCCTTCATATTTGACCCAGAACAACTCAGTTCAGCATGGAAATATCATTGCAACAGCTTTTATTTAGCCAAAAATCAAGAGTGTAAGTTTTTATGCGCTTAAAAGCATTTTCAGAACGAATGAGCAAATATACTTGTTTCTGCCAATTGCAGCAAAATACTGAAAGGAAAGTGGGTTTGCCTTCATATTTGACCCAGAACAACTCAGTTCAGCATGAAATATCATTGCAACAGCTTTTATTTAGCCAGAAATCAAGAGTGTAAGTTTTTATGCGCCTAAAAGCATTTTCAGGCCGAAGGAGCTGATTTCTGCCAATTGCAGCAAAATACTGAAAGGAAAGTGGGTTTGCCTTCATATTTGACCCAGAACAACTCAGTTCAGCATGGAAATATCATTGCAACAGCTTTTATTTAGCCAGAAATCAAGAGTGTAAGTTTTTATGCGCTTAAAAGCATTTTCAGGCCGAATGAGCAAATATGCTTGTTTCTGCCAATTGCAGCAAAATACTGAAAGGAAAGTGGGTTTGCCTTCATATTTGACCCAGAACAACTCAGTTCAGCATGGAAATATCATTGCAACAGCTTTTATTTAGTCAGAAATCAAGAGTGTAAGTTTTTATGCGCTTCAAAGCATTTTCAGGCCGAATGAGCTGATTTCTGCCAATTGCAGCAAAATACTGAAAGGAAAGTGGGTTTGCCTTCATATTTGACCCAGAACAACCCAGTTCAGCATGGAAATATCATTGCAACAGCTTTTATTTAGCCAGAAATCAAGAGTGTAAGTTTTTATTCGCTTAAAAGCATTTTCAGGCCGAATGAGCTGATTTCTGCCAATTGCAGCAAAATACTGAAAGGAAAGTGGGTTTGCCTTCATATTTGACCCAGAACAACTCAGTTCAGCATGGAAATATCATTGCAACAGCTTTTATTTAGCCAGAAATCAAGAGTGAAAGTTTTTATGCGCCTAACAGCATTTTCAGGCCGAATGAGCAGATTTCTGCCAATTGCAGCAACATACTGAAAGGAAAGTGGGTTTGCCTTCATATTTGACCCAGAACAACTCAGTTCAGCATGGAAATATCATTGCAACAGCTTTTATTTAGCCAGAAATCAAGAGTGTAAGTTTTTATGCGCTTAAAAGCATTTTCAGGCCGAATGAGCTGATTTCTGCCAATTGCAGCAAAATACTGAAAGGAAAGTAGGTTTGCCTTCATATTTGAGCCAGAACAACTCAATTCAGCATGGAAATATCATTGCAACAGCTTTTATTTAGCCAGAAATCAAGAGTGTAAGTTTTTATGCACTTAAAAGCATTTTAGGCCGAATGAGCAAATATGCTTGTTTCTGCCAATTGCAGCAAACGACTGAAAGGAAAGTAGGTTTGCCTTCATATTTGACCCAGAACAATTCAGTTCAGCATGGAAATATCATTGCAACAGCTTTTATTTAGCCAGAAATCAAGAGTGTAAGTTTTTATGCACTTAAAAGCATTTTAGGCCGAATGAGCAAATATGCTTGTTTCTGCCAATGGCAGCAAAATACTGAAAGGAAAGTAGGTTTGCCTTCATATTTGACCCAGAACAACTCAGTTCAGCTTGGAAATATCATTGCAACAGCTTTTATTTAGCCAGAAATCAAGAGTGTAAGTTTTTATGCGCTTAAAAGCATTTTCAGGCCGAATGAGCTGATTTCTGCCAATTGCAGCAAAATACTGAAAGGAAAGTGGGTTTGCCTTCATATTTGACCCAGAACAACTCAGTTCAGCATGGAAATATCATTGCAACAGCTTTTATTTAGCCAGAAATCAAGAGTGTAAGTTTTTATGCGCTTAAAAGCATTTTCAGCGCGAAGGAGCTGATTTCTGCCAATTGCAGCAAAATACTGAAAGGAAAGTAGGTTTGCCTTCATATTTGACCCAGAATAACTCAGTTCAGCATGGAAATATCATTGCAACAGCTTTTATTTTGCCAGAAATCAAGAGTGTAAGTTTTTATGCACTTAAAAGCATTTTCAGGCCGAATGAGCAAATATGCTTGTTTCTGCCAATTGCAGAAAAATACTGAAAGGAAAGTGGGTTTGCCTTCATATTTGACCCAGAACAACTCAGTTCAGCATGGAAATATCATTGCAACAGCTTTTATTTAGCCAGAAATCAAGAGTGTAAGTTTTTATGCGCTTAAAAGCATTTTCAGGCCGAATGAGCTGATTTCTGCCAATTGCAGCAAAAGACTGAAAGGAAAGTGGGTTTGCCTTCATATTTGACCCAGAACAACTCAGTTCAGCATGGAAATATCATTGCAACAGCTTTTATTTAGTCAGAAATCAAGAGTGTAAGTTTTTATGCGCTTAAAAGCATTTTCAGGCCTAATGAGCTGATTTCTGCCAATTGCAGCAAAATACTGAAAGGAAAGTGGGTTTGCCTTCATATTTGACCCAGAACAACTCAGTTCAGCATGGAAATATCATTGCAACAGCTTTTATTTAGCCAGAAATCAAGAGTGTAAGTTTTTATGCGCTTAAAAGCATTTTCAGGCCGAATGAGCAAATATGCTTGTTTCTGCCAATTGCAGCAAAATACTGAAAGGAAAGTGGGTTTGCCTTCATATTTGACCCAGAACAACTCAGTTCAGCATGGAAATATCATTGCAACAGCTTTTATTTAGCCAGAAATCAAGAGTGTAAGTTTTTATGCGCTTAAAAGCATTTTCAGGCCGAATGAGCTGATTTCTGCCAATTGCAGCAAAATACTGAAAGGAAAGTGGGTTTGCCTTCATATTTGACCCAGAACAACTCAGTTCAGCATGGAAATATCATTGCAACAGCTTTTATTTAGCCAGAAATCAAGAGTGTAAGTTTTTATGCGCTTAAAAGCATTTTCAGGCCGAATGAGCTGATTTCTGCCAATTGCAGCAAAATACTGAAAGGAAAGTGGGTTTGCCTTCATATTTGACCCAGAACAACTCAGTTCAGCATGGAAATATCATTGCAACAGCTTTTATTTAGCCAGAAATCAAGAGTGTAAGTTTTTATGCGCTTAAAAGCATTTTCAGGCCGAATGAGCTGATTTCTGCCAATTGCAGCAAAATACTGAAAGGAAAGTGGGTTTGCCTTCATATTTGACCCAGAACAACTCAGTTCAGCATGGAAATATCATTGCAACAGCTTTTATTTAGCCAGAAATCAAGAGTGTAAGTTTTTATGCGCTTAAAAGCATTTTCAGGCCGAATGAGCCGATTTTTGCCAATTGCAGCAAAATACTGATAGGAAAGTGGGTTTGCCTTCATATTTGACCCAGAACAACTCAGTTCAGCATGGAAATATCATTGCAACAGCTTTTATTTAGCCAGAAATCAAGAGTGTAAGTTTTTATGCGCTTAAAAGCATTTTCAGGCCGAATGAGCTGATTTCTGCCAATTGCAGCAAAATACTGAAAGGAAAGTGGGTTTGCCTTCATATTTGACCCAGAACAACTCAGTTCAGCATGGAAATATCATTGCAACAGCTTTTATTTAGCCAGAAATCAAGAGTGTAAGTTTTTATGCGCTTAAAAGCATTTTCAGGCCGAATGAGCTGATTTCTGACAATTGCAGCAAAAGACTGAAAGGAAAGTGGGTTTGCCTTCATATTTGACCCAGAACAACTAAGTTCAGCATGGAAATATCATTGCAACAGCTTTTATTTAGCCAGAAATCAAGAGTGTAAGTTTTTATGCGCTTAAAAGCATTTTCAGGCCGAATGAGCCGATTTTTGCCAATTGCAGCAAAATACTGATAGGAAAGTGGGTTTGCCTTCATATTTGACCCAGAACAACTCAGTTCAGCATGGAAATATCATTGCAACAGCTTTTATTTAGCCAGAAATCAAGAGTGTATTTTTTTATACGCTTAAAAGTATTTTCAGGCCGAATGAGCAAATATGCTTGTTTCTGCCAATTGCAGCAAAATACTGAAAGGAAAGTGGGTTTGCCTTCATATTTGACCCAGAACAACTCAGTTCAGCGTGGAAATATCATTGCAACAGCTTTTATTTAGTCAGAAATCAAGAATATAAGTTTTTATGCGCTTAAAAGCATTTTCAGGCCTAATGAGCTGATTTCTGCCAATTGCAGCAAAATACTGAAAGGAAAGTGGGTTTGCCTTCATATTTGACCCAGAACAACTCAGTTCAGCATGGAAATATCATTGCAACAGCTTTTATTTAGCCAGAAATCAAGAGTGTAAGTTTTTATGCGCTTCAAAGCATTTTCAGGCCTAATGAGCTGATTTCTGCCAATTGCAGCAAAAGACTGAAAGGAAAGTGGGTTTGCCTTCATATTTGACCCAGAACAGCTCAGTTCAGCATGGAAATATCATTGCAACAGCTTTTATTTAGCCAGAAATCAAGAGTGTAAGTTTTTATGCGCTTAAAAGCATTTTCAGAACGAATGAGCAAATATACTTGTTTCTGCCAATTGCAGCAAAATACTGAAAGGAAAGTGGGTTTGCCTTCATATTTGACCCAGAACAACTCAGTTCAGCATGGAAATATCATTGCAACAGCTTTTATTTAGCCAGAAATCAAGAGTGTAAGTTTTTATGCGCTTAAAAGCATTTTTAGGCCGAATGAGCAAATATGCTTGTTTCTGCCAATTGCAGCAAAATACTGAAAGGAAAGTGGGTTTGCCTTCATATTTGACCCAGAACAACTCAGTTCAGCATGGAAATATCATTGCAACAGCTTTTATTTAGTCAGAAATCAAGAGTGTAAGTTTTTATGCGCTTCAAAGCATTTTCAGGCCGAATGAGCTGATTTCTGCCAATTGCAGCAAAATACTGAAAGGAAAGTGGGTTTGCCTTCATATTTGACCCAGAACAACTCAGTTCAGCATGGAAATATCATTGCAACAGCTTTTATTTAGCCAGAAATCAAGAGTGTAAGTTTTTATGCGCTTAAAAGCATTTTCAGGCCGAATGAGCAAATATGCTTGTTTCTGCCAATTGCAGCAAAATACTGAAAGGAAAGTGGGTTTGCCTTCATATTTGACCCAGAACAACTCAGTTCAGCATGGAAATATCATTGCAACAGCTTTTATTTAGCCAGAAATCAAGAGTGTAATTTTTTATACGCTTAAAAGCATTTTCAGGCCGAATGAGCAAATATGCTTGTTTCTGCCAATTGCAGCAAAATACTGAAAGGAAAGTGGGTTTGCCTTCATATTTGACCCAGAATAAATCAGTTCAGCATGGAAATATCATTGCAACAGCTTTTATTTAGCCAGAAATCAAAAGTGTAAGTTTTTATGCGCTTAAAAGCATTTTCAGGCCGAATGAGCAAATGTGCTTGTTTCTGCCAATTGCAGCAAAATACTGAAAGGAAATTGGGTTTGCCTTCATATTTGACCCAGAATAACTCAGTTCAGCATGGAAATATCATTGCAACAGCTTTTATTTAGCCAGAAATCAAGAGTGTAAGTTTTTATGCACTTAAAAGCATTTTCAGGCCGAATGAGCTGATTTCTGCCAATTGCAGCAAAAGACTGAAAGGAAAGTGGGTTTGCCTTCATATTTGACCCAGAACAACTCAGTTCAGCATGGAAATATCATTGCAACAGCTTTTATTTAGCCAGAAATCAAGAGTGTAAGTTTTTATGCGCTTAAAAGCATTTTCAAGCCGAATGAGCAAATATGCTTGTTTCTGCCAATTGCAGCAAAATACTGAAAGGAAATTGGGTTTGCCTTCATATTTGACCCAGAATAACTCAGTTCAGCATGGAAATGTCATTGCAACAGCTTTTATTTAGCCAGAAATCAAGACTGTAAGTTTTTATGTGCTTAAAAGCATTTTCAGGCCGAATGAGCTGATTTCTGCCAATTGCAGCAAAAGACTGAAAGGAAAGTGGGTTTGCCTTCATATTTGACCCAGAACAACTCAGTTCAGCATGGAAATATCATTGCAACAGCTTTTATTTAGCCAGAAATCAAGAGTGTAAGTTTTTATGCGCTTAAAAGCATTTTCAGGCCGAATGAGCTGATTTCTGCCAATTGCAGCAAAATACTGAAAGGAAAGTGGGTTTGCCTTCATATTTGACCCAGAACAACTCAGTTCAGCATGGAAATATCATTGCAACAGCTTTTATTTAGCCAGAAATCAAGAGTGTAAGTTTTTATGCGCTTAAAAGCATTTTCAGGCCGAATGAGCAAATATGCTTGTTTCTGCCAATTGCAGCAAAATACTGAAAGGAAAGTGGGTTTGCCTTCATATTTGACCCAGAACAACTCAGTTCAGCATGGAAATATCATTGCAACAGCTTTTATTTAGCCAGAAATCAAGAGTGTAATTTTTTATACGCTTAAAAGCATTTTCAGGCCGAATGAACAAATATGCTTGTTTCTGCCGATTGCAGCAAAATACTGAAAGGAAAGTGGGTTTTCCTTCATATTTGACCCAGAATAAATCAGTTCAGCATGTAAATATCATTGCAACAGCTTTTATTTAGCCAGAAATCAAGAGTGTAAGTTTTTATGCGCTTAAAAGCATTTTCAGGCCGAATGAGCAAATGTGCTTGTTTCTGCCAATTGCAGCAAAATACTGAAAGGAAATTGGGTTTGCCTTCATATTTGACCCAGAATAACTCAGTTCAGCATGGAAATATCATTGCAACAGCTTTTATTTAGCCAGAAATCAAGAGTGTAAGTTTTTATGCACTTAAAAGCATTTTCAGGCCGAATGAGCTGATTTCTGCCAATTGCAGCAAAAGACTGAAAGGAAAGTGGGTTTGCCTTCATATTTGACCCAGAACAACTCAGTTCAGCATGGAAATATCATTGCAACAGCTTTTATTTAGCCAGAAATCAAGAGTGTAAGTTTTTATGCGCTTAAAAGCATTTTCAGGCCGAATGAGCAAATATGCTTGTTTCTGCCAATTGCAGCAAAATACTGAAAGGAAATTGGGTTTGCCTTCATATTTGACCCAGAATAACTCAGTTCAGCATGGAAATATCATTGCAACAGCTTTTATTTAGCCAGAAATCAAGAGTGTAAGTTTTTATGTGCTTAAAAGCATTTTCAGGCCGAATGAGCTGATTTCTGCCAATTGCAGCAAAAGACTGAAAGGAAAGTGGGTTTGCCTTCATATTTGACCCAGAACAACTCAGTTCAGCATGGAAATATCATTGCAACAGCTTTTATTTAGCCAGAAATCAAGAGTGTAAGTTTTTATGCGCTTAAAAGCATTTTCAGGCCGAATGAGCTGATTTCTGCCAATTGCAGCAAAATACTGAAAGGAAAGTGGGTTTGCCTTCATATTTGACCCAGAACAACTCAGTTCAGCATGGAAATATCATTGCAACAGCTTTTATTTAGCCAGAAATCAAGAGTGTAAGTTTTTATGCGCTTAAAAGCATTTTCAGGCCGAATGAGCTGATTTCTGCCAATTGCAGCAAAATACTGAAAGGAAAGTAGGTTTGCCTTCATATTTGAGCCAGAACAACTCAATTCAGCATGGAAATATCATTGCAACAGCTTTTATTTAGCCAGAAATCAAGAGTGTAAGTTTTTATGCACTTAAAAGCATTTTAGGCCGAATGAGCAAATATGCTTGTTTCTGCCAATTGCAGCAAAAGACTGAAAGGAAAGTAGGTTTGCCTTCATATTTGACCCAGAACAACTCAGTTCAGCATGGAAATATCATTGCAACAGCTTTTATTTAGCCAGAAATCAAGAGTGTAAGTTTTTATGCGCTTAAAAGCATTTTAGGCCGAATGAGCAAATATGCTTGTTTCTGCCAATTGCAGCAAAATACTGAAAGGAAAGTAGGTTTGCCTTCATATTTGACCCAGAACAACTCAGTTCAGCATGGAAATATCATTGCAACAGCTTTTATTTAGTCAGAAATCAAGAGTGTAAGTTTTTATGCGCTTCAAAGCATTTTCAGGCCGAATGAGCTGATTTCTGCCAATTGCAGCAAAATACTGAAAGGAAAGTGGGTTTGCCTTCATATTTGACCCAGAACAACTCAGTTCAGCATGGAAATATCATTGCAACAGCTTTTATTTAGCCAGAAATCAAGAGTGTAAGTTTTTATGCGCTTAAAAGCATTTTCAGGCCGAATGAGCAAATATGCTTGTTTCTGCCAATTGCAGCAAAATACTGAAAGGAAAGTGGGTTTGCCTTCATATTTGACCCAGAACAACTCAGTTCAGCATGGAAATATCATTGCAACAGCTTTTATTTAGCCAGAAATCAAGAGTGTAATTTTTTATACGCTTAAAAGCATTTTCAGGCCGAATGAGCAAATATGCTTGTTTCTGCCAATTGCAGCAAAATACTGAAAGGAAAGTGGGTTTGCCTTCATATTTGACCCAGAATAAATCAGTTCAGCATGGAAATATCATTGCAACAGCTTTTATTTAGCCAGAAATCAAAAGTGTAAGTTTTTATGCGCTTAAAAGCATTTTCAGGCCGAATGAGCAAATGTGCTTGTTTCTGCCAATTGCAGCAAAATACTGAAAGGAAATTGGGTTTGCCTTCATATTTGACCCAGAATAACTCAGTTCAGCATGGAAATATCATTGCAACAGCTTTTATTTAGCCAGAAATCAAGAGTGTAAGTTTTTATGCACTTAAAAGCATTTTCAGGCCGAATGAGCTGATTTCTGCCAATTGCAGCAAAAGACTGAAAGGAAAGTGGGTTTGCCTTCATATTTGACCCAGAACAACTCAGTTCAGCATGGAAATATCATTGCAACAGCTTTTATTTAGCCAGAAATCAAGAGTGTAAGTTTTTATGCGCTTAAAAGCATTTTCAGGCCGAATGAGCAAATATGCTTGTTTCTGCCAATTGCAGCAAAATACTGAAAGGAAATTGGGTTTGCCTTCATATTTGACCCAGAATAACTCAGTTCAGCATGGAAATATCATTGCAACAGCTTTTATTTAGCCAGAAATCAAGACTGTAAGTTTTTATGTGCTTAAAAGCATTTTCAGGCCGAATGAGCTGATTTCTGCCAATTGCAGCAAAAGACTGAAAGGAAAGTGGGTTTGCCTTCATATTTGACCCAGAACAACTCAGTTCAGCATGGAAATATCATTGCAACAGCTTTTATTTAGCCAGAAATCAAGAGTGTAAGTTTTTATGCGCTTAAAAGCATTTTCAGGCCGAATGAGCTGATTTCTGCCAATTGCAGCAAAAGACTGAAAGGAAAGTGGGTTTGCCTTCATATTTGACCCAGAACAACTCAGTTCAGCATGGAAATATCATTGCAACAGCTTTTATTTAGCCAGAAATCAAGAGTGTAAGTTTTTATGCGCTTAAAAGCATTTTCAGGCCGAATGAGCAAATATGCTTGTTTCTGCCAATTGCAGCAAAATACTGAAAGGAAATTGGGTTTGCCTTCATATTTGACCCAGAATAACTCAGTTCAGCATGGAAATATCATTGCAACAGCTTTTATTTAGCCAGAAATCAAGACTGTAAGTTTTTATGTGCTTAAAAGCATTTTCAGGCCGAATGAGCTGATTTCTGCCAATTGCAGCAAAAGACTGAAAGGAAAGTGGGTTTGCCTTCATATTTGACCCAGAACAACTCAGTTCAGCATGGAAATATCATTGCAACAGCTTTTATTTAGTCAGAAATCAAGAGTGTAAGTTTTTATGCGCTTAAAAGCATTTTCAGGCCTAATGAGCTGATTTCTGCCAATTGCAGCAAAATACTGAAAGGAAAGTGGGTTTGCCTTCATATTTGACCCAGAACAACTCAGTTCAGCATGGAAATATCATTGCAACAGCTTTTATTTAGCCAGAAATCAAGAGTGTAAGTTTTTATGCGCTTAAAAGCATTTTCAGGCCGAATGAGCAAATATGCTTGTTTCTGCCAATTGCAGCAAAATACTGAAAGGAAAGTGGGTTTGCCTTCATATTTGACCCAGAACAACTCAGTTCAGCATGGAAATATCATTGCAACAGCTTTTATTTAGCCAGAAATCAAGAGTGTAAGTTTTTATGCGCTTAAAAGCATTTTCAGGCCGAATGAGCTGATTTCTGCCAATTGCAGCAAAATACTGAAAGGAAAGTGGGTTTGCCTTCATATTTGACCCAGAACAACTCAGTTCAGCATGGAAATATCATTGCAACAGCTTTTATTTAGCCAGAAATCAAGAGTGTAAGTTTTTATGCGCTTAAAAGCATTTTCAGGCCGAATGAGCTGATTTCTGCCAATTGCAGCAAAATACTGAAAGGAAAGTGGGTTTGCCTTCATATTTGACCCAGAACAACTCAGTTCAGCATGGAAATATCATTGCAACAGCTTTTATTTAGCCAGAAATCAAGAGTGTAAGTTTTTATGCGCTTAAAAGCATTTTCAGGCCGAATGAGCTGATTTCTGCCAATTGCAGCAAAATACTGAAAGGAAAGTGGGTTTGCCTTCATATTTGACCCAGAACAACTCAGTTCAGCATGGAAATATCATTGCAACAGCTTTTATTTAGCCAGAAATCAAGAGTGTAAGTTTTTATGCGCTTAAAAGCATTTTCAGGCCGAATGAGCCGATTTTTGCCAATTGCAGCAAAATACTGATAGGAAAGTGGGTTTGCCTTCATATTTGACCCAGAACAACTCAGTTCAGCATGGAAATATCATTGCAACAGCTTTTATTTAGCCAGAAATCAAGAGTGTAAGTTTTTATGCGCTTAAAAGCATTTTCAGGCCGAATGAGCTGATTTCTGCCAATTGCAGCAAAATACTGAAAGGAAAGTGGGTTTGCCTTCATATTTGACCCAGAACAACTCAGTTCAGCATGGAAATATCATTGCAACAGCTTTTATTTAGCCAGAAATCAAGAGTGTAAGTTTTTATGCGCTTAAAAGCATTTTCAGGCCGAATGAGCTGATTTCTGACAATTGCAGCAAAAGACTGAAAGGAAAGTGGGTTTGCCTTCATATTTGACCCAGAACAACTAAGTTCAGCATGGAAATATCATTGCAACAGCTTTTATTTAGCCAGAAATCAAGAGTGTAAGTTTTTATGCGCTTAAAAGCATTTTCAGGCCGAATGAGCCGATTTTTGCCAATTGCAGCAAAATACTGATAGGAAAGTGGGTTTGCCTTCATATTTGACCCAGAACAACTCAGTTCAGCATGGAAATATCATTGCAACAGCTTTTATTTAGCCAGAAATCAAGAGTGTATTTTTTTATACGCTTAAAAGTATTTTCAGGCCGAATGAGCAAATATGCTTGTTTCTGCCAATTGCAGCAAAATACTGAAAGGAAAGTGGGTTTGCCTTCATATTTGACCCAGAACAACTCAGTTCAGCGTGGAAATATCATTGCAACAGCTTTTATTTAGTCAGAAATCAAGAATATAAGTTTTTATGCGCTTAAAAGCATTTTCAGGCCTAATGAGCTGATTTCTGCCAATTGCAGCAAAATACTGAAAGGAAAGTGGGTTTGCCTTCATATTTGACCCAGAACAACTCAGTTCAGCATGGAAATATCATTGCAACAGCTTTTATTTAGCCAGAAATCAAGAGTGTAAGTTTTTATGCGCTTCAAAGCATTTTCAGGCCTAATGAGCTGATTTCTGCCAATTGCAGCAAAAGACTGAAAGGAAAGTGGGTTTGCCTTCATATTTGACCCAGAACAGCTCAGTTCAGCATGGAAATATCATTGCAACAGCTTTTATTTAGCCAGAAATCAAGAGTGTAAGTTTTTATGCGCTTAAAAGCATTTTCAGAACGAATGAGCAAATATACTTGTTTCTGCCAATTGCAGCAAAATACTGAAAGGAAAGTGGGTTTGCCTTCATATTTGACCCAGAACAACTCAGTTCAGCATGGAAATATCATTGCAACAGCTTTTATTTAGCCAGAAATCAAGAGTGTAAGTTTTTATGCGCTTAAAAGCATTTTTAGGCCGAATGAGCAAATATGCTTGTTTCTGCCAATTGCAGCAAAATACTGAAAGGAAAGTGGGTTTGCCTTCATATTTGACCCAGAACAACTCAGTTCAGCATGGAAATATCATTGCAACAGCTTTTATTTAGTCAGAAATCAAGAGTGTAAGTTTTTATGCGCTTCAAAGCATTTTCAGGCCGAATGAGCTGATTTCTGCCAATTGCAGCAAAATACTGAAAGGAAAGTGGGTTTGCCTTCATATTTGACCCAGAACAACTCAGTTCAGCATGGAAATATCATTGCAACAGCTTTTATTTAGCCAGAAATCAAGAGTGTAAGTTTTTATGCGCTTAAAAGCATTTTCAGGCCGAATGAGCAAATATGCTTGTTTCTGCCAATTGCAGCAAAATACTGAAAGGAAAGTGGGTTTGCCTTCATATTTGACCCAGAACAACTCAGTTCAGCATGGAAATATCATTGCAACAGCTTTTATTTAGCCAGAAATCAAGAGTGTAATTTTTTATACGCTTAAAAGCATTTTCAGGCCGAATGAGCAAATATGCTTGTTTCTGCCAATTGCAGCAAAATACTGAAAGGAAAGTGGGTTTGCCTTCATATTTGACCCAGAATAAATCAGTTCAGCATGGAAATATCATTGCAACAGCTTTTATTTAGCCAGAAATCAAAAGTGTAAGTTTTTATGCGCTTAAAAGCATTTTCAGGCCGAATGAGCAAATGTGCTTGTTTCTGCCAATTGCAGCAAAATACTGAAAGGAAATTGGGTTTGCCTTCATATTTGACCCAGAATAACTCAGTTCAGCATGGAAATATCATTGCAACAGCTTTTATTTAGCCAGAAATCAAGAGTGTAAGTTTTTATGCACTTAAAAGCATTTTCAGGCCGAATGAGCTGATTTCTGCCAATTGCAGCAAAAGACTGAAAGGAAAGTGGGTTTGCCTTCATATTTGACCCAGAACAACTCAGTTCAGCATGGAAATATCATTGCAACAGCTTTTATTTAGCCAGAAATCAAGAGTGTAAGTTTTTATGCGCTTAAAAGCATTTTCAAGCCGAATGAGCAAATATGCTTGTTTCTGCCAATTGCAGCAAAATACTGAAAGGAAATTGGGTTTGCCTTCATATTTGACCCAGAATAACTCAGTTCAGCATGGAAATGTCATTGCAACAGCTTTTATTTAGCCAGAAATCAAGACTGTAAGTTTTTATGTGCTTAAAAGCATTTTCAGGCCGAATGAGCTGATTTCTGCCAATTGCAGCAAAAGACTGAAAGGAAAGTGGGTTTGCCTTCATATTTGACCCAGAACAACTCAGTTCAGCATGGAAATATCATTGCAACAGCTTTTATTTAGCCAGAAATCAAGAGTGTAAGTTTTTATGCGCTTAAAAGCATTTTCAGGCCGAATGAGCTGATTTCTGCCAATTGCAGCAAAATACTGAAAGGAAAGTGGGTTTGCCTTCATATTTGACCCAGAACAACTCAGTTCAGCATGGAAATATCATTGCAACAGCTTTTATTTAGCCAGAAATCAAGAGTGTAAGTTTTTATGCGCTTAAAAGCATTTTCAGGCCGAATGAGCAAATATGCTTGTTTCTGCCAATTGCAGCAAAATACTGAAAGGAAAGTGGGTTTGCCTTCATATTTGACCCAGAACAACTCAGTTCAGCATGGAAATATCATTGCAACAGCTTTTATTTAGCCAGAAATCAAGAGTGTAATTTTTTATACGCTTAAAAGCATTTTCAGGCCGAATGAACAAATATGCTTGTTTCTGCCGATTGCAGCAAAATACTGAAAGGAAAGTGGGTTTTCCTTCATATTTGACCCAGAATAAATCAGTTCAGCATGTAAATATCATTGCAACAGCTTTTATTTAGCCAGAAATCAAGAGTGTAAGTTTTTATGCGCTTAAAAGCATTTTCAGGCCGAATGAGCAAATGTGCTTGTTTCTGCCAATTGCAGCAAAATACTGAAAGGAAATTGGGTTTGCCTTCATATTTGACCCAGAATAACTCAGTTCAGCATGGAAATATCATTGCAACAGCTTTTATTTAGCCAGAAATCAAGAGTGTAAGTTTTTATGCACTTAAAAGCATTTTCAGGCCGAATGAGCTGATTTCTGCCAATTGCAGCAAAAGACTGAAAGGAAAGTGGGTTTGCCTTCATATTTGACCCAGAACAACTCAGTTCAGCATGGAAATATCATTGCAACAGCTTTTATTTAGCCAGAAATCAAGAGTGTAAGTTTTTATGCGCTTAAAAGCATTTTCAGGCCGAATGAGCAAATATGCTTGTTTCTGCCAATTGCAGCAAAATACTGAAAGGAAATTGGGTTTGCCTTCATATTTGACCCAGAATAACTCAGTTCAGCATGGAAATATCATTGCAACAGCTTTTATTTAGCCAGAAATCAAGAGTGTAAGTTTTTATGTGCTTAAAAGCATTTTCAGGCCGAATGAGCTGATTTCTGCCAATTGCAGCAAAAGACTGAAAGGAAAGTGGGTTTGCCTTCATATTTGACCCAGAACAACTCAGTTCAGCATGGAAATATCATTGCAACAGCTTTTATTTAGCCAGAAATCAAGAGTGTAAGTTTTTATGCGCTTAAAAGCATTTTCAGGCCGAATGAGCTGATTTCTGCCAATTGCAGCAAAATACTGAAAGGAAAGTGGGTTTGCCTTCATATTTGACCCAGAACAACTCAGTTCAGCATGGAAATATCATTGCAACAGCTTTTATTTAGCCAGAAATCAAGAGTGTAAGTTTTTATGCGCTTAAAAGCATTTTCAGGCCGAATGAGCTGATTTCTGCCAATTGCAGCAAAATACTGAAAGGAAAGTAGGTTTGCCTTCATATTTGAGCCAGAACAACTCAATTCAGCATGGAAATATCATTGCAACAGCTTTTATTTAGCCAGAAATCAAGAGTGTAAGTTTTTATGCACTTAAAAGCATTTTAGGCCGAATGAGCAAATATGCTTGTTTCTGCCAATTGCAGCAAAAGACTGAAAGGAAAGTAGGTTTGCCTTCATATTTGACCCAGAACAACTCAGTTCAGCATGGAAATATCATTGCAACAGCTTTTATTTAGCCAGAAATCAAGAGTGTAAGTTTTTATGCGCTTAAAAGCATTTTAGGCCGAATGAGCAAATATGCTTGTTTCTGCCAATTGCAGCAAAATACTGAAAGGAAAGTAGGTTTGCCTTCATATTTGACCCAGAACAACTCAGTTCAGCATGGAAATATCATTGCAACAGCTTTTATTTAGTCAGAAATCAAGAGTGTAAGTTTTTATGCGCTTCAAAGCATTTTCAGGCCGAATGAGCTGATTTCTGCCAATTGCAGCAAAATACTGAAAGGAAAGTGGGTTTGCCTTCATATTTGACCCAGAACAACTCAGTTCAGCATGGAAATATCATTGCAACAGCTTTTATTTAGCCAGAAATCAAGAGTGTAAGTTTTTATGCGCTTAAAAGCATTTTCAGGCCGAATGAGCAAATATGCTTGTTTCTGCCAATTGCAGCAAAATACTGAAAGGAAAGTGGGTTTGCCTTCATATTTGACCCAGAACAACTCAGTTCAGCATGGAAATATCATTGCAACAGCTTTTATTTAGCCAGAAATCAAGAGTGTAATTTTTTATACGCTTAAAAGCATTTTCAGGCCGAATGAGCAAATATGCTTGTTTCTGCCAATTGCAGCAAAATACTGAAAGGAAAGTGGGTTTGCCTTCATATTTGACCCAGAATAAATCAGTTCAGCATGGAAATATCATTGCAACAGCTTTTATTTAGCCAGAAATCAAAAGTGTAAGTTTTTATGCGCTTAAAAGCATTTTCAGGCCGAATGAGCAAATGTGCTTGTTTCTGCCAATTGCAGCAAAATACTGAAAGGAAATTGGGTTTGCCTTCATATTTGACCCAGAATAACTCAGTTCAGCATGGAAATATCATTGCAACAGCTTTTATTTAGCCAGAAATCAAGAGTGTAAGTTTTTATGCACTTAAAAGCATTTTCAGGCCGAATGAGCTGATTTCTGCCAATTGCAGCAAAAGACTGAAAGGAAAGTGGGTTTGCCTTCATATTTGACCCAGAACAACTCAGTTCAGCATGGAAATATCATTGCAACAGCTTTTATTTAGCCAGAAATCAAGAGTGTAAGTTTTTATGCGCTTAAAAGCATTTTCAGGCCGAATGAGCAAATATGCTTGTTTCTGCCAATTGCAGCAAAATACTGAAAGGAAATTGGGTTTGCCTTCATATTTGACCCAGAATAACTCAGTTCAGCATGGAAATATCATTGCAACAGCTTTTATTTAGCCAGAAATCAAGACTGTAAGTTTTTATGTGCTTAAAAGCATTTTCAGGCCGAATGAGCTGATTTCTGCCAATTGCAGCAAAAGACTGAAAGGAAAGTGGGTTTGCCTTCATATTTGACCCAGAACAACTCAGTTCAGCATGGAAATATCATTGCAACAGCTTTTATTTAGCCAGAAATCAAGAGTGTAAGTTTTTATGCGCTTAAAAGCATTTTCAGGCCGAATGAGCTGATTTCTGCCAATTGCAGCAAAAGACTGAAAGGAAAGTGGGTTTGCCTTCATATTTGACCCAGAACAACTCAGTTCAGCATGGAAATATCATTGCAACAGCTTTTATTTAGCCAGAAATCAAGAGTGTAAGTTTTTATGCGCTTAAAAGCATTTTCAGGCCGAATGAGCAAATATGCTTGTTTCTGCCAATTGCAGCAAAATACTGAAAGGAAATTGGGTTTGCCTTCATATTTGACCCAGAATAACTCAGTTCAGCATGGAAATATCATTGCAACAGCTTTTATTTAGCCAGAAATCAAGACTGTAAGTTTTTATGTGCTTAAAAGCATTTTCAGGCCGAATGAGCTGATTTCTGCCAATTGCAGCAAAAGACTGAAAGGAAAGTGGGTTTGCCTTCATATTTGACCCAGAACAACTCAGTTCAGCATGGAAATATCATTGCAACAGCTTTTATTTAGCCAGAAATCAAGAGTGTAAGTTTTTATGCGCTTAAAAGCATTTTCAGGCCGAATGAGCTGATTTCTGCCAATTGCAGCAAAATACTGAAAGGAAAGTGGGTTTGCCTTCATATTTGACCCAGAACAACTCAGTTCAGCATGGAAATATCATTGCAACAGCTTTTATTTAGCCAGAAATCAAGAGTGTAAGTTTTTATGCGCTTAAAAGCATTTTTAGGCCGAATGAGCAAATATGCTTGTTTCTGCCAATTGCAGCAAAATACTGAAAGGAAAGTGGGTTTGCCTTCATATTTGACCCAGAACAACTCAGTTCAGCATGGAAATATCATTGCAACAGCTTTTATTTAGTCAGAAATCAAGAGTGTAAGTTTTTATGCGCTTCAAAGCATTTTCAGGCCAAATGAGCTGATTTCTGCCAATTGCAGCAAAATACTGAAAGGAAAGTGGGTTTGCCTTCATATTTGACCCAGAACAACTCAGTTCAGCATGGAAATATCATTGCAACAGCTTTTATTTAGCCAGAAATCAAGAGTGTAAGTTTTTATGCGCTTAAAAGCATTTTCAGGCCGAATGAGCTGATTTCTGCCAATTGCAGCAAAATACTGAAAGGAAAGTGGGTTTGCCTTCATATTTGACCCAGAACAACTCAGTTCAGCATGGAAATATCATTGCAACAGCTTTTATTTAGCCAGAAATCAAGAGTGTAAGTTTTTATGCGCTTAAAAGCATTTTCAGGCCGAATGAGCAAATATGCTTGTTTCTGCCAATTGCAGCAAAATACTGAAAGGAAAGTGGGTTTGCCTTCATATTTGACCCAGAACAACTCAGTTCAGCATGGAAATATCATTGCAACAGCTTTTATTTAGCCAGAAATCAAGAGTGTAATTTTTTATACGCTTAAAAGCATTTTCAGGCCGAATGAACAAATATGCTTGTTTCTGCCGATTGCAGCAAAATACTGAAAGGAAAGTGGGTTTTCCTTCATATTTGACCCAGAATAAATTAGTTCAGCATGTAAATATCATTGCAACAGCTTTTATTTAGCCAGAAATCAAGAGTGTAAGTTTTTATGCGCTTAAAAGCATTTTCAGGCCGAATGAGCAAATGTGCTTGTTTCTGCCAATTGCAGCAAAATACTGAAAGGAAATTGGGTTTGCCTTCATATTTGACCCAGAATAACTCAGTTCAGCATGGAAATATCATTGCAACAGCTTTTATTTAGCCAGAAATCAAGAGTGTAAGTTTTTATGCACTTAAAAGCATTTTCAGGCCGAATGAGCTGATTTCTGCCAATTGCAGCAAAAGACTGAAAGGAAAGTGGGTTTGCCTTCATATTTGACCCAGAACAACTCAGTTCAGCATGGAAATATCATTGCAACAGCTTTTATTTAGCCAGAAATCAAGAGTGTAAGTTTTTATGCGCTTAAAAGCATTTTCAGGCCGAATGAGCAAATATGCTTGTTTCTGCCAATTGCAGCAAAATACTGAAAGGAAATTGGGTTTGCCTTCATATTTGACCCAGAATAACTCAGTTCAGCATGGAAATATCATTGCAACAGCTTTTATTTAGCCAGAAATCAAGAGTGTAAGTTTTTATGTGCTTAAAAGCATTTTCAGGCCGAATGAGCTGATTTCTGCCAATTGCAGCAAAAGACTGAAAGGAAAGTGGGTTTGCCTTCATATTTGACCCAGAACAACTCAGTTCAGCATGGAAATATCATTGCAACAGCTTTTATTTAGCCAGAAATCAAGAGTGTAAGTTTTTATGCGCTTAAAAGCATTTTCAGGCCGAATGAGCTGATTTCTGCCAATTGCAGCAAAATACTGAAAGGAAAGTGGGTTTGCCTTCATATTTGACCCAGAACAACTCAGTTCAGCATGGAAATATCATTGCAACAGCTTTTATTTAGCCAGAAATCAAGAGTGTAAGTTTTTATGCGCTTAAAAGCATTTTCAGGCCGAATGAGCTGATTTCTGCCAATTGCAGCAAAATACTGAAAGGAAAGTAGGTTTGCCTTCATATTTGAGCCAGAACAACTCAATTCAGCATGGAAATATCATTGCAACAGCTTTTATTTAGCCAGAAATCAAGAGTGTAAGTTTTTATGCGCTTAAAAGCATTTTAGGCCGAATGAGCAAATATGCTTGTTTCTGCCAATTGCAGCAAAAGACTGAAAGGAAAGTGGGTTTGCCTTCATATTTGACCCAGAACAACTCAGTTCAGCATGGAAATATCATTGCAACAGCTTTTATTTAGCCAGAAATCAAGAGTGTAATTTTTTATACGCTTAAAAGCATTTTCAGGCCGAATGAGCAAATATGCTTGTTTCTGCCAATTGCAGCAAAATACTGAAAGGAAAGTGGGTTTGCCTTCATATTTGACCCAGAATAAATCAGTTCAGCATGGAAATATCATTGCAACAGCTTTTATTTAGCCAGAAATCAAAAGTGTAAGTTTTTATGCGCTTAAAAGCATTTTCAGGCCGAATGAGCAAATGTGCTTGTTTCTGCCAATTGCAGCAAAATACTGAAAGGAAATTGGGTTTGCCTTCATATTTGACCCAGAATAACTCAGTTCAGCATGGAAATATCATTGCAACAGCTTTTATTTAGCCAGAAATCAAGAGTGTAAGTTTTTATGCACTTAAAAGCATTTTCAGGCCGAATGAGCTGATTTCTGCCAATTGCAGCAAAAGACTGAAAGGAAAGTGGGTTTGCCTTCATATTTGACCCAGAACAACTCAGTTCAGCATGGAAATATCATTGCAACAGCTTTTATTTAGCCAGAAATCAAGAGTGTAAGTTTTTATGCGCTTAAAAGCATTTTCAGGCCGAATGAGCAAATATGCTTGTTTCTGCCAATTGCAGCAAAATACTGAAAGGAAATTGGGTTTGCCTTCATATTTGACCCAGAATAACTCAGTTCAGCATGGAAATATCATTGCAACAGCTTTTATTTAGCCAGAAATCAAGACTGTAAGTTTTTATGTGCTTAAAAGCATTTTCAGGCCGAATGAGCTGATTTCTGCCAATTGCAGCAAAAGACTGAAAGGAAAGTGGGTTTGCCTTCATATTTGACCCAGAACAACTCAGTTCAGCATGGAAATATCATTGCAACAGCTTTTATTTAGCCAGAAATCAAGAGTGTAAGTTTTTATGCGCTTAAAAGCATTTTCAGGCCGAATGAGCTGATTTCTGCCAATTGCAGCAAAATACTGAAAGGAAAGTGGGTTTGCCTTCATATTTGACCCAGAACAACTCAGTTCAGCATGGAAATATCATTGCAACAGCTTTTATTTAGCCAGAAATCAAGAGTGTAAGTTTTTATGCGCTTAAAAGCATTTTTAGGCCGAATGAGCAAATATGCTTGTTTCTGCCAATTGCAGCAAAATACTGAAAGGAAAGTGGGTTTGCCTTCATATTTGACCCAGAACAACTCAGTTCAGCATGGAAATATCATTGCAACAGCTTTTATTTAGTCAGAAATCAAGAGTGTAAGTTTTTATGCGCTTCAAAGCATTTTCAGGCCAAATGAGCTGATTTCTGCCAATTGCAGCAAAAGACTGAAAGGAAAGTGGGTTTGCCTTCATATTTGACCCAGAACAACTCAGTTCAGCATGGAAATATCATTGCAACAGCTTTTATTTAGCCAGAAATCAAGAGTGTAAGTTTTTATGCGCTTAAAAGCATTTTCAGGCCGAATGAGCAAATATGCTTGTTTCTGCCAATTGCAGCAAAATACTGAAAGGAAAGTGGGTTTGCCTTCATATTTGACCCAGAACAACTCAGTTCAGCATGGAAATATCATTGCAACAGCTTTTATTTAGCCAGAAATCAAGAGTGTAATTTTTTATACGCTTAAAAGCATTTTCAGGCCGAATGAACAAATATGCTTGTTTCTGCCGATTGCAGCAAAATACTGAAAGGAAAGTGGGTTTTCCTTCATATTTGACCCAGAATAAATCAGTTCAGCATGTAAATATCATTGCAACAGCTTTTATTTAGCCAGAAATCAAGAGTGTAAGTTTTTATGCACTTAAAAGCATTTTCAGGCCGAATGAGCTGATTTCTGCCAATTGCAGCAAAAGACTGAAAGGAAAGTGGGTTTGCCTTCATATTTGACCCAGAACAACTCAGTTCAGCATGGAAATATCATTGCAACAGCTTTTATTTAGCCAGAAATCAAGAGTGTAAGTTTTTATGCGCTTAAAAGCATTTTCAGGCCGAATGAGCAAATATGCTTGTTTCTGCCAATTGCAGCAAAATACTGAAAGGAAATTGGGTTTGCCTTCATATTTGACCCAGAATAACTCAGTTCAGCATGGAAATATCATTGCAACAGCTTTTATTTAGCCAGAAATCAAGAGTGTAAGTTTTTATGTGCTTAAAAGCATTTTCAGGCCGAATGAGCTGATTTCTGCCAATTGCAGCAAATGACTGAAAGGAAAGTGGGTTTGCCTTCATATTTGACCCAGAACAACTCAGTTCAGCATGGAAATATCATTGCAACAGCTTTTATTTAGCCAGAAATCAAGAGTGTAAGTTTTTATGCACTTAAAAGCATTTTAGGCCGAATGAGCAAATATGCTTGTTTCTGCCAATTGCAGCAAAAGACTGAAAGGAAAGTAGGTTTGCCTTCATATTTGACCCAGAACAACTCAGTTCAGCATGGAAATATCATTGCAACAGCTTTTATTTAGCCAGAAATCAAGAGTGTAAGTTTTTATGCGCTTAAAAGCATTTTAGGCCGAATGAGCAAATATGCTTGTTTCTGCCAATTGCAGCAAAATACTGAAAGGAAAGTAGGTTTGCCTTCATATTTGACCCAGAACAACTCAGTTCAGCATGGAAATATCATTGCAACAGCTTTTATTTAGCCAGAAATCAAGAGTGTAAGTATTTATGCGCTTAAAAGCATTTTCAGGCCGAATGAGCTGATTTCTGCCAATTGCAGCAAAATACTGAAAGGAAAGTGGGTTTGCCTTCATATTTGACCCAGAACAACTCAGTTCAGCATGGAAATATCATTGCAACAGCTTTTATTTAGCCAGAAATCAAGAGTGTAAGTTTTTATGAGCTTAAAAGCATTTTCAGGCCGAATGAGCTGATTTCTGCCAATTGCAGCAAAATACTGAAAGGAAAGTGGGTTTGCCTTCATATTTGACCCAGAACAACTCAGTTCAGCATGGAAATATCATTGCAACAGCTTTTATTTAGCCAGAAATCAAGAGTGTAATTTTTTATACGCTTAAAAGTATTTTCAGGCCGAATGAGCAAATATGCTTGTTTCTGCCAATTGCAGCAAAATACTGAAAGGAAAGTGGGTTTGCCTTCATATTTGACCCAGAACAACTCAGTTCAGCGTGGAAATATCATTGCAACAGCTTTTATTTAGTCAGAAATCAAGAATATAAGTTTTTATGCGCTTAAAAGCATTTTCAGGCCTAATGAGCTGATTTCTGGCAATTGCAGCAAAATACTGAAAGGAAAGTGGGTTTGCCTTCATATTTGACCCAGAACAACTCAGTTCAGCATGGAAATATCATTGCAACAGCTTTTATTTAGCCAGAAATCAAGAGTGTAAGTTTTTATGCGCTTAAAAGCATTTTCAGGCCGAATGAGCAAATATGCTTGTTTCTGCCAGTTGCAGCAAAATACTGAAAGGAAAGTGGGTTTGCCTTCATATTTGACCCAGAACAACTCAGTTCAGCATGAAATATCATTGCAACAGCTTTTATTTAGCCAGAAATCAAGAGTGTAAGTTTTTATGCGCCCAAAAGCATTTTCAGGCCGAAGGAGCTGATTTCTGCCAATTGCAGCAAAATACTGAAAGGAAAGTGGGTTTGCCTTCATATTTGACCCAGAACAACTCAGTTCAGCATGAAATATCATTGCAACAGCTTTTATTTAGCCAGAAATCAAGAGTGTAAGTTTTTATGCGCCTAAAAGCATTTTCAGGCCGAAGGAGCTGATTTCTGCCAATTGCAGCAAAATACTGAAAGGAAAGTGGGTTTGCCTTCATATTTGACCCAGAACAACTCAGTTCAGCGTGGAAATATCATTGCAACAGCTTTTATTTAGTCAGAAATCAAGAGTGTAAGTTTTTATGCGCTTAAAAGCATTTTCAGGCCGAATGAGCTGATTTCTGCCAATTGCAGCAAAAGACTGAAAGGAAAGTGGGTTTGCCTTCATATTTGACCCAGAACAACTCAGTTCAGCATGGAAATATCATTGCAACAGCTTTTATTTAGCCAGAAATCAAGAGTGTAAGTTTTTATGCGCTTAAAAGCATTTTCAGGCCGAATGAGCTGATTTCTGCCAATTGCAGCAAAAGACTGAAAGGAAAGTGGGTTTGCCTTCATATTTGACCCAGAACAACTCAGTTCAGCATGGAAATATCATTGCAACAGCTTTTATTTAGCCAGAAATCAAGAGTGTAAGTTTTTATGCGCTTAAAAGCATTTTCAGGCCGAATGAGCTGATTTCTGCCAATTGCAGCAAAAGACTGAAAGGAAAGTGGGTTTGCCTTCATATTTGACCCAGAACAACTCAGTTCAGCATGGAAATATCATTGCAACAGCTTTTATTTAGCCAGAAATCAAGAGTGTAAGTTTTTATGCGCTTAAAAGCATTTTCAGGCCGAATGAGCAAATATGCTTGTTTCTGCCAATTGCAGCAAAATACTGAAAGGAAAGTGGGTTTGCCTTCATATTTGACCCAGAACAGCTCAGTTCAGCATGGAAATATCATTGCAACAGCTTTTATTTAGCCAGAAATCAAGAGTGTAAGTTTTTATGCGCTTAAAAGCATTTTCAGGCCGAATGAGCTGATTTCTGCCAATTGCAGCAAAATACTGAAAGGAAAGTGGGTTTGCCTTCATATTTGACCCAGAACAACTCAGTTCAGCATGGAAATATCATTGCAACAGCTTTTATTTAGCCAGAAATCAAGAGTGTAAGTTTTTATGCGCTTAAAAGCATTTTCAGGCCGAATGAGCTGATTTCTGCCAATTGCAGCAAACTACTGAAAGGAAAGTGGGTTTGCCTTCATATTTGACCCAGAATAACTCAGTTCAGCATGGAAATATCATTGCAACAGCTTTTATTTTGCCAGGAATCAAGAGTGTAAGTTTTTATGCGCTTAAAAGCATTTTCAGGCCGAATGAGCTGATTTCTGCCAATTGCAGCAAAATACTGAAAGGAAAGTGGGTTTGCCTTCATATTTGACCCAGAACAACTCAGTTCAGCATGGAAATATCATTGCAACAGCTTTTATTTAGCCAGAAATCAAGAGTGTAAGTTTTTATGCGCTTAAAAGCATTTTCAGGCCGAATGAGCTGATTTCTGCCAATTGCAGCAAACTACTGAAAGGAAAGTGGGTTTGCCTTCATATTTGACCCAGAATAACTCAGTTCAGCATGGAAATATCATTGCAACAGCTTTTATTTTGCCAGGAATCAAGAGTGTAAGTTTTTATGCGCTTAAAAGCATTTTCAGGCCGAATGAGCAAATATGCTTGTTTCTGCCAATTGCAGAAAAATACTGAAAGGAAAGTGGGTTTGCCTTCATATTTGACCCAGAACAACTCAGTTCAGCATGGAAATATCATTGCAACAGCTTTTATTTAGCCAGAAATCAAGAGTGTAAGTTTTTATGCGCTTAAAAGCATTTTCAGGCCGAATGAGCTGATTTCTGCCAATTGCAGCAAAAGACTGAAAGGAAAGTGGGTTTGCCTTCATATTTGACACAGAACAACTCAGTTCAGCATGGAAATATCATTGCAACAGCTTTTATATAGCCAGAAATTGAGAGTGTAAGTTTTTATGCGCTTAAAAGCATTTTCAGGCCGAATGAGCAAATATGCTTGTTTCTGCCAATTGCAGCAAAATACTGAAAGGAAAGTGGGTTTGCCTTCATATTTGACCCAGAACAACTCAGTTCAGCATGGAAATATCATTGCTTAAAAGCATTTTCAGGCCGAATGAGCAAATATGCTTGTTTCTGCCAATTGCAGAAAAATACTGAAAGGAAAGTGGGTTTGCCTTCATATTTGACCCAGAACAACTCAGTTCAGCATGGAAATATCATTGCAACAGCTTTTATTTAGCCAGAAATCAAGAGTGTAAGTTTTTATGCGCCTAATAGCATTTTCAGGCCGAATGAGCTGATTTCTGCCAATTGCAGCAAAATACTGAAAGGAAAGTGGGTTTGCCTTCATATTTAACCCAGAACAACTCAGTTCAGCATGGAAATATCATTGCAACAGCTTTTATTTAGCCAGAAATCAAGAGTGTAAGTTTTTATGCGCTTAAAAGCATTTTCAGGCCGAATGAGCAAATATGCTTGTTTCTGCCAATTGCAGAAAAATACTGAAAGGAAAGTGGGTTTGCCTTCATATTTGACCCAGAACAACTCAGTTCAGCATGGAAATATCATTGCAACAGCTTTTATTTAGCCAGAAATCAAGAGTGTAAGTTTTTATGCGCTTAAAAGCATTTTCAGGCCGAATGAGCTGATTTCTGCCAATTGCAGCAAAATACTGAAAGGAAAGTGGGTTTGCCTTCATATTTGACCCAGAACAACTCAGTTCAGCATGGAAATATCATTGCAACAGCTTTTATTTAGCCAGAAATCAAGAGTGTAAGTTATTATGCGCTTAAAAGCATTTTCAGGCCGAATGAGCTGATTTCTGCCAATTGCAGCAAAATACTGAAAGGAAAGTGGGTTTGCCTTCATATTTGACCCAGAATAAATCAGTTCAGCATGGAAATATCATTGCAACAGCTTTTATTTTGCCTGGAATCAAGAGTGTAAGTTTTTATGCGCTTAAAAGCATTTTCAGGCCGAATGAGCAAATATGCTTGTTTCTGCCAATTGCAGAAAAATATTGAAAGGAAAGTGGGTTTGCCTTCATATTTGACCCAGAACAACTCAGTTCAGCATGGAAATATCATTGCAACAGCTTTGCAACAAGCATATTTGCTCATTCGCCCTGAAAATGCTTTTAAGCGCATAAAAACTTACACTCTTGATTCCTGGCAAAATAAAAGCTGTTGCAATGATATTTCCATGCTGATCATTCAGAACAACTCAGTTCAGCATGGAAATATCATTGCAACAGCTTTTATTTAGCCAGAAATCGAGAGTGTAAGTTTTTATGCGCTTAAAAGCATTTTCAGGCCGAATGAGCTGATTTCTGCCAATTGCAGCAAAACACTGAAAGGAAAGTGGGTTTGCCTTCATATTTGACCCAGAACAACTCAGTTCAGCATGGAAATATCCTTGCTTAAAAGCATTTTCAGGCCGAATGAGCAAATATGCTTGTTTCTGCCAATTGCAGAAAAATACTGAAAGGAAAGTGGGTTTGCCTTCATATTTGACCCAGAACAACTCAGTTCAGCATGGAAATATCATTGCAACAGCTTTTATTTAGCCAGAAATCAAGAGTGTAAGTTTTTATGCGCTTAAACGCATTTTCAGGCCGAATGAGCTGATTTCTGCCAATTGCAGCAAAAGACTGAAAGGAAAGTGGGTTTGCCTTCATATTTGACCCAGAACAACTCAGTTCAGCATGGAAATATCATTGCAACAGCTTTTATTTAGCCAGAAATCAAGAGTGTAAGTTTTTATGCGCTTAAAAGCATTTTCAGGCCGAATGAGCTGATTTCTGCCAATTGCAGCAAAAGACTGAAAGGAAAGTGGGTTTGCCTTCATATTTGACCCATAACAACTCAGTTCAGCATGGAAATATCATTGCAACAGCTTTTATTTAGCCAGAAATCAAGAGTGTAAGTTTTTATGCGCTTAAAAGCATTTTCAGGCCGAATGAGCTGATTTCTGCCAATTGCAGCAAAAGACTGAAAGGAAAGTGGGTTTGCCTTCATATTTGACCCAGAACAACTCAGTTCAGCATGGAAATATCATTGCAACAGCTTTTATTTAGTCAGAAATCAAGAGTGTAAGTTTTTATGCGCTTAAAAGCATTTTCAGGCCTAATGAGCTGATTTCTGCCAATTGCAGCAAAATACTGAAAGGAAAGTGGGTTTGCCTTCATATTTGACCCAGAACAACTCAGTTCAGCATGGAAAAATCATTGCAACAGCTTTTATTTAGCCAGAAATCAAGAGTGTAAGTTTTTATGCGCTTAAAAGCATTTTCAGGCCGAATGAGCAAATATGCTTGTTTCTGCCAATTGCAGCAAAATACTGAAAGGAAAATGGGTTTGCCTTCATATTTGACCCAGAACAACTCAGTTCAGCATGGAAATATCATTGCAACAGCTTTTATTTAGCCAGAAATCAAGAGTGTAAGTTTTTATGCGCTTAAAAGCATTTTCAGGCCGAATGAGCTGATTTCTGCCAATTGCAGCAAATGACTGAAAGGAAAGTGGGTTTGCCTTCATATTTGACCCAGAACAACTCAGTTCAGCATGGAAATATCATTGCAACAGCTTTTATTTAGCCAGAAATCAAGAGTGTAAGTTTCTATGCGCTTAAAAGCATTTTCAGGCCGAATGAGCTGATTTCTGCCAATTGCAGCAAAAGACTGAAAGGAAAGTGGGTTTGCCTTCATATTTGACCCAGAACAACTCAGTTCAGCATGGAAATATCATTGCAACAGCTTTTATTTAGCCAGAAATCAAGAGTGTAAGTTTTTATGCGCTTAAAAGCATTTTCAGGCCGAATGAGCTGATTTCTGCCAATTGCAGCAAAAGACTGAAAGGAAAGTGGGTTTGCCTTCATATTTGACCCAGAACAACTCAGTTCAGCATGGAAATATCATTGCAACAGCTTTTATTTAGCCAGAAATCAAGAGTGTAAGTTTTTATGCGCTTAAAAGCATTTTCAGGCCAAATGAGCAAATATGCTTGTTTCTGCCAATTGCAGCAAAATACTGAAAGGAAAGTGGGTTTGCCTTCATATTTGACCCAGAACAACTCAGTTCAGCATGGAAATATCATTGCAACAGCTTTTATTTAGCCAGAAATCAAGAGTGTAAGTTTTTATGCGCTTAAAAGCATTTTCAGGCCGAATGAGCCGATTTTTGCCAATTGCAGCAAAATACTGATAGGAAAGTGGGTTTGCCTTCATATTTGACCCAGAACAACTCAGTTCAGCATGGAAATATCATTGCAACAGCTTTTATTTAGCCAGAAATCAAGAGTGTAATTTTTTATACGCTTAAAAGTATTTTCAGGCCGAATGAGCAAATATGCTTGTTTCTGCCAATTGCAGCAAAATACTGAAAGGAAAGTGGGTTTGCCTTCATATTTGACCCAGAACAACTCAGTTCAGCGTGGAAATATCATTGCAACAGCTTTTATTTAGTCAGAAATCAAGAATATAAGTTTTTATGCGCTTAAAAGCATTTTCAGGCCTAATGAGCTGATTTCTGGCAATTGCAGCAAAATACTGAAAGGAAAGTGGGTTTGCCTTCATATTTGACCCAGAACAACTCAGTTCAGCATGGAAATATCATTGCAACAGCTTTTATTTAGCCAGAAATCAAGAGTGTAAGTTTTTATGCGCTTAAAAGCATTTTCAGGCCGAATGAGCAAATATGCTTGTTTCTGCCAGTTGCAGCAAAATACTGAAAGGAAAGTGGGTTTGCCTTCATATTTGACCCAGAACAACTCAGTTCAGCATGAAATATCATTGCAACAGCTTTTATTTAGCCAGAAATCAAGAGTGTAAGTTTTTATGCGCCCAAAAGCATTTTCAGGCCGAAGGAGCTGATTTCTGCCAATTGCAGCAAAATACTGAAAGGAAAGTGGGTTTGCCTTCATATTTGACCCAGAACAACTCAGTTCAGCATGAAATATCATTGCAACAGCTTTTATTTAGCCAGAAATCAAGAGTGTAAGTTTTTATGCGCCTAAAAGCATTTTCAGGCCGAAGGAGCTGATTTCTGCCAATTGCAGCAAAATACTGAAAGGAAAGTGGGTTTGCCTTCATATTTGACCCAGAACAACTCAGTTCAGCGTGGAAATATCATTGCAACAGCTTTTATTTAGTCAGAAATCAAGAATATAAGTTTTTATGCGCTTAAAAGCATTTTCAGGCCTAATGAGCTGATTTCTGGCAATTGCAGCAAAATACTGAAAGGAAAGTGGGTTTGCCTTCATATTTGACCCAGAACAACTCAGTTCAGCATGGAAATATCATTGCAACAGCTTTTATTTAGCCAGAAATCAAGAGTGTAAGTTTTATGCGCTTAAAAGCATTTTCAGGCCGAATGAGCAAATATGCTTGTTTCTGCCAGTTGCAGCAAAATACTGAAAGGAAAGTGGGTTTGCCTTCATATTTGACCCAGAACAACTCAGTTCAGCATGAAATATCATTGCAACAGCTTTTATTTAGCCAGAAATCAAGAGTGTAAGTTTTTATGCGCCCAAAAGCATTTTCAGGCCGAAGGAGCTGATTTCTGCCAATTGCAGCAAAATACTGAAAGGAAAGTGGGTTTGCCTTCATATTTGACCCAGAACAACTCAGTTCAGCATGAAATATCATTGCAACAGCTTTTATTTAGCCAGAAATCAAGAGTGTAAGTTTTTATGCGCCTAAAAGCATTTTCAGGCCGAAGGAGCTGATTTCTGCCAATTGCAGCAAAATACTGAAAGGAAAGTGGGTTTGCCTTCATATTTGACCCAGAACAACTCAGTTCAGCATGGAAATATCATTGCAACAGCTTTTATTTAGCCAGAAATCAAGAGTGTAAGTTTTTATGTGCTTAAAAGCATTTTCAGGCCGAATGAGCAAATATTCTTGTTTCTGCCAATTGCAGCAAAATACTGAAAGGAAAGTGGGTTTGCCTTCATATTTGACCCAGAACAACTCAGTTCAGCATGGAAATATCATTGCAACAGCTTTTATTTAGCCAGAAATCAAGAGTGTAAGTTTTTATGCGCTTAAAAGCATTTTCAGGCCGAATGAGCTGATTTCTGCCAATTCCAGCAAAATACTGAAAGGAAAGTGGGTTTGCCTTCATATTTGACCCAGAACAACTCAGTTCAGCATGGAAATATCATTGCAACAGCTTTTATTTAGCCAGAAATCAAGAGTGTAAGTTTTTATGCGCTTAAAAGCATTTTCAGGCCGAATGAGCTGATTTCTGCCAATTGCAGCAAAATACTGAAAGGAAAGTGGGTTTGCCTTCATATTTGACCCAGAACAACTCAGTTCAGCATGGAAATATCATTGCAACAGCTTTTATTTAGCCAGAAATCAAGAGTGTAAGTTTTTATGCGCTTAAAAGCATTTTCAGGCCGAATGAGCTGATTTCTGCCAATTGCAGCAAAAGACTGAAAGGAAAGTGGGTTTGCCTTCATATTTGACCCAGAACAACTCAGTTCAGCATGGAAATATCATTGCAACAGCTTTTATTTAGCCAGAAATCAAGAGTGTAAGTTTTTATGCGCTTAAAAGCATTTTCAGGCCGAATGAGCTGATTTCTGCCAATTGCAGCAAAAGACTGAAAGGAAAGTGGGTTTGCCTTCATATTTGACCCAGAACAACTCAGTTCAGCATGGAAATATCATTGCAACAGCTTTTATTTAGTCAGAAATCAAGAGTGTAAGTTTTTATGCGCTTAAAAGCATTTTCAGGCCGAATGAGCTGATTTCTGCCAATTGCAGCAAAAGACTGAAAGGAAAGTGGGTTTGCCTTCATATTTGACCCAGAACAACTCAGTTCAGCATGGAAATATCATTGCAACAGCTTTTATTTAGCCAGAAATCAAGAGTGTAAGTTTTTATGCGCTTAAAAGTATTTTCAGGCCAAATGAGCAAATATGCTTGTTTCTGCCAATTGCAGCAAAATACTGAAAGGAAAGTGGGTTTGCCTTCATATTTGACCCAGAACAACTCAGTTCAGCATGGAAATATCATTGCAACAGCTTTTATTTAGCCAGAAATCAAGAGTGTAAGTTTTTATGCGCTTAAAAGCATTTTCAGGCCGAATGAGCCGATTTTTGCCAATTGCAGCAAAATACTGATAGGAAAGTGGGTTTGCCTTCATATTTGACCCAGAACAACTCAGTTCAGCATGGAAATATCATTGCAACAGCTTTTATTTAGCCAGAAATCAAGAGTGTAATTTTTTATACGCTTAAAAGTATTTTCAGGCCGAATGAGCAAATATGCTTGTTTCTGCCAATTGCAGCAAAATACTGAAAGGAAAGTGGGTTTGCCTTCATATTTGACCCAGAACAACTCAGTTCAGCGTGGAAATATCATTGCAACAGCTTTTATTTAGTCAGAAATCAAGAATATAAGTTTTTATGCGCTTAAAAGCATTTTCAGGCCTAATGAGCTGATTTCTGGCAATTGCAGCAAAATACTGAAAGGAAAGTGGGTTTGCCTTCATATTTGACCCAGAACAACTCAGTTCAGCATGGAAATATCATTGCAACAGCTTTTATTTAGCCAGAAATCAAGAGTGTAAGTTTTTATGCGCTTAAAAGCATTTTCAGGCCGAATGAGCAAATATTCTTGTTTCTGCCAATTGCAGCAAAATACTGAAAGGAAAGTGGGTTTGCCTTCATATTTGACCCATAACAACTCAGTTCAGCATGGAAATATCATTGCAACAGCTTTTATTTAGCCAGAAATCAAGAGTGTAAGTTTTTATGCGCTTAAAAGCATTTTCAGGCCGAATGAGCTGATTTCTGCCAATTGCAGCAAAAGACTGAAAGGAAAGTGGGTTTGCCTTCATATTTGACCCAGAACAACTCAGTTCAGCATGGAAATATCATTGCAACAGCTTTTATTTAGTCAGAAATCAAGAGTGTAAGTTTTTATGCGCTTAAAAGCATTTTCAGGCCGAATGAGCAAATATGCTTGTTTCTGCCAATTGCAGCAAAATACTGAAAGGAAAATGGGTTTGCCTTCATATTTGACCAAGAACAACTCAGTTCAGCATGGAAATATCATTGCAACAGCTTTTATTTAGCCAGAAATCAAGAGTGTAAGTTTTTATGCGCTTAAAAGCATTTTCAGGCCGAATGAGCTGATTTCTGCCAATTGCAGCAAATGACTGAAAGGAAAGTGGGTTTGCCTTCATATTTGACCCAGAACAACTCAGTTCAGCATGGAAATATCATTGCAACAGCTTTTATTTAGCCAGAAATCAAGAGTGTAAGTTTCTATGCGCTTAAAAGCATTTTCAGGCCGAATGAGCTGATTTCTGCCAATTGCAGCAAAAGACTGAAAGGAAAGTGGGTTTGCCTTCATATTTGACCCAGAACAACTCAGTTCAGCATGGAAATATCATTGCAACAGCTTTTATTTAGCCAGAAATCAAGAGTGTAAGTTTTTATGCGCTTAAAAGCATTTTCAGGCCGAATGAGCTGATTTCTGCCAATTGCAGGAAAAGACTGAAAGGAAAGTGGGTTTGCCTTCATATTTGACCCAGAACAACTCAGTTCAGCATGGAAATATCATTGCAACAGCTTTTATTTAGCCAGAAATCAAGAGTGTAAGTTTTTATGCGCTTAAAAGTATTTTCAGGCCAAATGAGCAAATATGCTTGTTTCTGCCAATTGCAGCAAAATACTGAAAGGAAAGTGGGTTTGCCTTCATATTTGACCCAGAACAACTCAGTTCAGCATGGAAATATCATTGCAACAGCTTTTATTTAGCCAGAAATCAAGAGTGTAAGTTTTTATGCGCTTAAAAGCATTTTCAGGCCGAATGAGCCGATTTTTACTAATTGCAGCAAAATACTGATAGGAAAGTGGGTTTGCCTTCATATTTGACCCAGAACAACTCAGTTCAGCATGGAAATATCATTGCAACAGCTTTTATTTAGCCAGAAATCAAGAGTGTAATTTTTTATACGCTTAAAAGTATTTTCAGGCCGAATGAGCAAATATGCTTGTTTCTGCCAATTGCAGCAAAATACTGAAAGGAAAGTGGGTTTGCCTTCATATTTGACCCAGAACAACTCAGTTCAGCGTGGAAATATCATTGAAACAGCTTTTATTTAGTCAGAAATCAAGAATATAAGTTTTTATGCGCTTAAAAGCATTTTCAGGCCTAATGAGCTGATTTCTGGCAATTGCAGCAAAATACTGAAAGGAAAGTGGGTTTGCCTTCATATTTGACCCAGAACAACTCAGTTCAGCATGGAAATATCATTGCAACAGCTTTTATTTAGCCAGAAATCAAGAGTGTAATTTTTATGCGCTTAAAAGCATTTTCAGGCCGAATGAGCAAATATTCTTGTTTCTGCCAATTGCAGCAAAATACTGAAAGGAAAGTGGGTTTGCCTTCATATTTGACCCAGAACAACTCAGTTCAGCATGGAAATATCATTGCAACAGCTTTTATTTAGCCAAAAATCAAGAGTGTAAGTTTTTATGCGCTTAAAAGCATTTTCAGAACGAATGAGCAAATATACTTGTTTCTGCCAATTGCAGCAAAATACTGAAAGGAAAGTGGGTTTGCCTTCATATTTGACCCAGAACAACTCAGTTCAGCATGGAAATATCATTGCAACAGCTTTTATTTAGCCAGAAATCAAGAGTGAAAGTTTTTATGCGCCTAACAGCATTTTCAGGCCGAATGAGCAGATTTCTGCCAATTGCAGCAAAATACTGAAAGGAAAGTGGGTTTGCCTTCATATTTGACCCAGAACAACTCAGTTCAGCATGGAAATATCATTGCAACAGCTTTTATTTAGCCAGAAATCCAGAGTGTAAGTTTTTATGCGCTTAAAAGCATTTTCAGGCCGAATGAGCAAATATGCTTGTTTCTGCCAATTGCAGCAAAATACTGAAAGGAAAGTGGGTTTGCCTTCATATTTGACCCAGAACAACTCAGTTCAGCATGGAAATATCATTGCAACAGCTTTTATTTAGCCAGAAATCAAGAGTGTAAGTTTTTATGTTCTTAAAAGCATTTTCAGGCCGAATGAGCGGATTTCTGCCAATTGCAGCAAAATACTGAAAGGAAAGTGGGTTTGCCTTCATATTTGACCCAGAACAACTCAGTTCAGCATGGAAATATCATTGCAACAGCTTTTATTTAGCCAGAAATCAAGAGTGTAAGTTTTTATGCGCTTAAAAGCATTTTCAGGCCGAATGAGCTGATTTCTGCCAATTGCAGCAAAAGACTGAAAGGAAAGTGGGTTTGCCTTCATATTTGACCCAGAACAACTCAGTTCAGCATGGAAATATCATTGCAACAGCTTTTATTTGGCCAGAAATCAAGAGTGTAAGTTTTTATGCGCTTAAAAGCATTTTCAGGCCGAATGAGCAAATATGCTTGTTTCTGCCAATTGCAGCAAAATACTGAACGGAAAGTGGGTTTGCCTTCATATTTGAGCCAGAACAACTCAGTTCAGCATGGAAATATCATTGCAACAGCTTTTATTTAGCCAGAAATCAAGAGTGTAAGTTTTTATGCGCTTAAAAGCATTTTCAGGCCGAATGAGCAAATATGCTTGTTTCTGCCAATTGCAGCAAAATACTGAAAGGAAAGTGGGTTTGCCTTCATATTTGACCCAGAACAACTCAGTTCAGCATGGAAATATCATTGCAACAGCTTTTATTTAGCCAGAAATCAAGAGTGTAAGTTTTTATGCGCTTAAAAGCATTTTCAGGCCGAATGAGCTGATTTCTGCCAATTGCAGCAAAAGACTGAAAGGAAAGTGGGTTTGCCTTCATATTTGACCCAGATCAACTCAGTTCAGCATGGAAATATCATTGCAACAGCTTTTATTTAGCCAGAAATCAAGAGTGTAAGTTTTTATGCGCTTAAAAGCATTTTCAGGCCGAATGAGCGGATTTCTGCCAATTGCAGCAAAATACTGAAAGGAAAGTGGGTTTGCCTTCATATTTGACCCAGAACAACTCAGTTCAGCATGGAAATATCATTGCAACAGCTTTTATTTAGCCAGAAATCAAGAGTGTAAGTTTTTATGCGCCTAAAAGCATTTTCAGGCCGAATGAGCTGATTTCTGCCAATTCCAGCAAAATACTGAAAGGAAAGTGGGTTTGCCTTCATATTTGACCCAGAACAACTCAGTTCAGCATGGAAATATCATTGCAACAGCTTTTATTTAGCCAGAAATCAAGAGTGTAAGTTTTTATGCGCTTAAAAGCATTTTCAGGCCGAATGAGCCGATTTTTGCCAATTGCAGCAAAATACTGAAAGGAAAGTGGGTTTGCCTTCATATTTGACCCAGAACAACTCAGTTCAGCATGGAAATATCATTGCAACAGCTTTTATTTAGCCAGAAATCAAGAGTGTAAGTTTTTATGCGCTTAAAAGCATTTTCAGGCCGAATGAGCTGATTTCTGCCAATTGCAGCAAAATACTGAAAGGAAAGTGGGTTTGCCTTCATATTTGACCCAGAACAACTCAGTTCAGCATGGAAATATCATTGCAACAGCTTTTATTTAGCCAGAAATCAAGAGTGTAAGTTTTTATGCGCTTAAAAGCATTTTCAGGCCGAATGAGCTGATTTCTGCCAATTGCAGCAAAAGACTGAAAGGAAAGTGGGTTTGCCTTCATATTTGACCCAGAACAACTCAGTTCAGCATGGAAATATCATTGCAACAGCTTTTATTTGGCCAGAAATCAAGAGTGTAAGTTTTTATGCGCTTAAAAGCATTTTCAGGCCGAATGAGCAAATATGCTTGTTTCTGCCAATTGCAGCAAAAGACTGAAAGGAAAGTGGGTTTGCCTTCATATTTGACCCAGAACAACTCAGTTCAGCATGGAAATATCATTGCAACAGCTTTTATTTAGCCAGAAATCAAGAGTGTAAGTTTTTATGCGCTTAAAAGCATTTTCAGGCCGAATGAGCAAATATGCTTGTTTCTGCCAATTGCAGCAAAATACTGAAAGGAAAGTGGGTTTGCCTTCATATTTGACCCAGAACAACTCAGTTCAGCATGGAAATATCATTGCAACAGCTTTTATTTAGCCAGAAATCAAGAGTGTAAGTTTTTATGCGCTTAAAAGCATTTTCAGGCCGAATGAGCGGATTTCTGCCAATTGCAGCAAAATACTGAAAGGAAAGTGGGTTTGCCTTCATATTTGACCCAGAACAACTCAGTTCAGCATGGAAATATCATTGCAACAGCTTTTATTTAGCCAGAAATCAAGAGTGTAAGTTTTTATGCGCTTAAAAGCATTTTCAGGCCGAATGAGCTGATTTCTGCCAATTGCAGCAAAATACTGAAAGGAAAGTGGGTTTGCCTTCATATTTGACCCAGAACAACTCAGTTCAGCATGGAAATATCATTGCAACAGCTTTTATTTGGCCAGAAATCAAGAGTGTAAGTTTTCATGCGCTTAAAAGCATTTTCAGGCCGAATGAGCAAATATGCTTGTTTCTGCCAATTGCAGCAAAATACTGAACGGAAAGTGGGTTTGCCTTCATATTTGAGCCAGAACAACTCAGTTCAGCATGGAAATATCATTGCAACAGCTTTTATTTAGCCAGAAATCAAGAGTGTAAGTTTTTATGCGCTTAAAAGCATTTTCAGGCCGAATGAGCTGATTTCTGGCAATTGCAGCAAAAGACTGAAAGGAAAGTGGGTTTGCCTTCATATTTGACCCAGAACAGCTCAGTTCAGCATGGAAATATCATTGCAACAGCTTTTATTTAGCCAGAAATCAAGAGTGTAAGTTTTTATGCGCTTAAAAGCATTTTCAGGCCGAATGAGCGGATTTCTGCCAATTGCAGCAAAATACTGAAAGGAAAGTGGGTTTGCCTTCATATTTGACCCAGAACAACTCAGTTCAGCATGGAAATATCATTGCAACAGCTTTTATTTAGCCAGAAATCAAGAGTGTAAGTTTTTATGCGCTTAAAAGCATTTTCAGGCCGAATGAGCTGATTTCTGCCAATTGCAGCAAAATACTGAAAGGAAAGTAGGTTTGCCTTCATATTTGAGCCAGAACAACTCAATTCAGCATGAAAATATCATTGCAACAGCTTTTATTTAGCCAGAAATCAAGAGTGTAAGTTTTTATGCACTTAAAAGCATTTTAGGCCGAATGAGCAAATATGCTTATTTCTGCCAATTGCAGCAAAAGACTGAAAGGAAAGTAGGTTTGCCTTCATATTTGACCCAGAACAACTCAGTTCAGCATGGAAATATCATTGCAACAGCTTTTATTTAGCCAGAAATCAAGAGTGTAAGTTTTTATGCACTTAAAAGCATTTTAGGCCGAATGAGCAAATATGCTTGTTTCTGCCAATTGCAGCAAAATACTGAAAGGAAAGTGGGTTTGCCTTCATATTTGACCCAGAACAACTCAGTTCAGCATGGAAATATCATTGCAACAGCTTTTATTTAGCCAGAAATCAAGAATATAAGTTTTTATGTGCTTAAAAGCATTTTCAGGCCGAATGAGCGGATTTCTGCCAATTGCAGCAAAATACTGAAAGGAAAGTGGGTTTGCCTTCATATTTGACCCAGAACAACTCAGTTCAGCATGGAAATATCATTGCAACAGCTTTTATTTAGCCAGAAATCAAGAGTGTAAGTTTTTATGCGCTTAAAAGCATTTTCAGGCCGAATGAGCTGATTTCTGCCAATTGCAGCAAAAGACTGAAAGGAAAGTGGGTTTGCCTTCATATTTGACCCAGAACAACTCAGTTCAGCATGGAAATATCATTGCAACAGCTTTTATTTGGCCAGAAATCAAGAGTGTAAGTTTTTATGCGCTTAAAAGCATTTTCAGGCCGAATGAGCAAATATGCTTGTTTCTGCCAATTGCAGCAAAATACTGAACGGAAAGTGGGTTTGCCTTCATATTTGAGCCAGAACAACTCAGTTCAGCATGGAAATATCATTGCAACAGCTTTTATTTAGCCAGAAATCAAGAGTGTAAGTTTTTATGCGCTTAAAAGCATTTTCAGGCCGAATGAGCAAATATGCTTGTTTCTGCCAATTGCAGCAAAATACTGAAAGGAAAGTGGGTTTGCCTTCATATTTGACCCAGAACAACTCAGTTCAGCATGGAAATATCATTGCAACAGCTTTTATTTAGCCAGAAATCAAGAGTGTAAGTTTTTATGCGCTTAAAAGCATTTTCAGGCCGAATGAGCTGATTTCTGCCAATTGCAGCAAAAGACTGAAAGGAAAGTGGGTTTGCCTTCATATTTGACCCAGATCAACTCAGTTCAGCATGGAAATATCATTGCAACAGCTTTTATTTAGCCAGAAATCAAGAGTGTAAGTTTTTATGCGCTTAAAAGCATTTTCAGGCCGAATGAGCGGATTTCTGCCAATTGCAGCAAAATACTGAAAGGAAAGTGGGTTTGCCTTCATATTTGACCCAGAACAACTCAGTTCAGCATGGAAATATCATTGCAACAGCTTTTATTTAGCCAGAAATCAAGAGTGTAAGTTTTTATGCGCCTAAAAGCATTTTCAGGCCGAATGAGCTGATTTCTGCCAATTCCAGCAAAATACTGAAAGGAAAGTGGGTTTGCCTTCATATTTGACCCAGAACAACTCAGTTCAGCATGGAAATATCATTGCAACAGCTTTTATTTAGCCAGAAATCAAGAGTGTAAGTTTTTATGCGCTTAAAAGCATTTTCAGGCCGAATGAGCTGATTTCTGCCAATTGCAGCAAAATACTGAAAGGAAAGTGGGTTTGCCTTCATATTTGACCCAGAACAACTCAGTTCAGCATGGAAATATCATTGCAACAGCTTTTATTTAGCCAGAAATCAAGAGTGTAAGTTTTTATGCGCTTAAAAGCATTTTCAGGCCGAATGAGCTGATTTCTGCCAATTGCAGCAAAAGACTGAAAGGAAAGTGGGTTTGCCTTCATATTTGACCCAGAACAACTCAGTTCAGCATGGAAATATCATTGCAACAGCTTTTATTTGGCCAGAAATCAAGAGTGTAAGTTTTTATGCGCTTAAAAGCATTTTCAGGCCGAATGAGCAAATATGCTTGTTTCTGCCAATTGCAGCAAAAGACTGAAAGGAAAGTGGGTTTGCCTTCATATTTGACCCAGAACAACTCAGTTCAGCATGGAAATATCATTGCAACAGCTTTTATTTAGCCAGAAATCAAGAGTGTAAGTTTTTATGCGCTTAAAAGCATTTTCAGGCCGAATGAGCAAATATGCTTGTTTCTGCCAATTGCAGCAAAATACTGAAAGGAAAGTGGGTTTGCCTTCATATTTGACCCAGAACAACTCAGTTCAGCATGGAAATATCATTGCAACAGCTTTTATTTAGCCAGAAATCAAGAGTGTAAGTTTTTATGCGCTTAAAAGCATTTTCAGGCCGAATGAGCGGATTTCTGCCAATTGCAGCAAAATACTGAAAGGAAAGTGGGTTTGCCTTCATATTTGACCCAGAACAACTCAGTTCAGCATGGAAATATCATTGCAACAGCTTTTATTTAGCCAGAAATCAAGAGTGTAAGTTTTTATGCGCTTAAAAGCATTTTCAGGCCGAATGAGCTGATTTCTGCCAATTGCAGCAAAATACTGAAAGGAAAGTGGGTTTGCCTTCATATTTGACCCAGAACAACTCAGTTCAGCATGGAAATATCATTGCAACAGCTTTTATTTGGCCAGAAATCAAGAGTGTAAGTTTTTATGCGCTTAAAAGCATTTTCAGGCCGAATGAGCAAATATGCTTGTTTCTGCCAATTGCAGCAAAATACTGAACGGAAAGTGGGTTTGCCTTCATATTTGAGCCAGAACAACTCAGTTCAGCATGGAAATATCATTGCAACAGCTTTTATTTAGCCAGAAATCAAGAGTGTAAGTTTTTATGCGCTTAAAAGCATTTTCAGGCCGAATGAGCTGATTTCTGCCAATTGCAGCAAAAGACTGAAAGGAAAGTGGGTTTGCCTTCATATTTGACCCAGATCAACTCAGTTCAGCATGGAAATATCATTGCAACAGCTTTTATTTAGCCAGAAATCAAGAGTGTAAGTTTTTATGCGCTTAAAAGCATTTTCAGGCCGAATGAGCGGATTTCTGCCAATTGCAGCAAAATACTGAAAGGAAAGTGGGTTTGCCTTCATATTTGACCCAGAACAACTCAGTTCAGCATGGAAATATCATTGCAACAGCTTTTATTTAGCCAGAAATCAAGAGTGTAAGTTTTTATGCGCTTAAAAGCATTTTCAGGCCGAATGAGCTGATTTCTGCCAATTGCAGCAAAATACTGAAAGGAAAGTAGGTTTGCCTTCATATTTGAGCCAGAACAACTCAATTCAGCATGGAAATATCATTGCAACAGCTTTTATTTAGCCAGAAATCAAGAGTGTAAGTTTTTATGCACTTAAAAGCATTTTAGGCCGAATGAGCAAATATGCTTGTTTCTGCCAATTGCAGCAAAAGACTGAAAGGAAAGTAGGTTTGCCTTCATATTTGACCCAGAACAACTCAGTTCAGCATGGAAATATCATTGCAACAGCTTTTATTTAGCCAGAAATCAAGAGTGTAAGTTTTTATGCACTTAAAAGCATTTTAGGCCGAATGAGCAAATATGCTTGTTTCTGCCAATTGCAGCAAAATACTGAAAGGAAAGTGGGTTTGCCTTCATATTTGACCCAGAACAACTCAGTTCAGCATGGAAATATCATTGCAACAGCTTTTATTTAGCCAGAAATCAAGAGTGTAAGTTTTTATGCGCTTAAAAGCATTTTCAGGCCGAATGAGCTGATTTCTGCCAATTGCAGCAAAATACTGAAAGGAAAGTGGGTTTGCCTTCATATTTGACCCAGAACAACTCAGTTCAGCATGGAAATATCATTGCAACAGCTTTTATTTAGCAAGAAATCAAGAGTGTAAGTTTTTATGCGCTTAAAAGCATTTTCAGGCCGAATGAGCTGATTTCTGCCAATTGCAGCAAAATACTGAAAGGAAAGTGGGTTTGCCTTCATATTTGACCCAGAACAACTCAGTTCAGCATGGAAATATCATTGCAACAGCTTTTATTTTGCCAGAAATCAAGAGTGTAAGTTTTTATGCGCTTAAAAGCATTTTCAGGCCGAATGAGCAAATATGCTTGTTTCTGCCAATTGCAGAAAAATACTGAAAGGAAAGTGGGTTTGCCTTCATATTTGACCCAGAACAACTCAGTTCAGCATGGAAATATCATTGCAACAGCTTTTATTTAGCCAGAAATCAAGAGTGTAAGTTTTTATGCGCTTAAAAGCATTTTCAGGCCGAATGAGCTGATTTCTGCCAATTGCAGCAAAATACTGAAAGGAAAGTGGGTTTGCCTTCATATTTGACCCAGAACAACTCAGTTCAGCATGGAAATATCATTGCAACAGCTTTTATTTAGCCAGAAATCAAGAGTGTAAGTTTTTATGCGCTTAAAAGCATTTTCAGGCCGAATGAGCAAATATGCTTGTTTCTGCCAATTGCAGCAAAATACTGAAAGGAAAGTGGGTTTGCCTTCATATTTGACCCAGAACAACTCATTTCAGCATGGAAATATCATTGCAACAGCTTTTATTTAGCCAGAAATCAAGAGTGTAAGTTTTTATGCGCTTAAAAGCATTTTCAGGCCGAATGAGCTGATTTCTGCCAATTGCAGCAAAATACTGAAAGGAAAGTGGGTTTGCCTTCATATTTGACCCAGAACAACTCAGTTCAGCATGGAAATATCATTGCAACAGCTTTTATTTAGCCAGAAATCAAGAGTGTAAGTTTTTATGCGCTTAAAAGCATTTTCAGGCCGAATGAGCTGATTTCTGCCAATTGCAGCAAAATACTGAAAGGAAAGTGGGTTTGCCTTCATATTTGACCCAGAACAACTCAGTTCAGCATGGAAATATCATTGCAACAGCTTTTATTTAGCCAGAAATCAAGAGTGTAAGTTTTTATGCGCTTAAAAGCATTTTCAGGCCGAATGAGCTGATTTCTGCCAATTGCAGCAAATGACTGAAAGGAAAGTGGGTTTGCCTTCATATTTGACCCAGAACAACTCAGTTCAGCATGGAAATATCTTTGCAACAGCTTTTATTTAGCCAGAAATCAAGAGTGTAAGTTTTTATGCGCCTAAAAGCATTTTCAGGCCGAATGAGCTGATTTCTGCCAATTCCAGCAAAATACTGAAAGGAAAGTGGGTTTGCCTTCATATTTGACCCAGAACAACTCAGTTCAGCATGGAAATATCATTGCAACAGCTTTTATTTAGCCAGAAATCAAGAGTGTAAGTTTTTATGCGCTTAAAAGCATTTTCAGGCCGAATGAGCCGATTTTTGCCAATTGCAGCAAAATACTGATAGGAAAGTGGGTTTGCCTTCATATTTGACCCAGAACAACTCAGTTCAGCATGGAAATATCATTGCAACAGCTTTTATTTAGCCAGAAATCAAGAGTGTAAGTTTTTATGCGCTTAAAAGCATTTTCAGGCCGAATGAGCTGATTTCTGCCAATTGCAGCAAAATACTGAAAGGAAAGTGGGTTTGCCTTCATATTTGACCCAGAACAACTCAGTTCAGCATGGAAATATCATTGCAACAGCTTTTATTTAGCCAGAAATCAAGAGTGTAAGTTTTTATGCGCTTAAAAGCATTTTCAGGCCGAATGAGCTGATTTCTGCCAATTGCAGCAAAAGACTGAAAGGAAAGTGGGTTTGCCTTCATATTTGACCCAGAACAACTCAGTTCAGCATGGAAATATCATTGCAACAGCTTTTATTTAGCCAGAAATCAAGAGTGTAAGTTTTTATGCGCTTAAAAGCATTTTCAGGCCTAATGAGCTGATTTCTGCCAATTGCAGCAAAAGACTGAAAGGAAAGTGGGTTTGCCTTCATATTTGACCCAGAACAGCTCAGTTCAGCATGGAAATATCATTGCAACAGCTTTTATTTAGCCAGAAATCAAGAGTGTAAGTTTTTATGCGCTTAAAAGCATTTTCAGAACGAATGAGCAAATATACTTGTTTCTGCCAATTGCAGCAAAATACTGAAAGGAAAGTGGGTTTGCCTTCATATTTGACCCAGAACAACTCAGTTCAGCATGGAAATATCATTGCAACAGCTTTTATTTAGCCAGAAATCAAGAGTGTAAGTTTTTATGCGCTTAAAAGCATTTTTAGGCCGAATGAGCAAATATGCTTGTTTCTGCCAATTGCAGCAAAATACTGAAAGGAAAGTGGGTTTGCCTTCATATTTGACCCAGAACAACTCAGTTCAGCATGGAAATATCATTGCAACAGCTTTTATTTAGTCAGAAATCAAGAGTGTAAGTTTTTATGCGCTTCAAAGCATTTTCAGGCCGAATGAGCTGATTTCTGCCAATTGCAGCAAAATACTGAAAGGAAAGTGGGTTTGCCTTCATATTTGACCCAGAACAACTCAGTTCAGCATGGAAATATCATTGCAACAGCTTTTATTTAGCCAGAAATCAAGAGTGTAAGTTTTTATGCGCTTAAAAGCATTTTCAGGCCGAATGAGCAAATATGCTTGTTTCTGCCAATTGCAGCAAAATACTGAAAGGAAAGTGGGTTTGCCTTCATATTTGACCCAGAACAACTCAGTTCAGCATGGAAATATCATTGCAACAGCTTTTATTTAGCCAGAAATCAAGAGTGTAATTTTTTATACGCTTAAAAGCATTTTCAGGCCGAATGAGCAAATATGCTTGTTTCTGCCAATTGCAGCAAAATACTGAAAGGAAAGTGGGTTTGCCTTCATATTTGAACCAGAATAACTCAGTTCAGCATGGAAATATCATTGCAACAGCTTTTATTTAGCCAGAAATCAAGAGTGTAAGTTTTTATGCACTTAAAAGCATTTTCAGGCCGAATGAGCTGATTTCTGCCAATTGCAGCAAAAGACTGAAAGGAAAGTGGGTTTGCCTTCATATTTGACCCAGAACAACTCAGTTCAGCATGGAAATATCATTGCAACAGCTTTTATTTAGCCAGAAATCAAGAGTGTAAGTTTTTATGCGCTTAAAAGCATTTTCAGGCCGAATGAGCAAATATGCTTGTTTCTGCCTATTGCAGCAAAATACTGAAAGGAAATTGAGTTTGCCTTCATATTTGACCCAGAATAACTCAGTTCAGCATGGAATTATCATTGCAACAGCTTTTATTTAGCCAGAAATCAAGAGTGTAAGTTTTTATGTGCTTAAAAGCATTTTCAGGCCGAATGAGCTGATTTCTGCCAATTGCAGCAAAAGACTGAAAGGAAAGTGGGTTTGCCTTCATATTTGATCCAGAACAACTCAGTTCAGCATGGAAATATCATTGCAACAGCTTTTATTTAGCCAGAAATCAAGAGTGTAAGTTTTTATGCGCTTAAAAGCATTTTCAGGCCGAATGAGCTGATTTCTGCCAATTGCAGCAAAATACTGAAAGGAAAGTGGGTTTGCCTTCATATTTGACCCAGAACAACTCAGTTCAGCATGGAAATATCATTGCAACAGCTTTTATTTAGCCAGAAATCAAGAGTGTAAGTTTTTATGCACTTAAAAGCATTTTCAGGCCGAATGAGCTGATTTCTGCCAATTGCAGCAAAAGACTGAAAGGAAAGTGGGTTTGCCTTCATATTTGACCCAGAACAACTCAGTTCAGCATGGAAATATCATTGCAACAGCTTTTATTTAGCCAGAAATCAAGAGTGTAAGTTTTTATGCGCTTAAAAGCATTTTCAGGCCGAATGAGCAAATATGCTTGTTTCTGCCTATTGCAGCAAAATACTGAAAGGAAATTGAGTTTGCCTTCATATTTGACCCAGAATAACTCAGTTCAGCATGGAAATATCATTGCAACAGCTTTTATTTAGCCAGAAATCAAGAGTGTAAGTTTTTATGTGCTTAAAAGCATTTTCAGGCCGAATGAGCTGATTTCTGCCAATTGCAGCAAAAGACTGAAAGGAAAGTGGGTTTGCCTTCATATTTGACCCAGAACAACTCAGTTCAGCATGGAAATATCATTGCAACAGCTTTTATTTAGCCAGAAATCAAGAGTGTAAGTTTTTATGCGCTTAAAAGCATTTTCAGGCCGAATGAGCTGATTTCTGCCAATTGCAGCAAAATACTGAAAGGAAAGTGGGTTTGCCTTCATATTTGACCCAGAACAACTCAGTTCAGCATGGAAATATCATTGCAACAGCTTTTATTTAGCCAGAAATCAAGAGTGTAAGTTTTTATGCGCTTAAAAGCATTTTCAGGCCGAATGAGCTGATTTCTGCCAATTGCAGCAAAATACTGAAAGGAAAGTGGGTTTGCCTTCATATTTGACCCAGAACAACTCAGTTCAGCATGGAAATATCATTGCAACAGCTTTTATTTAGCCAGAAATCAAGAGTGTAAGTTTTTATGCGCTTAAAAGCATTTTCAGGCCGAATGAGCTGATTTCTGCCAATTGCAGCAAAATACTGAAAGGAAAGTGGGTTTGCCTTCATATTTGACCCAGAACAACTCAGTTCAGCATGGAAATATCATTGCAACAGCTTTTATTTAGCCAGAAATCAAGAGTGTAAGTTTTTATGCGCTTAAAAGCATTTTCAGGCCGAATGAGCTGATTTCTGCCAATTGCAGCAAATGACTGAAAGGAAAGTGGGTTTGCCTTCATATTTGACCCAGAACAACTCAGTTCAGCATGGAAATATCTTTGCAACAGCTTTTATTTAGCCAGAAATCAAGAGTGTAAGTTTTTATGCGCCTAAAAGCATTTTCAGGCCGAATGAGCTGATTTCTGCCAATTCCAGCAAAATACTGAAAGGAAAGTGGGTTTGCCTTCATATTTGACCCAGAACAACTCAGTTCAGCATGGAAATATCATTGCAACAGCTTTTATTTAGCCAGAAATCAAGAGTGTAAGTTTTTATGCGCTTAAAAGCATTTTCAGGCCGAATGAGCCGATTTTTGCCAATTGCAGCAAAATACTGATAGGAAAGTGGGTTTGCCTTCATATTTGACCCAGAACAACTCAGTTCAGCATGGAAATATCATTGCAACAGCTTTTATTTAGCCAGAAATCAAGAGTGTAAGTTTTTATGCGCTTAAAAGCATTTTCAGGCCGAATGAGCTGATTTCTGCCAATTGCAGCAAAATACTGAAAGGAAAGTGGGTTTGCCTTCATATTTGACCCAGAACAACTCAGTTCAGCATGGAAATATCATTGCAACAGCTTTTATTTAGCCAGAAATCAAGAGTGTAAGTTTTTATGCGCTTAAAAGCATTTTCAGGCCGAATGAGCTGATTTCTGCCAATTGCAGCAAAAGACTGAAAGGAAAGTGGGTTTGCCTTCATATTTGACCCAGAACAACTCAGTTCAGCATGGAAATATCATTGCAACAGCTTTTATTTAGCCAGAAATCAAGAGTGTAAGTTTTTATGCGCTTAAAAGCATTTTCAGGCCGAATGAGCCGATTTTTGGCAATTGCAGCAAAATACTGATAGGAAAGTGGGTTTGCCTTCATATTTGACCCAGAACAACTCAGTTCAGCATGGAAATATCATTGCAACAGCTTTTATTTAGCCAGAAATCAAGAGTGTAATTTTTTATACGCTTAAAAGTATTTTCAGGCCGAATGAGCAAATATGCTTGTTTCTGCCAATTGCAGCAAAATACTGAAAGGAAAGTGGGTTTGCCTTCATATTTGACCCAGAACAACTCAGTTCAGCGTGGAAATATCATTGCAACAGCTTTTATTTAGTCAGAAATCAAGAATATAAGTTTTTATGCGCTTAAAAGCATTTTCAGGCCTAATGAGCTGATTTCTGCCAATTGCAGCAAAATACTGAAAGGAAAGTGGGTTTGCCTTCATATTTGACCCAGAACAACTCAGTTCAGCATGGAAATATCATTGCAACAGCTTTTATTAAGCCAGAAATCAAGAGTGTAAGTTTTTATGCGCTTAAAAGCATTTTCAGGCCTAATGAGCTGATTTCTGCCAATTGCAGCAAAAGACTGAAAGGAAAGTGGGTTTGCCTTCATATTTGACCCAGAACAGCTCAGTTCAGCATGGAAATATCATTGCAACAGCTTTTATTTAGCCAGAAATCAAGAGTGTAAGTTTTTATGCGCTTAAAAGCATTTTCAGAACGAATGAGCAAATATACTTGTTTCTGCCAATTGCAGCAAAATACTGAAAGGAAAGTGGGTTTGCCTTCATATTTGACCCAGAACAACTCAGTTCAGCATGGAAATATCATTGCAACAGCTTTTATTTAGCCAGAAATCAAGAGTGTAAGTTTTTATGCGCTTAAAAGCATTTTTAGGCCGAATGAGCAAATATGCTTGTTTCTGCCAATTGCAGCAAAATACTGAAAGGAAAGTGGGTTTGCCTTCATATTTGACCCAGAACAACTCAGTTCAGCATGGAAATATCATTGCAACAGCTTTTATTTAGTCAGAAATCAAGAGTGTAAGTTTTTATGCGCTTCAAAGCATTTTCAGGCCGAATGAGCTGATTTCTGCCAATTGCAGCAAAATACTGAAAGGAAAGTGGGTTTGCCTTCATATTTGACCCAGAACAACTCAGTTCAGCATGGAAATATCATTGCAACAGCTTTTATTTAGCCAGAAATCAAGAGTGTAAGTTTTTATGCGCTTAAAAGCATTTTCAGGCCGAATGAGCAAATATGCTTGTTTCTGCCAATTGCAGCAAAATACTGAAAGGAAAGTGGGTTTGCCTTCATATTTGACCCAGAACAACTCAGTTCAGCATGGAAATATCATTGCAACAGCTTTTTTTTAGCCAGAAATCAAGAGTGTAATTTTTTATACGCTTAAAAGCATTTTCAGGCCGAATGAGCAAATATGCTTGTTTCTGCCAATTGCAGCAAAATACTGAAAGGAAAGTGGGTTTGCCTTCATATTTGACCCAGAATAACTCAGTTCAGCATGGAAATATCATTGCAACAGCTTTTATTTAGCCAGAAATCAAGAGTGTAAGTTTTTATGTGCTTAAAAGCATTTTCAGGCCGAATGAGCTGATTTCTGCCAATTGCAGCAAAAGACTGAAAGGAAAGTGGGTTTGCCTTCATATTTGACCCAGAACAACTCAGTTCAGCATGGAAATATCATTGCAACAGCTTTTATTTAGCCAGAAATCAAGAGTGTAAGTTTTTATGCGCTTAAAAGCATTTTCAGGCCGAATGAGCAAATATGCTTGTTTCTGCCTATTGCAGCAAAATACTGAAAGGAAATTGAGTTTGCCTTCATATTTGACCCAGAATAACTCAGTTCAGCATGGAAATATCATTGCAACAGCTTTTATTTAGCCAGAAATCAAGAGTGTAAGTTTTTATGTGCTTAAAAGCATTTTCAGGCCGAATGAGCTGATTTCTGCCAATTGCAGCAAAAGACTGAAAGGAAAGTGGGTTTGCCTTCATATTTGACCCAGAACAACTCAGTTCAGCATGGAAATATCATTGCAACAGCTTTTATTTAGCCAGAAATCAAGAGTGTAAGTTTTTATGCGCTTAAAAGCATTTTCAGGCCGAATGAGCTGATTTCTGCCAATTGCAGCAAAATACTGAAAGGAAAGTGGGTTTGCCTTCATATTTGACCCAGAACAACTCAGTTCAGCATGGAAATATCATTGCAACAGCTTTTATTTAGCCAGAAATCAAGAGTGTAAGTTTTTATGCGCTTAAAAGCATTTTTAGGCCGAATGAGCAAATATGCTTGTTTCTGCCAATTGCAGCAAAATACTGAAAGGAAAGTGGGTTTGCCTTCATATTTGACCCAGAACAACTCAGTTCAGCATGGAAATATCATTGCAACAGCTTTTATTTAGTCAGAAATCAAGAGTGTAAGTTTTTATGCGCTTCAAAGCATTTTCAGGCCAAATGAGCTGATTTCTGCCAATTGCAGCAAAATACTGAAAGGAAAGTGGGTTTGCCTTCATATTTGACCCAGAACAACTCAGTTCAGCATGGAAATATCATTGCAACAGCTTTTATTTAGCCAGAAATCAAGAGTGTAAGTTTTTATGCGCTTAAAAGCATTTTCAGGCCGAATGAGCTGATTTCTGCCAATTGCAGCAAAAGACTGAAAGGAAAGTGGGTTTGCCTTCATATTTGACCCAGAACAACTCAGTTCAGCATGGAAATATCATTGCAACAGCTTTTATTTAGCCAGAAATCAAGAGTGTAAGTTTTTATGCGCTTAAAAGCATTTTCAGGCCGAATGAGCCGATTTTTGCCAATTGCAGCAAAATACTGATAGGAAAGTGGGTTTGCCTTCATATTTGACCCAGAACAACTCAGTTCAGCATGGAAATATCATTGCAACAGCTTTTATTTAGCCAGAAATCAAGAGTGTAATTTTTTATACGCTTAGAAGTATTTTCAGGCCGAATGAGCAAATATGCTTGTTTCTGCCAATTGCAGCAAAATACTGAAAGGAAAGTGGGTTTGCCTTCATATTTGACCCAGAACAACTCAGTTCAGCATGGAAATATCATTGCAACAGCTTTTATTTAGTCAGAAATCAAGAGTGTAAGTTTTTATGCGCTTAAAAGCATTTTCAGGCCTAATGAGCTGATTTCTGCCAATTGCAGCAAAATACTGAAAGGAAAGTGGGTTTGCCTTCATATTTGACCCAGAACAACTCAGTTCAGCATGGAAATATCATTGCAACAGCTTTTATTTAGCCAGAAATCAAGAGTGTAAGTTTTTATGCGCTTAAAAGCATTTTCAGGCCGAATGAGCAAATATGCTTGTTTCTGCCAATTGCAGCAAAATACTGAAAGGAAAGTGGGTTTGCCTTCATATTTGACCCAGAACAACTCAGTTCAGCATGGAAATATCATTGCAACAGCTTTTATTTAGCCAGAAATCAAGAGTGTAAGTTTTTATGCGCTTAAAAGCATTTTCAGGCCGAATGAGCTGATTTCTGCCAATTGCAGCAAAATACTGAAAGGAAAGTGGGTTTGCCTTCATATTTGACCCAGAACAACTCAGTTCAGCATGGAAATATCATTGCAACAGCTTTTATTTAGCCAGAAATCAAGAGTGTAAGTTTTTATGCGCTTAAAAGCATTTTCAGGCCGAATGAGCTGATTTCTGCCAATTGCAGCAAAATACTGAAAGGAAAGTGGGTTTGCCTTCATATTTGACCCAGAACAACTCAGTTCAGCATGGAAATATCATTGCAACAGCTTTTATTTAGCCAGAAATCAAGAGTGTAAGTTTTTATGCGCTTAAAAGCATTTTCAGGCCGAATGAGCTGATTTCTGCCAATTGCAGCAAAATACTGAAAGGAAAGTGGGTTTGCCTTCATATTTGACCCAGAACAACTCAGTTCAGCATGGAAATATCATTGCAACAGCTTTTATTTAGCCAGAAATCAAGAGTGTAAGTTTTTATGCGCTTAAAAGCATTTTCAGGCCGAATGAGCTGATTTCTGCCAATTGCAGCAAATGACTGAAAGGAAAGTGGGTTTGCCTTCATATTTGACCCAGAACAACTCAGTTCAGCATGGAAATATCTTTGCAACAGCTTTTATTTAGCATGAAATCAAGAGTGTAAGTTTTTATGCGCCTAAAAGCATTTTCAGGCCGAATGAGCTGATTTCTGCCAATTCCAGCAAAATACTGAAAGGAAAGTGGGTTTGCCTTCATATTTGACCCAGAACAACTCAGTTCAGCATGGAAATATCATTGCAACAGCTTTTATTTAGCCAGAAATCAAGAGTGTAAGTTTTTATGCGCTTAAAAGCATTTTCAGGCCGAATGAGCCGATTTTTGCCAATTGCAGCAAAATACTGAAAGGAAAGTGGGTTTGCCTTCATATTTGACCCAGAACAACTCAGTTCAGCATGGAAATATCATTGCAACAGCTTTTATTTAGCCAGAAATCAAGAGTGTAAGTTTTTATGCGCTTAAAAGCATTTTCAGGCCGAATGAGCTGATTTCTGCCAATTGCAGCAAAATACTGAAAGGAAAGTGGGTTTGCCTTCATATTTGACCCAGAACAACTCAGTTCAGCATGGAAATATCATTGCAACAGCTTTTATTTAGCCAGAAATCAAGAGTGTAAGTTTTTATGCGCTTAAAAGCATTTTCAGGCCGAATGAGCTGATTTCTGCCAATTGCAGCAAAAGACTGAAAGGAAAGTGGGTTTGCCTTCATATTTGACCCAGAACAACTCAGTTCAGCATGGAAATATCATTGCAACAGCTTTTATTTAGCCAGAAATCAAGAGTGTAAGTTTTTATGCGCTTAAAAGCATTTTCAGGCCGAATGAGCCGATTTTTGCCAATTGCAGCAAAATACTGATAGGAAAGTGGGTTTGCCTTCATATTTGACCCAGAACAACTCAGTTCAGCATGGAAATATCATTGCAACAGCTTTTATTTAGCCAGAAATCAAGAGTGTAATTTTTAATACGCTTAAAAGTATTTTCAGGCCGAATGAGCAAATATGCTTGTTTCTGCCAATTGCAGCAAAATACTGAAAGGAAAGTGGGTTTGCCTTCATATTTGACCCAGAACAACTCAGTTCAGCGTGGAAATATAATTGCAACAGCTTTTATTTAGTCAGAAATCAAGAATATAAGTTTTTATGCGCTTAAAAGCATTTTCAGGCCTAATGAGCTGATTTCTGCCAATTGCAGCAAAATACTGAAAGGAAAGTGGGTTTGCCTTCATATTTGACCCAGAACAACTCAGTTCAGCATGGAAATATCATTGCAACAGCTTTTATTTAGCCAGAAATCAAGAGTGTAAGTTTTTATGCGCTTAAAAGCATTTTCAGGCCTAATGAGCTGATTTCTGCCAATTGCAGCAAAAGACTGAAAGGAAAGTGGGTTTGCCTTCATATTTGACCCAGAACAACTCAGTTCAGCATGGAAATATCATTGCAACAGCTTTTATTTAGCCAGAAATCAAGAGTGTAAGTTTTTATGCGCTTAAAAGCATTTTTAGGCCGAATGAGCAAATATGCTTGTTTCTGCCAATTGCAGCAAAATACTGAAAGGAAAGTGGGTTTGCCTTCATATTTGACCCAGAACAACTCAGTTCAGCATGGAAATATCATTGCAACAGCTTTTATTTAGTCAGAAATCAAGAGTGTAAGTTTTTATGCGCTTCAAAGCATTTTCAGGCCGAATGAGCTGATTTCTGCCAATTGCAGCAAAATACTGAAAGGAAAGTGGGTTTGCCTTCATATTTGACCCAGAACAACTCAGTTCAGCATGGAAATATCATTGCAACAGCTTTTATTTAGCCAGAAATCAAGAGTGTAATTTTTTATACGCTTAAAAGCATTTTCAGGCCGAATGAGCAAATATGCTTGTTTCTGCCAATTGCAGCAAAATACTGAAAGGAAAGTGGGTTTGCCTTCATATTTGACCCAGAATAAATCAGTTCAGCATGGAAATATCATTGCAACAGCTTTTATTTAGCCAGAAATCAAAAGTGTAAGTTTTTATGCGCTTAAAAGCATTTTCAGGCCGAATGAGCAAATGTGCTTGTTTCTGCCAATTGCAGCAAAATACTGAAAGGAAATTGGGTTTGCCTTCATATTTGACCCAGAATAACTCAGTTCAGCATGGAAATATCATTGCAACAGCTTTTATTTAGCCAGAAATCAAGAGTGTAAGTTTTTATGCACTTAAAAGCATTTTCAGGCCGAATGAGCTGATTTCTGCCAATTGCAGCAAAAGACTGAAAGGAAAGTGGGTTTGCCTTCATATTTGACCCAGAACAACTCAGTTCAGCATGGAAATATCATTGCAACAGCTTTTATTTAGCCAGAAATCAAGAGTGTAAGTTTTTATGCGCTTAAAAGCATTTTCAGGCCGAATGAGCAAATATGCTTGTTTCTGCCTATTGCAGCAAAATACTGAAAGGAAATTGAGTTTGCCTTCATATTTGACCCAGAATAACTCAGTTCAGCATGGAAATATCATTGCAACAGCTTTTATTTAGCCAGAAATCAAGAGTGTAAGTTTTTATGTGCTTAAAAGCATTTTCAGGCCGAATGAGCTGATTTCTGCCAATTGCAGCAAAAGACTGAAAGGAAAGTGGGTTTGCCTTCATATTTGACCCAGAACAACTCAGTTCAGGATGGAAATATCATTGCAACAGCTTTTATTTAGCCAGAAATCAAGAGTGTAAGTTTTTATGCGCTTAAAAGCATTTTCAGGCCGAATGAGCTGATTTCTGCCAATTGCAGCAAAATACTGAAAGGAAAGTGGGTTTGCCTTCATATTTGACCCAGAACAACTCAGTTCAGCATGGAAATATCATTGCAACAGCTTTTATTTAGCCAGAAATCAAGAGTGTAAGTTTTTATGCGCTTAAAAGCATTTTTAGGCCGAATGAGCAAATATGCTTGTTTCTGCCAATTGCAGCAAAATACTGAAAGGAAAGTGGGTGTGCCTTCATATTTGACCCAGAACAACTCAGTTCAGCATGGAAATATCATTGCAACAGCTTTTATTTAGTCAGAAATCAAGAGTGTAAGTTTTTATGCGCTTCAAAGCATTTTCAGGCCAAATGAGCTGATTTCTGCCAATTGCAGCAAAATACTGAAAGGAAAGTGGGTTTGCCTTCATATTTGACCCAGAACAACTCAGTTCAGCATGGAAATATCATTGCAACAGCTTTTATTTAGCCAGAAATCAAGAGTGTAAGTTTTTATGCGCTTAAAAGCATTTTCAGGCCGAATGAGCAAATATGCTTGTTTCTGCCAATTGCAGCAAAATACTGAAAGGAAAGTGGGTTTGCCTTCATATTTGACCCAGAACAACTCAGTTCAGCATGGAAATATCATTGCAACAGCTTTTATTTAGCCAGAAATCAAGAGTGTAAGTTTTTATGCGCTTAAAAGCATTTTCAGGCCGAATGAGCAAATGTGCTTGTTTCTGCCAATTGCAGCAAAATACTGAAAGGAAATTGGGTTTGCCTTCATATTTGACCCAGAATAACTCAGTTCAGCATGGAAATATCATTGCAACAGCTTTTATTTAGCCAGAAATCAAGAGTGTAAGTTTTTATGCACTTAAAAGCATTTTCAGGCCGAATGAGCTGATTTCTGCCAATTGCAGCAAAAGACTGAAAGGAAAGTGGGTTTGCCTTCATATTTGACCCAGAACAACTCAGTTCAGCATGGAAATATCATTGCAACAGCTTTTATTTAGCCAGAAATCAAGAGTGTAAGTTTTTATGCGCTTAAAAGCATTTTCAGGCCGAATGAGCAAATATGCTTGTTTCTGCCAATTGCAGCAAAATACTGAAAGGAAATTGGGTTTGCCTTCATATTTGACCCAGAATAACTCAGTTCAGCATGGAAATATCATTGCAACAGCTTTTATTTAGCCAGAAATCAAGAGTGTAAGTTTTTATGTGCTTAAAAGCATTTTCAGGCCGAATGAGCTGATTTCTGCCAATTGCAGCAAAAGACTGAAAGGAAAGTGGGTTTGCCTTCATATTTGACCCAGAACAACTCAGTTCAGCATGGAAATATCATTGCAACAGCTTTTATTTAGCCAGAAATCAAGACTGTAAGTTTTTATGCGCTTAAAAGCATTTTCAGGCCGAATGAGCAAATATGCTTGTTTCTGCCAATTGCAGCAAAATACTGAAAGGAAAGTGGGTTTGCCTTCATATTTGACCCAGAACAACTCAGTTCAGCATGGAAATATCATTGCAACAGCTTTTATTTAGCCAGAAATCAAGAGTGTAAGTTTTTATGCGCTTAAAAGCATTTTCAGGCCGAATGAGCTGATTTCTGCCAATTGCAGCAAAATACTGAAAGGAAAGTGGGTTTGCCTTCATATTTGACCCAGAACAACTCAGTTCAGCATGGAAATATCATTGCAACAGCTTTTATTTAGCCAGAAATCAAGAGTGTAAGTTTTTATGCGCTTAAAAGCATTTTCAGGCCGAATGAGCAAATATGCTTGTTTCTGCCTATTGCAGCAAAATACTGAAAGGAAATTGAGTTTGCCTTCATATTTGACCCAGAATAACTCAGTTCAGCATGGAAATATCATTGCAACAGCTTTTATTTAGCCAGAAATCAAGAGTGTAAGTTTTTATGTGCTTAAAAGCATTTTCAGGCCGAATGAGCTGATTTCTGCCAATTGCAGCAAAAGACTGAAAGGAAAGTGGGTTTGCCTTCATATTTGACCCAGAACAACTCAGTTCAGCATGGAAATATCATTGCAACAGCTTTTATTTAGCCAGAAATCAAGAGTGTAAGTTTTTATGCGCTTAAAAGCATTTTCAGGCCGAATGAGCTGATTTCTGCCAATTGCAGCAAAATACTGAAAGGAAAGTGGGTTTGCCTTCATATTTGACCCAGAACAACTCAGTTCAGCATGGAAATATCATTGCAACAGCTTTTATTTAGCCAGAAATCAAGAGTGTAAGTTTTTATGCGCTTAAAAGCATTTTTAGGCCGAATGAGCAAATATGCTTGTTTCTGCCAATTGCAGCAAAATACTGAAAGGAAAGTGGGTTTGCCTTCATATTTGACCCAGAACAACTCAGTTCAGCATGGAAATATCATTGCAACAGCTTTTATTTAGTCAGAAATCAAGAGTGTAAGTTTTTATGCGCTTCAAAGCATTTTCAGGCCAAATGAGCTGATTTCTGCCAATTGCAGCAAAATACTGAAAGGAAAGTGGGTTTGCCTTCATATTTGACCCAGAACAACTCAGTTCAGCATGGAAATATCATTGCAACAGCTTTTATTTAGCCAGAAATCAAGAGTGTAAGTTTTTATGCGCTTAAAAGCATTTTCAGGCCGAATGAGCAAATATGCTTGTTTCTGCCAATTGCAGCAAAATACTGAAAGGAAAGTGGGTTTGCCTTCATATTTGACCCAGAACAACTCAGTTCAGCATGGAAATATCATTGCAACAGCTTTTATTTAGCCAGAAATCAAGAGTGTAATTTTTTATACGCTTAAAAGCATTTTCAGGCCGAATGAACAAATATGCTTGTTTCTGCCAATTGCAGCAAAATACTGAAAGGAAAGTGGGTTTGCCTTCATATTTGACCCAGAATAAATCAGTTCAGCATGGAAATATCATTGCAACAGCTTTTATTTAGCCAGAAATCAAGAGTGTAAGTTTTTATGCGCTTAAAAGCATTTTCAGGCCGAATGAGCAAATGTGCTTGTTTCTGCCAATTGCAGCAAAATACTGAAAGGAAATTGGGTTTGCCTTCATATTTGACCCAGAATAACTCAGTTCAGCATGGAAATATCATTGCAACAGCTTTTATTTAGCCAGAAATCAAGAGTGTAAGTTTTTATGCACTTAAAAGCATTTTCAGGCCGAATGAGCTGATTTCTGCCAATTGCAGCAAAAGACTGAAAGGAAAGTGGGTTTGCCTTCATATTTGACCCAGAACAACTCAGTTCAGCATGGAAATATCATTGCAACAGCTTTTATTTAGCCAGAAATCAAGAGTGTAAGTTTTTATGCGCTTAAAAGCATTTTCAGGCCGAATGAGCAAATATGCTTGTTTCTGCCAATTGCAGCAAAATACTGAAAGGAAATTGGGTTTGCCTTCATATTTGACCCAGAACAACTCAGTTCAGCATGGAAATATCATTGCAACAGCTTTTATTTAGCCAGAAATCAAGAGTGTAAGTATTTATGCGCTTAAAAGCATTTTCAGGCCGAATGAGCTGATTTCTGCCAATTGCAGCAAAATACTGAAAGGAAAGTGGGTTTGCCTTCATATTTGACCCAGAACAACTCAGTTCAGCATGGAAATATCATTGCAACAGCTTTTATTTAGCCAGAAATCAAGAGTGTAAGTTTTTATGAGCTTAAATGCATTTTCAGGCCGAATGAGCTGATTTCTGCCAATTGCAGCAAAATACTGAAAGGAAAGTGGGTTTGCCTTCATATTTGACCCAGAACAACTCAGTTCAGCATGGAAATATCATTGCAACAGCTTTTATTTAGCCAGAAATCAAGAGTGTAAGTTTTTATGCGCTTAAAAGCATTTTCAGGCCGAATGAGCTGATTTCTGCCAATTGCAGCAAAATACTGAAAGGAAAGTGGGTTTGCCTTCATATTTGACCCAGAATAACTCAGTTCAGCATGGAAATATCATTGCAACAGCTTTTATTTAGCCAGAAATCAAGAGTGTAAGTTTTTATGCGCTTAAAAGCATTTTCAGGCCGAATGAGCTGATTTCTGCCAATTGCAGCAAAAGACTGAAAGGAAAGTGGGTTTGCCTTCATATTTGACCCAGAACAACTCAGTTCAGCATGGAAATATCATTGCAACAGCTTTTATTTAGCCAGAAATCAAGAGTGTAAGTTTTTATGCGCTTAAAAGCATTTTCAGGCCGAATGAGCTGATTTCTGCCAATTGCAGCAAAAGACTGAAAGGAAAGTGGGTTTGCCTTCATATTTGACCCAGAACAACTCAGTTCAGCATGGAAATATCATTGCAACAGCTTTTATTTAGCCAGAAATCAAGAGTGTAAGTTTTTATGCGCTTAAAAGCATTTTCAGGCCGAATGAGCTGATTTCTGCCAATTGCAGCAAAATACTGAAAGGAAAGTGGGTTTGCCTTCATATTTGACCCAGAACAACTCAGTTCAGCATGGAAATATCATTGCAACAGCTTTTATTTAGCCAGAAATCAAGAGTGTAAGTTTTTATGCGCTTAAAAGCATTTTCAGGCCGAATGAGCAAATATGCTTGTTTCTGCCAATTGCAGCAAAATACTGAAAGGAAAGTGGGTTTGCCTTCATATTTGACCCAGAACAACTCAGTTCAGCATGGAAATATCATTGCAACAGCTTTTATTTAGCCAGAAATCAAGAGTGTAAGTTTTTATGCGCTTAAAAGCATTTTCAGGCCGAATGAGCTGATTTCTGCCAATTGCAGCAAACTACTGAAAGGAAAGTGGGTTTGCCTTCATATTTGACCCAGAATAACTCAGTTCAGCATGGAAATATCATTGCAACAGCTTTTATTTTGCCAGGAATCAAGAGTGTAAGTTTTTATGCGCTTAAAAGCATTTTCAGGCCGAATGAGCAAATATGCTTGTTTCTGCCAATTGCAGAAAAATACTGAAAGGAAAGTGGGTTTGCCTTCATATTTGACCCAGAAAAACTCAGTTCAGCATGGAAATATCATTGCAACAGCTTTTATTTAGCCAGAAATCAAGAGTGTAAGTTTTTATGCGCTTAAAAGCATTTTCAGGCCGAATGAGCTGGTTTCTGCCAATTGCAGCAAAAGACTGAAAGGAAAGTGGGTTTGCCTTCATATTTGACACAGAACAACTCAGTTCAGCATGGAAATATCATTGCAACAGCTTTTATTTAGCCAGAAATCGAGAGTGTAAGTTTTTATGCGCTTAAAAGCATTTTCAGGCCGAATGAGCTGATTTCTGCCAATTGCAGCAAAACACTGAAAGGAAAGTGGGTTTGCCTTCATATTTGACCCAGAACAACTCAGTTCAGCATGGAAATATCATTGCTTAAAAGCATTTTCAGGCCGAATGAGCAAATATGCTTGTTTCTGCCAATTGCAGAAAAATACTGAAAGGAAAGTGGGTTTGCCTTCATATTTGACCCAGAACAACTCAGTTCAGCATGGAAATATCATTGCAACAGCTTTTATTTAGCCAGAAATCAAGAGTGTAAGTTTTTATGCGCTTAAAAGCATTTTCAGGCCGAATGAGCTGATTTCTGCCAATTGCAGCAAAATACTGACGAGAAAGTGGGTTTGCCTTCTTATTTGACCCAGAATAACTCAGTTCAGCATGGAAATATCATTGCAACAGCTTTTATTTTGCCAGGAATCAAGAGTGTAAGTTTTTATGCGCTTAAAAGCATTTTCAGGCCGAATGAGCAAATATGCTTGTTTCTGCCAATTGCAGAAAAATATTGAAAGGAAAGTGGGTTTGCCTTCATATTTGACCCAGAACAACTCAGTTCAGCATGGAAATATCATTGCAACAGCTTTTATTTAGCCAGAAATCAAGAGTGTAAGTTTTTATGCGCTTAAAAGCATTTGCAGGCCGAATGAGCTGATTTCTGCCAATTGCAGCAAAAGACTGAAAGGAAAGTGGGTTTGCCTTCATATTTGACCCAGAACAACTCAGTTCAGCATGGAAATATCATTGCAACAGCTTTTATTTAGCCAGAAATCAAGAGTGTAAGTTTTTATGCGCTTAAAAGCATTTTCAGGCCGAATGAGCTGATTTCTGCCAATTGCAGCAAAAGACTGAAAGGAAAGTGGGTTTGCCTTCATATTTGACCCAGAACAACTTAGCTCAGCATGGAAATATAATTGCAACAGCTTTTATTTAGCCAGAAATCAAGAGTGTAAGTTTTTATGTGCTTAAAAGCATTTTCAGGCCGAATGAACAAATATGCTTGTTTCTGCCAATTGCAGCAAAATACTGAAAGGAAAGTGGGTTTGCCTTCATATTTGACCCAGAACAACTCAGTTCAGCGTGGAAATATCATTGCAACAGCTTTTATTTAGCCAGAAATCAAGAGTGTAAGTTTTTATGCGCTTAAAAGCATTTTCAGGCCGAATGAGCTGATTTCTGCCAATTGCAGCAAAAGACTGAAAGGAAAGTGGGTTTGCCTTCATATTTGACCCAGAACAACTCAGTTCAGCATGGAAATATCATTGCAACAGCTTTTATTTAGCCAGAAATCAAGAGTGTAAGTTTTTATGCGCTTAAAACCATTTGCAGGCCGAATGAGCTGATTTCTGCCAATTGCAGCAAAAGACTGAAAGGAAAGTGGGTTTGCCTTCATATTTGACCCAGAACAGCTCAGTTCAGCATGGAAATATCATTGCAACAGCTTTTATTTAGCCAGAAATCGAGAGTGTAAGTTTTTATGCGCTTAAAAGCATTTTCAGGCCGAATGAGCTGATTTCTGCCAATTGCAGCAAAACACTGAAAGGAAAGTGGGTTTGCCTTTATATTTGACCCAGAATAACTCAGTTCAGCATGGAAATATCCTTGCTTAAAAGCATTTTCAGGCCGAATGAGCAAATATGCTTGTTTCTGCCAATTGCAGAAAAATACTGAAAGGAAAGTGGGTTTGCCTTCATATTTGACCCAGAACAACTCAGTTCAGCATGGAAATATCATTGCAACAGCTTTTATTTAGCCAGAAATCAAGAGTGTAAGTTTTTATGCGCTTAAAAGCATTTTCAGGCCGAATGAGCTGATTTCTGCCAATTGCAGCAAAAGAATGAAAGGAAAGTGGGTTTGCCTTCATATTTGACCCAGAACAACTCAGTTCAGCATGGAAATATCATTGCAACAGCTTTTATTTAGCCAGAAATCAAGAGTGAAAGTTTTTATGCGCTTAAAAGCATTTTCAGGCCGAATGAGCTGATTTCTGCCAATTGCAGCAAAAGACTGAAAGGAAAGTGGGTTTGCCTTCATATTTGACCCAGAACAACTTAGTTCAGCATGGAAATATAATTGCAACAGCTTTTATTTAGCCAGAAATCAAGAGTGTAAGTTTTTATGTGCTTAAAAGCATTTTCAGGCCGAATGAGCAAATATGCTTGTTTCTGCCAATTGCAGCAAAATACTGAAAGGAAAGTGGGTTTGCCTTCATATTTGACCCAGAACAACTCAGTTCAGCATGGAAATATCATTGCAACAGCTTTTATTTAGCCAGAAATCAAGAGTGTAAGTTTTTATGCGCTTAAAAGCATTTTCAGGCCGAATGAGCTGATTTCTGCCAATTGCAGCAAAATACTGAAAGGAAAGTGGGTTTGCCTTCATATTTGACCCAGAACAACTCAGTTCAGCATGGAAATATCATTGCAACAGCTTTTATTTAGTCAGAAATCAAGAGTGTAAGTTTTTATGCGCTTCAAAGCATTTTCAGGCCAAATGAGCTGATTTCTGCCAATTGCAGCAAAATACTGAAAGGAAAGTGGGTTTGCCTTCATATTTGACCCAGAACAACTCAGTTCAGCATGGAAATATCATTGCAACAGCTTTTATTTAGCCAGAAATCAAGAGTGTAAGTTTTTATGCGCTTAAAAGCATTTTCAGGCCGAATGAGCAAATATGCTTGTTTCTGCCAATTGCAGCAAAATACTGAAAGGAAAGTGGGTTTGCCTTCATATTTGACCCAGAACAACTCAGTTCAGCATGGAAATATCATTGCAACAGCTTTTATTTAGCCAGAAATCAAGAGTGTAATTTTTTATACGCTTAAAAGCATTTTCAGGCCGAATGAACAAATATGCTTGTTTCTGCCAATTGCAGCAAAATACTGAAAGGAAAGTGGGTTTGCCTTCATATTTGACCCAGAATAAATCAGTTCAGCATGGAAATATCATTGCAACAGCTTTTATTTAGCCAGAAATCAAGAGTGTAAGTTTTTATGCGCTTAAAAGCATTTTCAGGCCGAATGAGCAAATGTGCTTGTTTCTGCCAATTGCAGCAAAATACTGAAAGGAAATTGGGTTTGCCTTCATATTTGACCCAGAATAACTCAGTTCAGCATGGAAATATCATTGCAACAGCTTTTATTTAGCCAGAAATCAAGAGTGTAAGTTTTTATGCACTTAAAAGCATTTTCAGGCCGAATGAGCTGATTTCTGCCAATTGCAGCAAAAGACTGAAAGGAAAGTGGGTTTGCCTTCATATTTGACCCAGAACAACTCAGTTCAGCATGGAAATATCATTGCAACAGCTTTTATTTAGCCAGAAATCAAGAGTGTAAGTTTTTATGCGCTTAAAAGCATTTTCAGGCCGAATGAGCAAATATGCTTGTTTCTGCCAATTGCAGCAAAATACTGAAAGGAAATTGGGTTTGCCTTCATATTTGACCCAGAATAACTCAGTTCAGCATGGAAATATCATTGCAACAGCTTTTATTTAGCCAGAAATCAAGAGTGTAAGTTTTTATGTGCTTAAAAGCATTTTCAGGCCGAATGAGCTGATTTCTGCCAATTGCAGCAAAAGACTGAAAGGAAAGTGGGTTTGCCTTCATATTTGACCCAGAACAACTCAGTTCAGCATGGAAATATCATTGCAACAGCTTTTATTTAGCCAGAAATCAAGAGTGTAAGTTTTTATGCGCTTAAAAGCATTTTCAGGCCGAATGAGCTGATTTCTGCCAATTGCAGCAAAATACTGAAAGGAAAGTGGGTTTGCCTTCATATTTGACCCAGAACAACTCAGTTCAGCATGGAAATATCATTGCAACAGCTTTTATTTAGCCAGAAATGAAGAGTGTAAGTTTTTATGCGCTTAAAAGCATTTTCAGGCCGAATGAGCTGATTTCTGCCAATTGCAGCAAAATACTGAAAGGAAAGTAGGTTTGCCTTCATATTTGAGCCAGAACAACTCAATTCAGCATGGAAATATCATTGCAACAGCTTTTATTTAGCCAGAAATCAAGAGTGTAAGTTTTTATGCACTTAAAAGCATTTTAGGCCGAATGAGCAAATATGCTTGTTTCTGCCAATTGCAGTAAAAGACTGAAAGGAAAGTGGGTTTGCCTTCATATTTGACCCAGAACAACTCAGTTCAGCATGGAAATATCATTGCAACAGCTTTTATTTAGCCAGAAATGAAGAGTGTAAGTTTTTATGCGCTTAAAAGCATTTTCAGGCCGAATGAGCTGATTTCTGCCAATTGCAGCAAAATACTGAAAGGAAAGTAGGTTTGCCTTCATATTTGACCCAGAACAACTCAGTTCAGCATGGAAATATCATTGCAACAGCTTTTATTTAGCCAGAAATCAAGAGTGTAAGTATTTATGCGCTTAAAAGCATTTTCAGGCCGAATGAGCTGATTTCTGCCAATTGCAGCAAAATACTGAAAGGAAAGTGGGTTTGCCTTCATATTTGACCCAGAACAACTCAGTTCAGCATGGAAATATCATTGCAACAGCTTTTATTTAGCCAGAAATCAAGAGTGTAAGTTTTTATGAGCTTAAATGCATTTTCAGGCCGAATGAGCTGATTTCTGCCAATTGCAGCAAAATACTGAAAGGAAAGTGGGTTTGCCTTCATATTTGACCCAGAACAACTCAGTTCAGCATGGAAATATCATTGCAACAGCTTTTATTTAGCCAGAAATCAAGAGTGTAAGTTTTTATACGCTTAAAAGCATTTTCAGGCCGAATGAGCTGATTTCTGCCAATTGCAGCAAAATACTGAAAGGAAAGTGGGTTTGCCTTCATATTTGACCCAGAATAACTCAGTTCAGCATGGAAATATCATTGCAACAGCTTTTATTTAGCCAGAAATCAAGAGTGTAAGTTTTTATGCGCTTAAAAGCATTTTCAGGCCGAATGAGCTGATTTCTGCCAATTGCAGCAAAAGACTGAAAGGAAAGTGGGTTTGCCTTCATATTTGACCCAGAACAACTCAGTTCAGCATGGAAATATCATTGCAACAGCTTTTATTTAGCCAGAAATCAAGAGTGTAAGTTTTTATGCGCTTAAAAGCATTTTCAGGCCGAATGAGCTGATTTCTGCCAATTGCAGCAAAAGACTGAAAGGAAAGTGGGTTTGCCTTCATATTTGACCCAGAACAACTCAGTTCAGCATGGAAATATCATTGCAACAGCTTTTATTTAGCCAGAAATCAAGAGTGTAAGTTTTTATGCGCTTAAAAGCATTTTCAGGCCGAATGAGCTGATTTCTGCCAATTGCAGCAAAAGACTGAAAGGAAAGTGGGTTTGCCTTCATATTTGACCCAGAACAACTCAGTTCAGCATGGAAATATCATTGCAACAGCTTTTATTTAGCCAGAAATCAAGAGTGTAAGTTTTTATGCGCTTAAAAGTATTTTCAGGCCGAATGAGCAAATATGCTTGTTTCTGCCAATTGCAGCAAAATACTGAAAGGAAAGTGGGTTTGCCTTCATATTTGACCCAGAACAACTCAGTTCAGCATGGAAATATCATTGCAACAGCTTTTATTTAGCCAGAAATCAAGAGTGTAAGTTTTTATGCGCTTAAAAGCATTTTCAGGCCGAATGAGCTGATTTCTGCCAATTGCAGCAAACTACTGAAAGGAAAGTGGGTTTGCCTTCATATTTGACCCAGAATAACTCAGTTCAGCATGGAAATATCATTGCAACAGCTTTTATTTTGCCAGGAATCAAGAGTGTAAGTTTTTATGCGCTTAAAAGCATTTTCAGGCCGAATGAGCAAATATGCTTGTTTCTGCCAATTGCAGAAAAATACTGAAAGGAAAGTGGGTTTGCCTTCATATTTGACCCAGAACAACTCAGTTCAGCATGGAAATATCATTGCAACAGCTTTTATTTAGCCAGAAATCAAGAGTGTAAGTTTTTATGCGCTTAAAAGCATTTTCAGGCCGAATGAGCTGGTTTCTGCCAATTGCAGCAAAAGACTGAAAGGAAAGTGGGTTTGCCTTCATATTTGACACAGAACAACTCAGTTCAGCATGGAAATATCATTGCAACAGCTTTTATTTAGCCAGAAATCGAGAGTGTAAGTTTTTATGCGCTTAAAAGCATTTTCAGGCCGAATGAGCTGATTTCTGCCAATTGCAGCAAAACACTGAAAGGAAAGTGGGTTTGCCTTCATATTTGACCCAGAACAACTCAGTTCAGCATGGAAATATCATTGCTTAAAAGCATTTTCAGGCCGAATGAGCAAATATGCTTGTTTCTGCCAATTGCAGAAAAATACTGAAAGGAAAGTGGGTTTGCCTTCATATTTGACCCAGAACAACTCAGTTCAGCATGGAAATATCATTGCAACAGCTTTTATTTAGCCAGAAATCAAGAGTGTAAGTTTTTATGCGCTTAAAAGCATTTTCAGGCCGAATGAGCTGATTTCTGCCAATTGCAGCAAAATACTGACGAGAAAGTGGGTTTGCCTTCATATTTGACCCAGAATAACTCAGTTCAGCATGGAAATATCATTGCAACAGCTTTTATTTTGCCAGGAATCAAGAGTGTAAGTTTTTATGCGCTTAAAAGCATTTTCAGGCCGAATGAGCAAATATGCTTGTTTCTGCCAATTGCAGAAAAATATTGAAAGGAAAGTGGGTTTGCCTTCATATTTGACCCAGAACAACTCAGTTCAGCATGGAAATATCATTGCAACAGCTTTTATTTAGCCAGAAATCAAGAGTGTAAGTTTTTATGCGCTTAAAAGCATTTGCAGGCCGAATGAGCTGATTTCTGCCAATTGCAGCAAAAGACTGAAAGGAAAGTGGGTTTGCCTTCATATTTGACCCAGAACAACTCAGTTCAGCATGGAAATATCATTGCAACAGCTTTTATTTAGCCAGAAATCAAGAGTGTAAGTTTTTATGCGCTTAAAAGCATTTTCAGGCCGAATGAGCTGATTTCTGCCAATTGCAGCAAAAGACTGAAAGGAAAGTGGGTTTGCCTTCATATTTGACCCAGAACAACTTAGCTCAGCATGGAAATATAATTGCAACAGCTTTTATTTAGCCAGAAATCAAGAGTGTAAGTTTTTATGTGCTTAAAAGCATTTTCAGGCCGAATGAACAAATATGCTTGTTTCTGCCAATTGCAGCAAAATACTGAAAGGAAAGTGGGTTTGCCTTCATATTTGACCCAGAACAACTCAGTTCAGCGTGGAAATATCATTGCAACAGCTTTTATTTAGCCAGAAATCAAGAGTGTAAGTTTTTATGCGCTTAAAAGCATTTTCAGGCCGAATGAGCTGATTTCTGCCAATTGCAGCAAAAGACTGAAAGGAAAGTGGGTTTGCCTTCATATTTGACCCAGAACAACTCAGTTCAGCATGGAAATATCATTGCAACAGCTTTTATTTAGCCAGAAATCAAGAGTGTAAGTTTTTATGCGCTTAAAACCATTTGCAGGCCGAATGAGCTGATTTCTGCCAATTGCAGCAAAAGACTGAAAGGAAAGTGGGTTTGCCTTCATATTTGACCCAGAACAGCTCAGTTCAGCATGGAAATATCATTGCAACAGCTTTTATTTAGCCAGAAATCGAGAGTGTAAGTTTTTATGCGCTTAAAAGCATTTTCAGGCCGAATGAGCTGATTTCTGCCAATTGCAGCAAAACACTGAAAGGAAAGTGGGTTTGCCTTTATATTTGACCCAGAATAACTCAGTTCAGCATGGAAATATCCTTGCTTAAAAGCATTTTCAGGCCGAATGAGCAAATATGCTTGTTTCTGCCAATTGCAGAAAAATACTGAAAGGAAAGTGGGTTTGCCTTCATATTTGACCCAGAACAACTCAGTTCAGCATGGAAATATCATTGCAACAGCTTTTATTTAGCCAGAAATCAAGAGTGTAAGTTTTTATGCGCTTAAAAGCATTTTCAGGCCGAATGAGCTGATTTCTGCCAATTGCAGCAAAAGACTGAAAGGAAAGTGGGTTTGCCTTCATATTTGACCCAGAACAACTCAGTTCAGCATGGAAATATCATTGCAACAGCTTTTATTTAGCCAGAAATCAAGAGTGAAAGTTTTTATGCGCTTAAAAGCATTTTCAGGCCGAATGAGCTGATTTCTGCCAATTGCAGCAAAAGACTGAAAGGAAAGTGGGTTTGCCTTCATATTTGACCCAGAACAACTTAGTTCAGCATGGAAATATAATTGCAACAGCTTTTATTTAGCCAGAAATCAAGAGTGTAAGTTTTTATGTGCTTAAAAGCATTTTCAGGCCGAATGAGCAAATATGCTTGTTTCTGCCAATTGCAGCAAAATACTGAAAGGAAAGTGGGTTTGCCTTCATATTTGACCCAGAACAACTCAGTTCAGCATGGAAATATCATTGCAACAGCTTTTATTTAGCCAGAAATCAAGAGTGTAAGTTTTTATGCGCTTAAAAGCATTTTCAGGCCGAATGAGCTGATTTCTGCCAATTGCAGCAAATGACTGAAAGGAAAGTGGGTTTGCCTTCATATTTGACCCAGAACAACTCAGTTCAGCATGGAAATATCTTTGCAACAGCTTTTATTTAGCCAGAAATCAAGAGTGTAAGTTTTTATGCGCTTAAAAGCATTTTCAGGCCGAATGAGCTGATTTCTGCCAATTCCAGCAAAATACTGAAAGGAAAGTGGGTTTGCCTTCATATTTGACCCAGAACAACTCAGTTCAGCATGGAAATATCATTGCAACAGCTTTTATTTAGCCAGAAATCAAGAGTGTAAGTTTTTATGCGCTTAAAAGCATTTTCAGGCCGAATGAGCCGATTTTTGCCAATTGCAGCAAAATAATGATAGGAAAGTGGGTTTGCCTTCATATTTGACCCAGAACAACTCAGTTCAGCATGGAAATATCATTGCAACAGCTTTTATTTAGCCAGAAATCAAGAGTGTAAGTTTTTATGCGCTTAAAAGCATTTTCAGGCCGAATGAGCTGATTTCTGCCAATTGCAGCAAAAAACTGAAAGGAAAGTGGGTTTGCCTTCATATTTGACCCAGAACAACTCAGTTCAGCATGGAAATATCATTGCAACAGCTTTTATTTAGCCAGAAATCAAGAGTGTAATTTTTTATACGCTTAAAAGTATTTTCAGGCCGAATGAGCAAATATGCTTGTTTCTGCCAATTGCAGCAAAATACTGAAAGGAAAGTGGGTTTGCCTTCATATTTGACCCAGAACAACTCAGTTCAGCGTGGAAATATCATTGCAACAGCTTTTATTTAGTCAGAAATCAAGAATATAAGTTTTTATGCGCTTAAAAGCATTTTCAGGCCTAATGAGCTGATTTCTGCCAATTGCAGCAAAATACTGAAAGGAAAGTGGGTTTGCCTTCATATTTGACCCAGAACAACTCAGTTCAGCATGGAAATATCATTGCAACAGCTTTTATTTAGCCAGAAATCAAGAGTGTAAGTTTTTATGCGCTTCAAAGCATTTTCAGGCCTAATGAGCTGATTTCTGCCAATTGCAGCAAAAGACTGAAAGGAAAGTGGGTTTGCCTTCATATTTGACCCAGAACAGCTCAGTTCAGCATGGAAATATCATTGCAACAGCTTTTATTTAGCCAGAAATCAGGAGTGTAAGTTTTTATGCGCTTAAAAGCATTTTCAGAACGAATGAGCAAATATACTTGTTTCTGCCAATTGCAGCAAAATACTGAAAGGAAAGTGGGTTTGCCTTCATATTTGACCCAGAACAACTCAGTTCAGCATGGAAATATCATTGCAACAGCTTTTATTTAGCCAGAAATCAAGAGTGTAAGTTTTTATGTGCTTAAAAGCATTTTCAGGCCGAATGAGCAAATATGCTTGTTTCTGCCAATTGCAGCAAAATACTGAAAGGAAAGTGGGTTTGCCTTCATATTTGACCCAGAACAACTCAGTTCAGCATGGAAATATCATTGCAACAGCTTTTATTTAGCCAGAAATCAAGAGTGTAAGTTTTTATGCGCTTAAAAGCATTTTCAGGCCGAATGAGCTGATTTCTGCCAATTGCAGCAAATGACTGAAAGGAAAGTGGGTTTGCCTTCATATTTGACCCAGAACAACTCAGTTCAGCATGGAAATATCTTTGCAACAGCTTTTATTTAGCCAGAAATCAAGAGTGTAAGTTTTTATGCGCTTCAAAGCATTTTCAGGCCTAATGAGCTGATTTCTGCCAATTGCAGGAAAAGACTGAAAGGAAAGTGGGTTTGCCTTCATATTTGACCCAGAACAGCTCAGTTCAGCATGGAAATATCATTGCAACAGCTTTTATTTAGCCAGAAATCAAGAGTGTAAGTTTTTATGTGCTTAAAAGCATTTTCAGGCCGAATGAGCAAATATGCTTGTTTCTGCCAATTGCAGCAAAATACTGAAAGGAAAGTGGGTTTGCCTTCATATTTGACCCAGAACAACTCAGTTCAGCATGGAAATATCATTGCAACAGCTTTTATTTAGCCAGAAATCAAGAGTGTAAGTTTTTATGCGCTTAAAAGCATTTTCAGGCCGAATGAGCTGATTTCTGCCAATTGCAGCAAATGACTGAAAGGAAAGTGGGTTTGCCTTCATATTTGACCCAGAACAACTCAGTTCAGCATGGAAATATCTTTGCAACAGCTTTTATTTAGCCAGAAATCAAGAGTGTAAGTTTTTATGCGCCTAAAAGCATTTTCAGGCCGAATGAGCTGATTTCTGCCAATTCCAGCAAAATACTGAAAAGAAAGTGGGTTTGCCTTCATATTTGACCCAGAACAACTCAGTTCAGCATGGAAATATCATTGCAACAGCTTTTATTTAGCCAGAAATCAAGAGTGTAAGTTTTTATGCGCTTAAAAGCATTTTCAGGCCGAATGAGCAAATATGCTTGTTTCTGCCAATTGCAGCAAAATACTGAAAGGAAAGTGGGTTTGCCTTCATATTTGACCCAGAATAACTCAGTTCAGCATGGAAATATCATTGCAACAGCTTTTATTTAGCCAGAAATCAAGAGTGTAAGTTTTTATGCACTTAAAAGCATTTTCAGGCCGAATGAGCTGATTTCTGCCAATTGCAGCAAAAGACTGAAAGGAAAGTGGGTTTGCCTTCATATTTGACCCAGAACAACTCAGTTCAGCATGGAAATATCATTGCAACAGCTTTTATTTAGCCAGAAATCAAGAGTGTAAGTTTTTATGCGCTTAAAAGCATTTTCAGGCCGAATGAGCAAATATGCTTGTTTCTGCCTATTGCAGCAAAATACTGAAAGGAAATTGAGTTTGCCTTCATATTTGACCCAGAATAACTCAGTTCAGCATGGAAATATCATTGCAACAGCTTTTATTTAGCCAGAAATCAAGAGTGTAAGTTTTTATGTGCTTAAAAGCATTTTCAGGCCGAATGAGCTGATTTCTGCCAATTGCAGCAAAAGACTGAAAGGAAAGTGGGTTTGCCTTCATATTTGACCCAGAACAACTCAGGTCAGCATGGAAATATCATTGCAACAGCTTTTATTTAGCCAGAAATCAAGAGTGTAAGTTTTTATGCGCTTAAAAGCATTTTCAGGCCGAATGAGCTGATTTCTGCCAATTGCAGCAAAATACTGAAAGGAAAGTGGGTTTGCCTTCATATTTGACCCAGAACAACTCAGTTCAGCATGGAAATATCATTGCAACAGCTTTTATTTAGCCAGAAATCAAGAGTGTAAGTTTTTATGCGCTTAAAAGCATTTTCAGGCCGAATGAGCAAATTTGCTTGTTTCTGCCAATTGCAGCAAAATACTGAAAGGAAATTGGGTTTGCCTTCATATTTGACCCAGAATAACTCAGTTCAGCATGGAAATATCATTGCAACAGCTTTTATTTAGCCAGAAATCAAGAGTGTAAGTTTTTATGCACTTAAAAGCATTTTCAGGCCGAATGAGCTGATTTCTGCCAATTGCAGCAAAAGACTGAAAGGAAAGTGGGTTTGCCTTCATATTTGACCCAGAACAACTCAGTTCAGCATGGAAATATCATTGCAACAGCTTTTATTTAGCCAGAAATCAAGAGTGTAAGTTTTTATGCGCTTAAAAGCATTTTCAGGCCGAATGAGCAAATATGCTTGTTTCTGCCAATTGCAGCAAAATACTGAAAGGAAATTGGGTTTGCCTTCATATTTGACCCAGAATAACTCAGTTCAGCATGGAAATATCATTGCAACAGCTTTTATTTAGCCAGAAATCAAGAGTGTAAGTTTTTATGTGCTTAAAAGCATTTTCAGGCCGAATGAGCTGATTTCTGCCAATTGCAGCAAAAGACTGAAAGGAAAGTGGGTTTGCCTTCATATTTGACCCAGAACAACTCAGTTCAGCATGGAAATATCATTGCAACAGCTTTTATTTAGCCAGAAATCAAGAGTGTAAGTTTTTATGCGCTTAAAAGCATTTTCAGGCCGAATGAGCAAATATGCTTGTTTCTGCCAATTGCAGCAAAATACTGAAAGGAAAGTGGGTTTGCCTTCATATTTGACCCAGAACAACTCAGTTCAGCATGGAAATATCATTGCAACAGCTTTTATTTAGCCAGAAATCAAGAGTGTAAGTTTTTATGCGCTTAAAAGCATTTTCAGGCCGAATGAGCTGATTTCTGCCAATTGCAGCAAAATACTGAAAGGAAAGTGGGTTTGCCTTCATATTTGACCCAGAACAACTCAGTTCAGCATGGAAATATCATTGCAACAGCTTTTATTTAGCCAGAAATCAAGAGTGTAAGTTTTTATGCGCTTAAAAGCATTTTCAGGCCGAATGAGCAAATATGCTTGTTTCTGCCTATTGCAGCAAAATACTGAAAGGAAATTGAGTTTGCCTTCATATTTGACCCAGAATAACTCAGTTCAGCATGGAAATATCATTGCAACAGCTTTTATTTAGCCAGAAATCAAGAGTGTAAGTTTTTATGTGCTTAAAAGCATTTTCAGGCCGAATGAGCTGATTTCTGCCAATTGCAGCAAAAGACTGAAAGGAAAGTGGGTTTGCCTTCATATTTGACCCAGAACAACTCAGTTCAGCATGGAAATATCATTGCAACAGCTTTTATTTAGCCAGAAATCAAGAGTGTAAGTTTTTATGCGCTTAAAAGCATTTTCAGGCCGAATGAGCTGATTTCTGCCAATTGCAGCAAAATACTGAAAGGAAAGTGGGTTTGCCTTCATATTTGACCCAGAACAACTCAGTTCAGCATGGAAATATCATTGCAACAGCTTTTATTTAGCCAGAAATCAAGAGTGTAAGTTTTTATGCGCTTAAAAGCATTTTTAGGCCGAATGAGCAAATATGCTTGTTTCTGCCAATTGCAGCAAAATACTGAAAGGAAAGTGGGTTTGCCTTCATATTTGACCCAGAATAACTCAGTTCAGCATGGAAATATCATTGCAACAGCTTTTATTTAGTCAGAAATCAAGAGTGTAAGTTTTTATGCGCTTCAAAGCATTTTCAGGCCAAATGAGCTGATTTCTGCCAATTGCAGCAAAATACTGAAAGGAAAGTGGGTTTGCCTTCATATTTGACCCAGAACAACTCAGTTCAGCATGGAAATATCATTGCAACAGCTTTTATTTAGCCAGAAATCAAGAGTGTAAGTTTTTATGCGCTTAAAAGCATTTTCAGGCCGAATGAGCAAATATGCTTGTTTCTGCCAATTGCAGCAAAATACTGAAAGGAAAGTGGGTTTGCCTTCATATTTGACCCAGAACAACTCAGTTCAGCATGGAAATATCATTGCAACAGCTTTTATTTAGCCAGAAATCAAGAGTGTAATTTTTTATACGCTTAAAAGCATTTTCAGGCCGAATGAACAAATATGCTTGTTTCTGCCAATTGCAGCAAAATACTGAAAGGAAAGTGGGTTTGCCTTCATATTTGACCCAGAATAAATCAGTTCAGCATGGAAATATCATTGCAACAGCTTTTATTTAGCCAGAAATCAAGAGTGTAAGTTTTTATGCGCTTAAAAGCATTTTCAGGCCGAATGAGCAAATGTGCTTGTTTCTGCCAATTGCAGCAAAATACTGAAAGGAAATTGGGTTTGCCTTCATATTTGACCCAGAATAACTCAGTTCAGCATGGAAATATCATTGCAACAGCTTTTATTTAGCCAGAAATCAAGAGTGTAAGTTTTTATGCACTTAAAAGCATTTTCAGGCCGAATGAGCTGATTTCTGCCAATTGCAGCAAAAGACTGAAAGGAAAGTGGGTTTGCCTTCATATTTGACCCAGAACAACTCAGTTCAGCATGGAAATATCATTGCAACAGCTTTTATTTAGCCAGAAATCAAGAGTGTAAGTTTTTATGCGCTTAAAAGCATTTTCAGGCCGAATGAGCAAATATGCTTGTTTCTGCCAATTGCAGCAAAATACTGAAAGGAAATTGGGTTTGCCTTCATATTTGACCCAGAATAACTCAGTTCAGCATGGAAATATCATTGCAACAGCTTTTATTTAGCCAGAAATCAAGAGTGTAAGTTTTTATGTGCTTAAAAGCATTTTCAGGCCGAATGAGCTGATTTCTGCCAATTGCAGCAAAAGACTGAAAGGAAAGTGGGTTTGCCTTCATATTTGACCCAGAACAACTCAGTTCAGCATGGAAATATCATTGCAACAGCTTTTATTTAGCCAGAAATCAAGAGTGTAAGTTTTTATGCGCTTAAAAGCATTTTCAGGCCGAATGAGCAAATATGCTTGTTTCTGCCAATTGCAGCAAAATACTGAAAGGAAATTGGGTTTGCCTTCATATTTGACCCAGAATAACTCAGTTCAGCATGGAAATATCATTGCAACAGCTTTTATTTAGCCAGAAATCAAGAGTGTAAGTTTTTATGTGCTTAAAAGCATTTTCAGGCCGAATGAGCTGATTTCTGCCAATTGCAGCAAAAGACTGAAAGGAAAGTGGGTTTGCCTTCATATTTGACCCAGAACAACTCAGTTCAGCATGGAAATATCATTGCAACAGCTTTTATTTAGCCAGAAATCAAGAGTGTAAGTTTTTATGCGCTTAAAAGCATTTTCAGGCCGAATGAGCAAATATGCTTGTTTCTGCCAACTGCAGCAAAATACTGAAAGGAAAGTGGGTTTGCCTTCATATTTGACCCAGAACAACTCAGTTCAGCATGGAAATATCATTGCAACAGCTTTTATTTAGCCAGAAATCAAGAGTGTAAGTTTTTATGCGCTTAAAAGCATTTTCAGGCCGAATGAGCTGATTTCTGCCAATTGCAGCAAAATACTGAAAGGAAAGTGGGTTTGCCTTCATATTTGACCCAGAACAACTCAGTTCAGCATGGAAATATCATTGCAACAGCTTTTATTTAGCCAGAAATCAAGAGTGTAAGTTTTTATGCGCTTAAAAGCATTTTCAGGCCGAATGAGCAAATATGCTTGTTTCTGCCTATTGCAGAAAAATACTGAAAGGAAATTGAGTTTGCCTTCATATTTGACCCAGAATAACTCAGTTCAGCATGGAAATATCATTGCAACAGCTTTTATTTAGCCAGAAATCAAGAGTGTAAGTTTTTATGCGCTTAAAAGCATTTTCAGGCCGAATGAGCTGATTTCTGCCAATTGCAGCAAAAGACTGAAAGGAAAGTGGGTTTGCCTTCATATTTGACCCAGAACAACTCAGTTCAGCATGGAAATATCATTGCAACAGCTTTTATTTAGTCAGAAATCAAGAGTGTAAGTTTTTATGCGCTTCAAAGCATTTTCAGGCCAAATGAGCTGATTTCTGCCAATTGCAGCAAAATACTGAAAGGAAAGTGGGTTTGCCTTCATATTTGACCCAGAACAACTCAGTTCAGCATGGAAATATCATTGCAACAGCTTTTATTTAGCCAGAAATCAAGAGTGTAAGTTTTTATGCGCTTAAAAGCATTTTCAGGCCGAATGAGCAAATATGCTTGTTTCTGCCAATTGCAGCAAAATACTGAAAGGAAATTGGGTTTGCCTTCATATTTGACCCAGAATAACTCAGTTCAGCATGGAAATATCATTGCAACAGCTTTTATTTAGCCAGAAATCAAGAGTGTAAGTTTTTATGTGCTTAAAAGCATTTTCAGGCCGAATGAGCTGATTTCTGCCAATTGCAGCAAAAGACTGAAAGGAAAGTGGGTTTGCCTTCATATTTGACCCAGAACAACTCAGTTCAGCATGGAAATATCATTGCAACAGCTTTTATTTAGCCAGAAATCAAGAGTGTAAGTTTTTATGCGCTTAAAAGCATTTTCAGGCCGAATGAGCTGATTTCTGCCAATTGCAGCAAAATACTGAAAGGAAAGTGGGTTTGCCTTCATATTTGACCCAGAACAACTCAGTTCAGCATGGAAATATCATTGCAACAGCTTTTATTTAGCCAGAAATGAAGAGTGTAAGTTTTTATGCGCTTAAAAGCATTTTCAGGCCGAATGAGCTGATTTCTGCCAATTGCAGCAAAATACTGAAAGGAAAGTAGGTTTGCCTTCATATTTGAGCCAGAACAACTCAATTCAGCATGGAAATATCATTGCAACAGCTTTTATTTAGCCAGAAATCAAGAGTGTAAGTTTTTATGCACTTAAAAGCATTTTAGGCCGAATGAGCAAATATGCTTGTTTCTGCCAATTGCAGCAAAAGACTGAAAGGAAAGTAGGTTTGCCTTCATATTTGACCCAGAACAACTCAGTTCAGCATGGAAATATCATTGCAACAGCTTTTATTTAGCCAGAAATCAAGAGTGTAAGTTTTTATGCGCTTAAAAGCATTTTAGGCCGAATGAGCAAATATGCTTGTTTCTGCCAATTGCAGCAAAATACTGAAAGGAAAGTAGGTTTGCCTTCATATTTGACCCAGAACAACTCAGTTCAGCATGGAAATATCATTGCAACAGCTTTTATTTAGCCAGAAATCAAGAGTGTAAGTATTTATGCGCTTAAAAGCATTTTCAGGCCGAATGAGCTGATTTCTGCCAATTGCAGCAAAAGACTGAAAGGAAAGTGGGTTTGCCTTCATATTTGACCCAGAACAACTCAGTTCAGCATGGAAATATCATTGCAACAGCTTTTATTTAGCCAGAAATCAAGAGTGTAAGTTTTTATGAGCTTAAATGCATTTTCAGGCCGAATGAGCTGATTTCTGCCAATTGCAGCAAAATACTGAAAGGAAAGTGGGTTTGCCTTCATATTTGACCCAGAACAACTCAGTTCAGCATGGAAATATCATTGCAACAGCTTTTATTTAGCCAGAAATCAAGAGTGTAAGTTTTTATGCGCTTAAAAGCATTTTCAGGCCGAATGAGCTGATTTCTGCCAATTGCAGCAAAATACTGAAAGGAAAGTGGGTTTGCCTTCATATTTGACCCAGAATAACTCAGTTCAGCATGGAAATATCATTGCAACAGCTTTTATTTAGCCAGAAATCAAGAGTGTAAGTTTTTATGCGCTTAAAAGCATTTTCAGGCCGAATGAGCTGATTTCTGCCAATTGCAGCAAAACACTGAAAGGAAAGTGGGTTTGCCTTCATATTTGACCCAGAACAACTCAGTTCAGCATGGAAATATCATTGCTTAAAAGCATTTTCAGGCCGAATGAGCAAATATGCTTGTTTCTGCCAATTGCAGAAAAATACTGAAAGGAAAGTGGGTTTGCCTTCATATTTGACCCAGAACAACTCAGTTCAGCATGGAAATATCATTGCAACAGCTTTTATTTAGCCAGAAATCAAGAGTGTAAGTTTTTATGCGCTTAAAAGCATTTTCAGGCCGAATGAGCTGATTTCTGCCAATTGCAGCAAAATACTGACGAGAAAGTGGGTTTGCCTTCATATTTGACCCAGAATAACTCAGTTCAGCATGGAAATATCATTGCAACAGCTTTTATTTTGCCAGGAATCAAGAGTGTAAGTTTTTATGCGCTTAAAAGCATTTTCAGGCCGAATGAGCAAATATGCTTGTTTCTGCCAATTGCAGAAAAATATTGAAAGGAAAGTGGGTTTGCCTTCATATTTGACCCAGAACAACTCAGTTCAGCATGGAAATATCATTGCAACAGCTTTTATTTAGCCAGAAATCAAGAGTGTAAGTTTTTATGCGCTTAAAAGCATTTGCAGGCCGAATGAGCTGATTTCTGCCAATTGCAGCAAAAGACTGAAAGGAAAGTGGGTTTGCCTTCATATTTGACCCAGAACAACTCAGTTCAGCATGGAAATATCATTGCAACAGCTTTTATTTAGCCAGAAATAAAGAGTGTAAGTTTTTATGCGCTTAAAAGCATTTTCAGGCCGAATGAGCTGATTTCTGCCAATTGCAGCAAAAGACTGAAAGGAAAGTGGGTTTGCCTTCATATTTGACCCAGAACAACTCAGTTCAGCATGGAAATATCATTGCAACAGCTTTTATTTAGCCAGAAATCGAGAGTGTAAGTTTTTATGCGCTTAAAAGCATTTTCAGGCCGAATGAGCTGATTTCTGCCAATTGCAGCAAAAGACTGAAAGGAAAGTGGGTTTGCCTTCATATTTGACCCAGAACAACTTAGTTCAGCATGGAAATATAATTGCAACAGCTTTTATTTAACCAGAAATCAAGAGTGTAAGTTTTTATGTGCTTAAAAGCATTTTCAGGCCGAATGAACAAATATGCTTGTTTCTGCCAATTGCAGCAAAATACTGAAAGGAAAGTGGGTTTGCCTTCATATTTGACCCAGAACAACTCAGTTCAGCGTGGAAATATCATTGCAACAGCTTTTATTTAGCCAGAAATCAAGAGTGTAAGTTTTTATGCGCTTAAAAGCATTTTCAGGCCGAATGAGCTGATTTCTGCCAATTGCAGCAAAAGACTGAAAGGAAAGTGGGTTTGCCTTCATATTTGACCCAGAACAACTCAGTTCAGCATGGAAATATCATTGCAACAGCTTTTATTTAGCCAGAAATCAAGAGTGTAAGTTTTTATGCGCTTAAAACCATTTGCAGGCCGAATGAGCTGATTTCTGCCAATTGCAGCAAAAGACTGAAAGGAAAGTGGGTTTGCCTTCATATTTGACCCAGAACAGCTCAGTTCAGCATGGAAATATCATTGCAACAGCTTTTATTTAGCCAGAAATCGAGAGTGTAAGTTTTTATGCGCTTAAAAGCATTTTCAGGCCGAATGAGCTGATTTCTGCCAATTGCAGCAAAACACTGAAAGGAAAGTGGGTTTGCCTTTATATTTGACCCAGAATAACTCAGTTCAGCATGGAAATATCCTTTGCTTAAAAGCATTTTCAGGCCGAATGAGCAAATATGCTTGTTTCTGCCAATTGCAGAAAAATACTGAAAGGAAAGTGGGTTTGCCTTCATATTTGACCCAGAACAACTCAGTTCAGCATGGAAATATCATTGCAACAGCTTTTATTTAGCCAGAAATCAAGAGTGTAAGTTTTTATGCGCTTAAAAGCATTTTCAGGCCGAATGAGCTGATTTCTGCCAATTGCAGCAAAAGACTGAAAGGAAAGTGGGTTTGCCTTCATATTTGACCCAGAACAACTCAGTTCAGCATGGAAATATCATTGCAACAGCTTTTATTTAGCCAGAAATCAAGAGTGTAAGTTTTTATGCGCTTAAAAGCATTTTCAGGCCGAATGAGCTGATTTCTGCCAATTGCAGCAAAAGACTGAAAGGAAAGTGGGTTTGCCTTCATATTTGACCCAGAACAACTCAGTTCAGCATGGAAATATCATTGCAACAGCTTTTATTTAGCCAGAAATCAAGAGTGTAAGTTTTTATGCGCTTAAAAGCATTTTCAGGCCGAATGAGCAAATATGCTTGTTTCTGCCAATTGCAGCAAAATACTGAAAGGAAAGTGGGTTTGCCTTCATATTTGACCCAGAACAACTCAGTTCAGCATGGAAATATCATTGCAACAGCTTTTATTTAGCCAGAAATCAAGAGTGTAAGTTTTTATGCGCTTAAAAGCATTTTCAGGCCGAATGAGCTGATTTCTGCCAATTGCAGCAAAATACTGAAAGGAAAGTGGGTTTGCCTTCATATTTGACCCAGAACAACTCAGTTCAGCATGGAAATATCATTGCAACAGCTTTTATTTAGCCAGAAATCAAGAGTGTAAGTTTTTATGCGCTTAAAAGCATTTTCAGGCCGAATGAGCTGATTTCTGCCAATTGCAGCAAAAGACTGAAAGGAAAGTGGGTTTGCCTTCATATTTGACACAGAACAACTCAGTTCAGCATGGAAATATCATTGCAACAGCTTTTATTTAGCCAGAAATCGAGAGTGTAAGTTTTTATGCGCTTAAAAGCATTTTCAGGCCGAATGAGCTGATTTCTGCCAATTGCAGCAAAACACTGAAAGGAAAGTGGGTTTGCCTTCATATTTGACCCAGAACAACTCAGTTCAGCATGGAAATATCATTGCTTAAAAGCATTTTCAGGCCGAATGAGCAAATATGCTTGTTTCTGCCAATTGCAGAAAAATACTGAAAGGAAAGTGGGTTTGCCTTCATATTTGACCCAGAACAACTCAGTTCAGCATGGAAATATCATTGCAACAGCTTTTATTTAGCCAGAAATCAAGAGTGTAAGTTTTTATGCGCTTAAAAGCATTTTCAGGCCGAATGAGCTGATTTCTGCCAATTGCAGCAAAATACTGACGAGAAAGTGGGTTTGCCTTCATATTTGACCCAGAATAACTCAGTTCAGCATGGAAATATCATTGCAACAGCTTTTATTTTGCCAGGAATCAAGAGTGTAAGTTTTTATGCGCTTAAAAGCATTTTCAGGCCGAATGAGCAAATATGCTTGTTTCTGCCAATTGCAGAAAAATATTGAAAGGAAAGTGGGTTTGCCTTCATATTTGACCCAGAACAACTCAGTTCAGCATGGAAATATCATTGCAACAGCTTTTATTTAGCCAGAAATCAAGAGTGTAAGTTTTTATGCGCTTAAAAGCATTTGCAGGCCGAATGAGCTGATTTCTGCCAATTGCAGCAAAAGACTGAAAGGAAAGTGGGTTTGCCTTCATATTTGACCCAGAACAACTCAGTTCAGCATGGAAATATCATTGCAACAGCTTTTATTTAGCCAGAAATCGAGAGTGTAAGTTTTTATGCGCTTAAAAGCATTTTCAGGCCGAATGAGCTGATTTCTGCCAATTGCAGCAAAAGACTGAAAGGAAAGTGGGTTTGCCTTCATATTTGACCCAGAACAACTTAGTTCAGCATGGAAATATAATTGCAACAGCTTTTATTTAGCCAGAAATCAAGAGTGTAAGTTTTTATGTGCTTAAAAGCATTTTCAGGCCGAATGAACAAATATGCTTGTTTCTGCCAATTGCAGCAAAATACTGAAAGGAAAGTGGGTTTGCCTTCATATTTGACCCAGAACAACTCAGTTCAGCGTGGAAATATCATTGCAACAGCTTTTATTTAGCCAGAAATCAAGAGTGTAAGTTTTTATGCGCTTAAAAGCATTTTCAGGCCGAATGAGCTGATTTCTGCCAATTGCAGCAAAAGACTGAAAGGAAAGTGGGTTTGCCTTCATATTTGACCCAGAACAACTCAGTTCAGCATGGAAATATCATTGCAACAGCTTTTATTTAGCCAGAAATCAAGAGTGTAAGTTTTTATGCGCTTAAAACCATTTGCAGGCCGAATGAGCTGATTTCTGCCAATTGCAGCAAAAGACTGAAAGGAAAGTGGGTTTGCCTTCATATTTGACCCAGAACAGCTCAGTTCAGCATGGAAATATCATTGCAACAGCTTTTATTTAGCCAGAAATCGAGAGTGTAAGTTTTTATGCGCTTAAAAGCATTTTCAGGCCGAATGAGCTGATTTCTGCCAATTGCAGCAAAACACTGAAAGGAAAGTGGGTTTGCCTTTATATTTGACCCAGAATAACTCAGTTCAGCATGGAAATATCCTTGCTTAAAAGCATTTTCAGGCCGAATGAGCAAATATGCTTGTTTCTGCCAATTGCAGAAAAATACTGAAAGGAAAGTGGGTTTGCCTTCATATTTGACCCAGAACAACTCAGTTCAGCATGGAAATATCATTGCAACAGCTTTTATTTAGCCAGAAATCAAGAGTGTAAGTTTTTATGCGCTTAAAAGCATTTTCAGGCCGAATGAGCTGATTTCTGCCAATTGCAGCAAAAGACTGAAAGGAAAGTGGGTTTGCCTTCATATTTGACCCAGAACAACTCAGTTCAGCATGGAAATATCATTGCAACAGCTTTTATTTAGCCAGAAATCAAGAGTGAAAGTTTTTATGCGCTTAAAAGCATTTTCAGGCCGAATGAGCTGATTTCTGCCAATTGCAGCAAAAGACTGAAAGGAAAGTGGGTTTGCCTTCATATTTGACCCAGAACAACTTAGTTCAGCATGGAAATATAATTGCAACAGCTTTTATTTAGCCAGAAATCAAGAGTGTAAGTTTTTATGTGCTTAAAAGCATTTTCAGGCCGAATGAGCAAATATGCTTGTTTCTGCCAATTGCAGCAAAATACTGAAAGGAAAGTGGGTTTGCCTTCATATTTGACCCAGAACAACTCAGTTCAGCATGGAAATATCATTGCAACAGCTTTTATTTAGCCAGAAATCAAGAGTGTAAGTTTTTATGCGCTTAAAAGCATTTTCAGGCCGAATGAGCTGATTTCTGCCAATTGCAGCAAATGACTGAAAGGAAAGTGGGTTTGCCTTCATATTTGACCCAGAACAACTCAGTTCAGCATGGAAATATCATTGCAACAGCTTTTATTTAGCCAGAAATCAAGAGTGTAAGTTTTTATGCGCTTAAAAGCATTTTCAGGCCGAATGAGCTGATTTCTGCCAATTGCAGCAAAATACTGAAAGGAAAGTGGGTTTGCCTTCATATTTGACCCAGAACAACTCAGTTCAGCATGGAAATATCATTGCAACAGCTTTTATTTAGCCAGAAATCAAGAGTGTAAGTTTTTATGCGCTTAAAAGCATTTTCAGGCCGAATGAGCCGATTTTTGCCAATTGCAGCAAAATACTGATAGGAAAGTGGGTTTGCCTTCATATTTGACCCAGAACAACTCAGTTCAGCATGGAAATATCATTGCAACAGCTTTTATTTAGCCAGAAATCAAGAGTGTAATTTTTTATACGCTTAAAAGTATTTTCAGGCCGAATGAGCAAATATGCTTGTTTCTGCCAATTGCAGCAAAATACTGAAAGGAAAGTGGGTTTGCCTTCATATTTGACCCAGAACAACTCAGTTCAGCATGGAAATATCATTGCAACAGCTTTTATTTAGCCAGAAATCAAGAGTGTAAGTTTTTATGCGCTTAAAAGCATTTTCAGGCCGAATGAGCTGATTTCTGCCAATTGCAGCAAATGACTGAAAGGAAAGTGGGTTTGCCTTCATATTTGACCCAGAACAACTCAGTTCAGCATGGAAATATCTTTGCAACAGCTTTTATTTAGCCAGAAATCAAGAGTGTAAGTTTTTATGCGCCTAAAAGCATTTTCAGGCCGAATGAGCTGATTTCTGCCAATTCCAGCAAAATACTGAAAGGAAAGTGGGTTTGCCTTCATATTTGACCCAGAACAACTCAGTTCAGCATGGAAATATCATTGCAACAGCTTTTATTTAGCCAGAAATCAAGAGTGTAAGTTTTTATGCGCTTAAAAGCATTTTCAGGCCGAATGAGCCGATTTTTGCCAATTGCAGCAAAATAATGATAGGAAAGTGGGTTTGCCTTCATATTTGACCCAGAACAACTCAGTTCAGCATGGAAATATCATTGCAACAGCTTTTATTTAGCCAGAAATCAAGAGTGTAAGTTTTTATGCGCTTAAAAGCATTTTCAGGCCGAATGAGCTGATTTCTGCCAATTGCAGCAAAATACTGAAAGGAAAGTGGGTTTGCCTTCATATTTGACCCAGAACAACTCAGTTCAGCATGGAAATATCATTGCAACAGCTTTTATTTAGCCAGAAATCAAGAGTGTAAGTTTTTATGCGCTTAAAAGCATTTTCAGGCCGAATGAGGCGATTTTTGCCAATTGCAGCAAAATACTGATAGGAAAGTGGGTTTGCCTTCATATTTGACCCAGAACAACTCAGTTCAGCATGGAAATATCATTGCAACAGCTTTTATTTAGCCAGAAATCAAGAGTGTAATTTTTTATACGCTTAAAAGTATTTTCAGGCCGAATGAGCAAATATGCTTGTTTCTGCCAATTGCAGCAAAATACTGAAAGGAAAGTGGGTTTGCCTTCATATTTGACCCAGAACAACTCAGTTCAGCGTGGAAATATCATTGCAACAGCTTTTATTTAGTCAGAAATCAAGAATATAAGTTTTTATGCGCTTAAAAGCATTTTCAGGCCTAATGAGCTGATTTCTGCCAATTGCAGCAAAATACTGAAAGGAAAGTGGGTTTGCCTTCATATTTGACCCAGAACAACTCAGTTCAGCATGGAAATATCATTGCAACAGCTTTTATTTAGCCAGAAATCAAGAGTGTAAGTTTTTATGCGCTTCAAAGCATTTTCAGGCCTAATGAGCTGATTTCTGCCAATTGCAGCAAAAGACTGAAAGGAAAGTGGGTTTGCCTTCATATTTGACCCAGAACAGCTCAGTTCAGCATGGAAATATCATTGCAACAGCTTTTATTTAGCCAGAAATCAGGAGTGTAAGTTTTTATGCGCTTAAAAGCATTTTCAGAACAAATGAGCAAATATACTTGTTTCTGCCAATTGCAGCAAAATACTGAAAGGAAAGTGGGTTTGCCTTCATATTTGACCCAGAACAACTCAGTTCAGCATGGAAATATCATTGCAACAGCTTTTATTTAGCCAGAAATCAAGAGTGTAAGTTTTTATGTGCTTAAAAGCATTTTCAGGCCGAATGAGCAAATATGCTTGTTTCTGCCAATTGCAGCAAAATACTGAAAGGAAAGTGGGTTTGCCTTCATATTTGACCCAGAACAACTCAGTTCAGCATGGAAATATCATTGCAACAGCTTTTATTTAGCCAGAAATCAAGAGTGTAAGTTTTTATGCGCTTAAAAGCATTTTCAGGCCGAATGAGCTGATTTCTGCCAATTGCAGCAAATGACTGAAAGGAAAGTGGGTTTGCCTTCATATTTGACCCAGAACAACTCAGTTCAGCATGGAAATATCTTTGCAACAGCTTTTATTTAGCCAGAAATCAAGAGTGTAAGTTTTTATGCGCCTAAAAGCATTTTCAGGCCGAATGAGCTGATTTCTGCCAATTGCAGCAAAAGACTGAAAGGAAAGTGGGTTTGCCTTCATATTTGACCCAGAACAACTTAGTTCAGCATGGAAATATAATTGCAACAGCTTTTATTTAGCCAGAAATCAAGAGTGTAAGTTTTTATGTGCTTAAAAGCATTTTCAGGCCGAATGAGCAAATATGCTTGTTTCTGCCAATTGCAGCAAAATACTGAAAGGAAAGTGGGTTTGCCTTCATATTTGACCCAGAACAACTCAGTTCAGCATGGAAATATCATTGCAACAGCTTTTATTTAGCCAGAAATCAAGAGTGTAAGTTTTTATGCGCTTAAAAGCATTTTCAGGCCGAATGAGCTGATTTCTGCCAATTGCAGCAAAATACTGAAAGGAAAGTGGGTTTGCCTTCATATTTGACCCAGAACAACTCAGTTCAGCATGGAAATATCATTGCAACAGCTTTTATTTAGCCAGAAATCAAGAGTGTAAGTTTTTATGCGCTTAAAAGCATTTTCAGGCCGAATGAGCTGATTTCTGCCAATTGCAGCAAAAGACTGAAAGGAAAGTGGGTTTGCCTTCATATTTGACCCAGAACAACTCAGTTCAGCATGGAAATATCATTGCAACAGCTTTTATTTAGCCAGAAATCAAGAGTGTAAGTTTTTATGCGCTTAAAAGCATTTTCAGGCCGAATGAGCCGATTTTTGCCAATTGCAGCAAAATACTGATAGGAAAGTGGGTTTGCCTTCATATTTGACCCAGAACAACTCAGTTCAGCATGGAAATATCATTGCAACAGCTTTTATTTAGCCAGAAATCAAGAGTGTAATTTTTTATACGCTTAAAAGTATTTTCAGGCCGAATGAGCAAATATGCTTGTTTCTGCCAATTGCAGCAAAATACTGAAAGGAAAGTGGGTTTGCCTTCATATTTGACCCAGAACAACTCAGTTCAGCGTGGAAATATCATTGCAACAGCTTTTATTTAGTCAGAAATCAAGAATATAAGTTTTTATGCGCTTAAAAGCGTTTTCAGGCCTAATGAGCTGATTTCTGCCAATTGCAGCAAAAAAATGAAAGGAAAGTGGGTTTGCCTTCATATTTGACCCAGAACAACTCAGTTCAGCATGGAAATATCATTGCAACAGCTTTTATTTAGCCAGAAATCAAGAGTGTAAGTTTTTATGCGCTTCAAAGCATTTTCAGGCCTAATGAGCTGATTTCTGCCAATTGCAGCAAAAGACTGAAAGGAAAGTGGGTTTGCCTTCATATTTGACCCAGAACAGCTCAGTTCAGCATGGAAATATCATTGCAACAGCTTTTATTTAGCCAGAAATCAGGAGTGTAAGTTTTTATGCGCTTAAAAGCATTTTCAGAACGAATGAGCAAATATACTTGTTTCTGCCAATTGCAGCAAAATACTGAAAGGAAAGTGGGTTTGCCTTCATATTTGACCCAGAACAACTCAGTTCAGCATGGAAATATCATTGCAACAGCTTTTATTTAGCCAGAAATCAAGAGTGTAAGTTTTTATGCGCTTAAAAGCATTTTTAGGCCGAATGAGCAAATATGCTTGTTTCTGCCAATTGCAGCAAAATACTGAAAGGAAAGTGGGTTTGCCTTCATATTTGACCCAGAACAACTCAGTTCAGCATGGAAATATCATTGCAACAGCTTTTATTTAGTCAGAAATCAAGAGTGTAAGTTTTTATGCGCTTCAAAGCATTTTCAGGCCGAATGAGCTGATTTCTGCCAATCGCAGCAAAAGACTGAAAGGAAAGTGGGTTTGCCTTCATATTTGACCCAGAACAACTCAGTTCAGCATGGAAATATCATTGCAACAGCTTTTATTTTCGCCAGAAATCAAGAGTGTAAGTTTTTATGCGCTTAAAAGCATTTTCAGGCCGAATGAGCAAATATGCTTGTTTCTGCCAATTGCAGAAAAATACTGAAAGGAAAGTGGGTTTGCCTTCATATTTGACCCAGAACAACTCAGTTCAGCATGGAAATATCATTGCAACAGCTTTTATTTAGCCAGAAATCAAGAGTGTAATTTTTTATACGCTTAAAAGCATTTTCAGGCCGAATGAGCAAATATGCTTGTTTCTGCCAATTGCAGCAAAATACTGAAAGGAAAGTGGGTTTGCCTTCATATTTGACCCAGAATAAATCAGTTCAGCATGGAAATATCCTTGCTTAAAAGCATTTTCAGGCCGAATGAGCAAATATGCTTGTTTCTGCCAATTGCAGAAAAATACTGAAAGGAAAGTGGGTTTGCCTTCATATTTGACCCAGAACAACTCAGTTCAGCATGGAAATATCATTGCAACAGCTTTTATTTAGCCAGAAATCAAGAGTGTAAGTTTTTATGCGCTTAAAAGCATTTTCAGGCCGAATGAGCTGATTTCTGCCAATTGCAGCAAAAGACTGAAAGGAAAGTGGGTTTGCCTTCATATTTGACCCAGAACAACTCAGTTCAGCATGGAAATATCATTGCAACAGCTTTTATTTAGCCAGAAATCAAGAGTGAAAGTTTTTATGCGCTTAAAAGCATTTTCAGGCCGAATGAGCTGATTTCTGCCAATTGCAGCAAAAGACTGAAAGGAAAGTGGGTTTGCCTTCATATTTGACCCAGAACAACTTAGTTCAGCATGGAAATATAATTGCAACAGCTTTTATTTAGCCAGAAATCAAGAGTGTAAGTTTTTATGTGCTTAAAAGCATTTTCAGGCCGAATGAGCAAATATGCTTGTTTCTGCCAATTGCAGCAAAATACTGAAAGGAAAGTGGGTTTGCCTTCATATTTGACCCAGAACAACTCAGTTCAGCATGGAAATATCATTGCAACAGCTTTTATTTAGCCAGAAATCAAGAGTGTAAGTTTTTATGCGCTTAAAAATATTTTCAGGCCGAATGAGCTGATTTCTGCCAATTGCAGCAAATGACTGAAAGGAAAGTGGGTTTGCCTTCATATTTGACCCAGAACAACTCAGTTCAGCATGGAAATATCTTTGCAACAGCTTTTATTTAGCCAGAAATCAAGAGTGTAAGTTTTTATGCGCCTAAAAGCATTTTCAGGCCGAATGAGCTGATTTCTGCCAATTCCAGCAAAATACTGAAAGGAAAGTGGGTTTGCCTTCATATTTGACCCAGAACAACTCAGTTCAGCATGGAAATATCATTGCAACAGCTTTTATTTAGCCAGAAATCAAGAGTGTAAGTTTTTATGCGCTTAAAAGCATTTTCAGGCCGAATGAGCCGATTTTTGCCAATTGCAGCAAAATAATGATAGGAAAGTGGGTTTGCCTTCATATTTGACCCAGAACAACTCAGTTCAGCATGGAAATATCATTGCAACAGCTTTTATTTAGCCAGAAATCAAGAGTGTAAGTTTTTATGCGCTTAAAAGCATTTTCAGGCCGAATGAGCTGATTTCTGCCAATTGCAGCAAAAGACTGAAAGGAAAGTGGGTTTGCCTTCATATTTGACCCAGAACAACTCAGTTCAGCATGGAAATATCATTGCAACAGCTTTTATTTAGCCAGAAATCAAGAGTGTAAGTTTTTATGCGCTTAAAAGCATTTTCAGGCCGAATGAGCCGATTTTTGCCAATTGCAGCAAAATACTGATAGGAAAGTGGGTTTGCCTTCATATTTGACCCAGAACAACTCAGTTCAGCATGGAAATATCATTGCAACAGCTTTTATTTAGCCAGAAATCAAGAGTGTAATTTTTTATACGCTTAAAAGTATTTTCAGGCATAATGAGCAAATATGCTTGTTTCTGCCAATTGCAGCAAAATACTGAAAGGAAAGTGGGTTTGCCTTCATATTTGACCCAGAACAACTCAGTTCAGCGTGGAAATATCATTGCAACAGCTTTTATTTAGTCAGAAATCAAGAATATAAGTTTTTATGCGCTTAAAAGCATTTTCAGGCCTAATGAGCTGATTTCTGCCAATTGCAGCAAAATACTGAAAGGAAAGTGGGTTTGCCTTCATATTTGACCCAGAACAACTCAGTTCAGCATGGAAATATCATTGCAACAGCTTTTATTTAGCCAGAAATCAAGAGTGTAAGTTTTTATGCGCTTCAAAGCATTTTCAGGCCTAATGAGCTGATTTCTGCCAATTGCAGCAAAAGACTGAAAGGAAAGTGGGTTTGCCTTCATATTTGACCCAGAACAGCTCAGTTCAGCATGGAAATATCATTGCAACAGCTTTTATTTAGCCAGAAATCAGGAGTGTAAGTTTTTATGCGCTTAAAAGCATTTTCAGAACGAATGAGCAAATATACTTGTTTCTGCCAATTGCAGCAAAATACTGAAAGGAAAGTGGGTTTGCCTTCATATTTGACCCAGAACAACTCAGTTCAGCATGGAAATATCATTGCAACAGCTTTTATTTAGCCAGAAATCAAGAGTGTAAGTTTTTATGCGCTTAAAAGCATTTTTATGCCGAATGAGCAAATATGCTTGTTTCTGCCAATTGCAGCAAAATACTGAAAGGAAAGTGGGTTTGCCTTCATATTTGACCCAGAACAACTCAGTTCAGCATGGAAATATCATTGCAACAGCTTTTATTTAGTCAGAAATCAAGAGTGTAAGTTTTTATGCGCTTCAAAGCATTTTCAGGCCGAATGAGCTGATTTCTGCCAATTGCAGCAAAAGACTGAAAGGAAAGTGGGTTTGCCTTCATATTTGACCCAGAACAACTCAGTTCAGCATGGAAATATCATTGCAACAGCTTTTATTTAGCCAGAAATCAAGAGTGTAAGTTTTTATGCGCTTAAAAGCATTTTCAGGCCGAATGAGCAAATATGCTTGTTTCTGCCAATTGCAGAAAAATACTGAAAGGAAAGTGGGTTTGCCTTCATACTTGACCCAGAACAACTCAGTTCAGCATGGAAATATCATTGCAACAGCTTTTATTTAGCCAGAAATCAAGAGTGTAATTTTTTATACGCTTAAAAGCATTTTCAGGCCGAATGAGCAAATATGCTTGTTTCTGCCAATTGCAGCAAAATACTGAAAGGAAAGTGGGTTTGCCTTCATATTTGACCCAGAATAAATCAGTTCAGCATGGAAATATCATTGCAACAGCTTTTATTTAGCCAGAAATCAAGAGTGTAAGTTTTTATGCGCTTAAAAGCATTTTCAGGCCGAATGAGCAAATGTGCTTGTTTCTGCCAATTGCAGCAAAATACTGAAAGGAAAGTAGGTTTGCCTTCATATTTGACCCAGAACAACTCAGTTCAGCATGGAAATGTCATTGCAACAGCTTTTATTTAGCCAGAAATCAAGAGTGTAAGTTTTTATGCGCTTAAAAGCATTTTCAGGCCGAATGAGCTGATTTCTGCCAATTGCAGCAAAAGACTGAAAGGAAAGTGGGTTTGCCTTCATATTTGACCCAGAACAACTCAGTTCAGCATGGAAATATCATTGCAACAGCTTTTATTTAGCCAGAAATCAAGAGTGTAAGTTTTTATGCGCTTAAAACCATTTGCAGGCCGAATGAGCTGATTTCTGCCAATTGCAGCAAAAGACTGAAAGGAAAGTGGGTTTGCCTTCATATTTGACCCAGAACAACTCAGTTCAGCATGGAAATATCATTGCAACAGCTTTTATTTAGCCAGAAATCAAGAGTGTAAGTTTTTATGCGCTTAAAAGCATTTTCAGGCCGAATGAGCTGATTTCTGCCAATTGCAGCAAAATACTGAAAGGAAAGTGGGTTTGCCTTCATATTTGACCCAGAATAACTCAGTTCAGCATGGAAATATCATTGCAACAGCTTTTATTTAGCCAGAAATCAAGAGTGTAAGTTTTTATGCGCTTAAAAGCATTTTCAGGCCGAATGAGCTGATTTCTGCCAATTGCAGCAAAAGACTGAAAGGAAAGTGGGTTTGCCTTCATATTTGACCCAGAACAACTCAGTTCAGCATGGAAATATCATTGCAACAGCTTTTATTTAGCCAGAAATCAAGAGTGTAAGTTTTTATGCGCTTAAAAGCATTTTCAGGCCGAATGAGCTGATTTCTGCCAATTGCAGCAAAATACTGAAAGGAAAGTGGGTTTGCCTTCATATTTGACCCAGAACAACTCAGTTCAGCATGGAAATATCATTGCAACAGCTTTTATTTAGCCAGAAATCAAGAGTGTAAGTTTTTATGCGCTTAAAAGCATTTTCAGGCCGAATGAGCTGATTTCTGCCAATTGCAGCAAAAGACTGAAAGGAAAGTGGGTTTGCCTTCATATTTGACCCAGAACAACTCAGTTCAGCATGGAAATATAATTGCAACAGCTTTTATTTAGCCAGAAATCAAGAGTGTAAGTTTTTATGCGCTTAAAAGCATTTTCAGGCCGAATGAGCAAATATGCTTGTTTCTGCCAATTGCAGCAAAATACTGAAAGGAAAGTGGGTTTGCCTTCATATTTGACCCAGAACAACTCAGTTCAGCATGGAAATATCATTGCAACAGCTTTTATTTAGCCAGAAATCAAGAGTGTAATTTTTTATACGCTTAAAAGCATTTTCAGGCCGAATGAGCAAATATGCTTGTTTCTGCCAATTGCAGCAAAATACTGAAAGGAAAGTGGGTTTGCCTTCATATTTGACCCAGAATAAATCAGTTCAGCATGGAAATATCATTGCAACAGCTTTTATTTAGCCAGAAATCAAAAGTGTAAGTTTTTATGCGCTTAAAAGCATTTTCAGGCCGAATGAGCTGATTTCTGCCAATTGCAGCAAAAGACTGAAAGGAAAGTGGGTTTGCCTTCATATTTGACCCAGAACAACTCAGTTCAGCATGGAAATATCATTGCAAAAGCTTTTATTTAGCCAGAAATCAAGAGTGTAAGTTTTTATGCGCTTAAAAGCATTTTCAGGCCGAATGAGCAAATATGCTTGTTTCTGCCAATTGCAGCAAAATACTGAAAGGAAATTGGGTTTGCCTTCATATTTGACCCAGAATAACTCAGTTCAGCATGGAAATATCATTGCAACAGCTTTTATTTAGCCAGAAATCAAGAGTGTAAGTTTTTATGTGCTTAAAAGCATTTTCAGGCCGAATGAGCTGATTTCTGCCAATTGCAGCAAAAGACTGAAAGGAAAGTGGGTTTGCCTTCATATTTGACCCAGAACAACTCAGTTCAGCATGGAAATATCATTGCAACAGCTTTTATTTAGCCAGAAATCAAGAGTGTAAGTTTTTATGCGCTTAAAAGCATTTTCAGGCCGAATGAGCTGATTTCTGCCAATTGCAGCAAAATACTGAAAGGAAAGTGGGTTTGCCTTCATATTTGACCCAGAACAACTCAGTTCAGCATGGAAATATCATTGCAACAGCTTTTATTTAGCCAGAAATCAAGAGTGTAAGTTTTTATGCGCTTAAAAGCATTTTTAGGCCGAATGAGCAAATATGCTTGTTTCTGCCAATTGCAGCAAAATACTGAAAGGAAAGTGGGTTTGCCTTCATATTTGACCCAGAACAACTCAGTTCAGCATGGAAATATCATTGCAACAGCTTTTATTTAGTCAGAAATCAAGAGTGTAAGTTTTTATGCGCTTCAAAGCATTTTCAGGCCAAATGAGCTGATTTCTGCCAATTGCAGCAAAATACTGAAAGGAAAGTGGGTTTGCCTTCATATTTGACCCAGAACAACTCAGTTCAGCATGGAAATATCATTGCAACAGCTTTTATTTAGCCAGAAATCAAGAGTGTAAGTTTTTATGCGCTTAAAAGCATTTTCAGGCCGAATGAGCAAATATGCTTGTTTCTGCCAATTGCAGCAAAATACTGAAAGGAAAGTGGGTTTGCCTTCATATTTGACCCAGAACAACTCAGTTCAGCATGGAAATATCATTGCAACAGCTTTTATTTAGCCAGAAATCAAGAGTGTAATTTTTTATACGCTTAAAAGCATTTTCAGGCCGAATGAACAAATATGCTTGTTTCTGCCAATTGCAGCAAAATACTGAAAGGAAAGTGGGTTTGCCTTCATATTTGACCCAGAATAAATCAGTTCAGCATGGAAATATCATTGCAACAGCTTTTATTTAGCCAGAAATCAAGAGTGTAAGTTTTTATGCGCTTAAAAGCATTTTCAGGCCGAATGAGCAAATGTGCTTGTTTCTGCCAATTGCAGCAAAATACTGAAAGGAAATTGGGTTTGCCTTCATATTTGACCCAGAATAACTCAGTTCAGCATGGAAATATCATTGCAACAGCTTTTATTTAGCCAGAAATCAAGAGTGTAAGTTTTTATGCACTTAAAAGCATTTTCAGGCCGAATGAGCTGATTTCTGCCAATTGCAGCAAAAGACTGAAAGGAAAGTGGGTTTGCCTTCATATTTGACCCAGAACAACTCAGTTCAGCATGGAAATATCATTGCAACAGCTTTTATTTAGCCAGAAATCAAGAGTGTAAGTTTTTATGCGCTTAAAAGCATTTTCAGGCCGAATGAGCAAATATGCTTGTTTCTGCCAATTGCAGCAAAATACTGAAAGGAAATTGGGTTTGCCTTCATATTTGACCCAGAACAACTCAGTTCAGCATGGAAATATCATTGCAACAGCTTTTATTTAGCCAGAAATCAAGAGTGTAAGTTTTAATGCGCTTAAAAGCATTTTCAGGCCGAATGAGCTGATTTCTGCCAATTGCAGCAAAATACTGAAAGGAAAGTAGGTTTGCCTTCATATTTGAGCCAGAACAACTCAATTCAGCATGGAAATATCATTGCAACAGCTTTTATTTAGCCAGAAATCAAGAGTGTAAGTTTTTATGCACTTAAAAGCATTTTAGGCCGAATGAGCAAATATGCTTGTTTCTGCCAATTGCAGCAAAAGACTGAAAGGAAAGTAGGTTTGCCTTCATATTTGACCCAGAACAACTCAGTTCAGCATGGAAATATCATTGCAACAGCTTTTATTTAGCCAGAAATCAAGAGTGTAAGTTTTTATGCGCTTAAAAGCATTTTAGGCCGAATGAGCAAATATGCTTGTTTCTGCCAATTGCAGCAAAATACTGAAAGGAAAGTAGGTTTGCCTTCATATTTGACCCAGAACAACTCAGTTCAGCATGGAAATATCATTGCAACAGCTTTTATTTAGCCAGAAATCAAGAGTGTAAGTATTTATGCGCTTAAAAGCATTTTCAGGCCGAATGAGCTGATTTCTGCCAATTGCAGCAAAATACTGAAAGGAAAGTGGGTTTGCCTTCATATTTGACCCAGAACAACTCAGTTCAGCATGGAAATATCATTGCAACAGCTTTTATTTAGCCAGAAATCAAGAGTGTAAGTTTTTATGAGCTTAAAAGCATTTTCAGGCCGAATGAGCTGATTTCTGCCAATTGCAGCAAAATACTGAAAGGAAAGTGGGTTTGCCTTCATATTTGACCCAGAACAACTCAGTTCAGCATGGAAATATCATTGCAACAGCTTTTATTTAGCCAGAAATCAAGAGTGTACGTTTTTATGCGCTTAAAAGCATTTTCAGGCCGAATGAGCTGATTTCTGCCAATTGCAGCAAAATACTGAAAGGAAAGTGGGTTTGCCTTCATATTTGACCCAGAATAACTCAGTTCAGCATGGAAATATCATTGCAACAGCTTTTATTTAGCCAGAAATCAAGAGTGTAAGTTTTTATGCGCTTAAAAGCATTTTCAGGCCGAATGAGCTGATTTCTGCCAATTGCAGCAAAACACTGAAAGGAAAGTGGGTTTGCCTTCATATTTGACCCAGAACAACTCAGTTCAGCATGGAAATATCATTGCAACAGCTTTTATTTAGCCAGAAATCAAGAGTGTAAGTTTTTATGCGCTTAAAAGCATTTTCAGGCCGAATGAGCTGATTTCTGCCAATTGCAGCAAAAGACTGAAAGGAAAGTGGGTTTGCCTTCATATTTGACCCAGAACAACTCAGTTCAGCATGGAAATATCATTGCAACAGCTTTTATTTAGCCAGAAATCAAGAGTGTAAGTTTTTATGCGCTTAAAAGCATTTTCAGGCCGAATGAGCTGATTTCTGCCAATTGCAGCAAAAGACTGAAAGGAAAGTGGGTTTGCCTTCATATTTGACCCAGAACAACTCAGTTCAGCATGGAAATATCATTGCAACAGCTTTTATTTAGCCAGAAATCAAGAGTGTAAGTTTTTATGCGCTTAAAAGCATTTTCAGGCCGAATGAGCAAATATGCTTGTTTCTGCCAATTGCAGCAAAATACTGAAAGGAAAGTGGGTTTGCCTTCATATTTGACCCAGAACAACTCAGTTCAGCATGGAAATACCATTGCAACAGCTTTTATTTAGCCAGAAATCAAGAGTGTAAGTTTTTATGCGCTTAAAAGCATTTTCAGGCCGAATGAGCTGATTTCTGCCAATTGCAGCAAACTACTGAAAGGAAAGTGGGTTTGCCTTCATATTTGACCCAGAATAACTCAGTTCAGCATGGAAATATCATTGCAACAGCTTTTATTTTGCCAGGAATCAAGAGTGTAAGTTTTTATGCGCTTAAAAGCATTTTCAGGCCGAATGAGCAAATATGCTTGTTTCTGCCAATTGCAGAAAAATACTGAAAGGAAAGTGGGTTTGCCTTCATATTTGACCCAGAACAACTCAGTTCAGCATGGAAATATCATTGCAACAGCTTTTATTTAGCCAGAAATCAAGAGTGTAAGTTTTTATGCGCTTAAAAGCATTTTCAGGCCGAATGAGCTGATTTCTGCCAATTGCAGCAAAAGACTGAAAGGAAAGTGGGTTTGCCTTCATATTTGACACAGAACAACTCAGTTCAGCATGGAAATATCATTGCAACAGCTTTTATTTAGCCAGAAATCGAGAGTGTAAGTTTTTATGCGCTTAAAAGCATTTTCAGGCCGAATGAGCTGATTTCTGCCAATTGCAGCAAAACACTGAAAGGAAAGTGGGTTTGCCTTCATATTTGACCCAGAACAACTCAGTTCAGCATGGAAATATCATTGCTTAAAAGCATTTTCAGGCCGAATGAGCAAATATGCTTGTTTCTGCCAATTGCAGAAAAATACTGAAAGGAAAGTGGGTTTGCCTTCATATTTGACCCAGAACAACTCAGTTCAGCATGGAAATATCATTGCAACAGCTTTTATTTAGCCAGAAATCAAGAGTGTAAGTTTTTATGCGCTTAAAAGCATTTTCAGGCCGAATGAGCTGATTTCTGCCAATTGCAGCAAAATACTGACGAGAAAGTGGGTTTGCCTTCATATTTGACCCAGAATAACTCAGTTCAGCATGGAAATATCATTGCAACAGCTTTTATTTTGCCAGGAATCAAGAGTGTAAGTTTTTATGCGCTTAAAAGCATTTTCAGGCCGAATGAGCAAATATGCTTGTTTCTGCCAATTGCAGAAAAATATTGAAAGGAAAGTGGGTTTGCCTTCATATTTGACCCAGAACAACTCAGTTCAGCATGGAAATATCATTGCAACAGCTTTTATTTAGCCAGAAATCAAGAGTGTAAGTTTTTATGCGCTTAAAAGCATTTGCAGGCCGAATGAGCTGATTTCTGCCAATTGCAGCAAAAGACTGAAAGGAAAGTGGGTTTGCCTTCATATTTGACCCAGAACAACTCAGTTCAGCATGGAAATATCATTGCAACAGCTTTTATTTAGCCAGAAATCAAGAGTGTAAGTTTTTATGCGCTTAAAAGCATTTTCAGGCCGAATGAGCTGATTTCTGCCAATTGCAGCAAAAGACTGAAAGGAAAGTGGGTTTGCCTTCATATTTGACCCAGAACAACTCAGTTCAGCATGGAAATATCATTGCAACAGCTTTTATTTAGCCAGAAATCAAGAGTGTAAGTTTTTATGTGCTTAAAAGCATTTTCATGCCGAATGAGCAAATATGCTTGTTTCTGCCAATTGCAGCAAAATACTGAAAGGAAAGTGGGTTTGCCTTCATATTTGACCCAGAACAACTCAGTTCAGCATGGAAATATCATTGCAACAGCTTTTATTTAGCCAGAAATCAAGAGTGTAAGTTTTTATGCGCTTAAAAGCATTTTCAGGCCGAATGAGCTGATTTCTGCCAATTGCAGCAAAAGACTGAAAGGAAAGTGGGTTTGCCTTCATATTTGACCCAGAACAACTCAGTTCAGCATGGAAATATCATTGCAACAGCTTTTATTTAGCCAGAAATCAAGAGTGTAAGTTTTTATGCGCTTAAAACCATTTGCAGGCCGAATGAGCTGATTTCTGCCAATTGCAGCAAAAGACTAAAAGGAAAGTGGGTTTGCCTTCATATTTGACCCAGAACAGCTCAGTTCAGCATGGAAATATCATTGCAACAGCTTTTATTTAGCCAGAAATCGAGAGTGTAAGTTTTTATGCGCTTAAAAGCATTTTCAGGCCGAATGAGCTGATTTCTGCCAATTGCAGCAAAACACTGAAAGGAAAGTGGGTTTGCCTTCATATTTGACCCAGAATAACTCAGTTCAGCATGGAAATATCCTTGCTTAAAAGCATTTTCAGGCCGAATGAGCAAATATGCTTGTTTCTGCCAATTGCAGAAAAATACTGAAAGGAAAGTGGGTTTGCCTTCATATTTGACCCAGAACAACTCAGTTCAGCATGGAAATATCATTGCAACAGCTTTTATTTAGCCAGAAATCAAGAGTGTAAGTTTTTATGCGCTTAAAAGCATTTTCAGGCCGAATGAGCTGATTTCTGCCAATTGCAGCAAAAGACTGAAAGGAAAGTGGGTTTGCCTTCATATTTGACCCAGAACAACTCAGTTCAGCATGGAAATATCATTGCAACAGCTTTTATTTAGCCAGAAATCAAGAGTGAAAGTTTTTATGCGCTTAAAAGCATTTTCAGGCCGAATGAGCTGATTTCTGCCAATTGCAGCAAAAGACTGAAAGGAAAGTGGGTTTGCCTTCATATTTGACCCAGAACAACTTAGTTCAGCATGGAAATATAATTGCAACAGCTTTTATTTAGCCAGAAATCAAGAGTGTAAGTTTTTATGTGCTTAAAAGCATTTTCAGGCCGAATGAGCAAATATGCTTGTTTCTGCCAATTGCAGCAAAATACTGAAAGGAAAGTGGGTTTGCCTTCATATTTGACCCAGAACAACTCAGTTCAGCATGGAAATATCATTGCAACAGCTTTTATTTAGCCAGAAATCAAGAGTGTAAGTTTTTATGCGCTTAAAAGCATTTTCAGGCCGAATGAGCTGATTTCTGCCAATTGCAGCAAAAGACTGAAAGGAAAGTGGGTTTGCCTTCATATTTGACCCAGAACAACTCAGTTCAGCATGGAAATATCATTGCAACAGCTTTTATTTAGCCAGAAATCAAGAGTGTAAGTTTTTATGCGCTTAAAACCATTTGCAGGCCGAATGAGCTGATTTCTGCCAATTGCAGCAAAAGACTAAAAGGAAAGTGGGTTTGCCTTCATATTTGACCCAGAACAGCTCAGTTCAGCATGGAAATATCATTGCAACAGCTTTTATTTAGCCAGAAATCGAGAGTGTAAGTTTTTATGCGCTTAAAAGCATTTTCAGGCCGAATGAGCTGATTTCTGCCAATTGCAGCAAAACACTGAAAGGAAAGTGGGTTTGCCTTCATATTTGACCCAGAATAACTCAGTTCAGCATGGAAATATCCTTGCTTAAAAGCATTTTCAGGCCGAATGAGCAAATATGCTTGTTTCTGCCAATTGCAGAAAAATACTGAAAGGAAAGTGGGTTTGCCTTCATATTTGACCCAGAACAACTCAGTTCAGCATGGAAATATCATTGCAACAGCTTTTATTTAGCCAGAAATCAAGAGTGTAAGTTTTTATGCGCTTAAAAGCATTTTCAGGCCGAATGAGCTGATTTCTGCCAATTGCAGCAAAAGACTGAAAGGAAAGTGGGTTTGCCTTCATATTTGACCCAGAACAACTCAGTTCAGCATGGAAATATCATTGCAACAGCTTTTATTTAGCCAGAAATCAAGAGTGAAAGTTTTTATGCGCTTAAAAGCATTTTCAGGCCGAATGAGCTGATTTCTGCCAATTGCAGCAAAAGACTGAAAGGAAAGTGGGTTTGCCTTCATATTTGACCCAGAACAACTTAGTTCAGCATGGAAATATAATTGCAACAGCTTTTATTTAGCCAGAAATCAAGAGTGTAAGTTTTTATGTGCTTAAAAGCATTTTCAGGCCGAATGAGCAAATATGCTTGTTTCTGCCAATTGCAGCAAAATACTGAAAGGAAAGTGGGTTTGCCTTCATATTTGACCCAGAACAACTCAGTTCAGCATGGAAATATCATTGCAACAGCTTTTATTTAGCCAGAAATCAAGAGTGTAAGTTTTTATGCGCTTAAAAGCATTTTCAGGCCGAATGAGCTGATTTCTGCCAATTGCAGCAAATGACTGAAAGGAAAGTAGGTTTGCCTTCATATTTGACCCAGAACAACTCAGTTCAGCATGGAAATATCTTTGCAACAGCTTTTATTTAGCCAGAAATCAAGAGTGTAAGTTTTTATGCGCCTAAAAGCATTTTCAGGCCGAATGAGCTGATTTCTGCCAATTCCAGCAAAATACTGAAAGGAAAGTGGGTTTGCCTTCATATTTGACCCAGAACAACTCAGTTCAGCATGGAAATATCATTGCAACAGCTTTTATTTAGCCAGAAATCAAGAGTGTAAGTTTTTATGCGCTTAAAAGCATTTTCAGGCCGAATGAGCCGATTTTTGCCAATTGCAGCAAAATAATGAAAGGAAAGTGGGTTTGCCTTCATATTTGACCCAGAACAACTCAGTTCAGCATGGAAATATCATTGCAACAGCTTTTATTTAGCCAGAAATCAAGAGTGTAAGTTTTTATGCGCTTAAAAGCATTTTCAGGCCGAATGAGCTGATTTCTGCCAATTGCAGCAAAAGACTGAAAGGAAAGTGGGTTTGCCTTCATATTTGACCCAGAACAACTCAGTTCAGCATGGAAATATCATTGCAACAGCTTTTATTTAGCCAGAAATCAAGAGTGTAAGTTTTTATGCGCTTAAAACCATTTGCAGGCCGAATGAGCTGATTTCTGCCAATTGCAGCAAAAAAATAAAAGGAAAGTGGGTTTGCCTTCATATTTGACCCAGAACAGCTCAGTTCAGCATGGAAATATCATTGCAACAGCTTTTATTTAGCCAGAAATCGAGAGTGTAAGTTTTTATGCGCTTAAAAGCATTTTCAGGCCGAATGAGCTGATTTCTGCCAATTGCAGCAAAACACTGAAAGGAAAGTGGGTTTGCCTTCATATTTGACCCAGAATAACTCAGTTCAGCATGGAAATATCCTTGCTTAAAAGCATTTTCAGGCCGAATGAGCAAATATGCTTGTTTCTGCCAATTGCAGAAAAATACTGAAAGGAAAGTGGGTTTGCCTTCATATTTGACCCAGAACAACTCAGTTCAGCATGGAAATATCATTGCAACAGCTTTTATTTAGCCAGAAATCAAGAGTGTAAGTTTTTATGCGCTTAAAAGCATTTTCAGGCCGAATGAGCTGATTTCTGCCAATTGCAGCAAAAGACTGAAAGGAAAGTGGGTTTGCCTTCATATTTGACCCAGAACAACTCAGTTCAGCATGGAAATATCATTGCAACAGCTTTTATTTAGCCAGAAATCAAGAGTGAAAGTTTTTATGCGCTTAAAAGCATTTTCAGGCCGAATGAGCTGATTTCTGCCAATTGCAGCAAAAGACTGAAAGGAAAGTGGGTTTGCCTTCATATTTGACCCAGAACAACTCAGTTCAGCATGGAAATATCATTGCAACAGCTTTTATTTAGCCAGAAATCAAGAGTGTAAGTTTTTATGTGCTTAAAAGCATTTTCAGGCCGAATGAGCAAATATGCTTGTTTCTGCCAATTGCAGCAAAATACTGAATGGAAAGTGGGTTTGCCTTCATATTTGACCCAGAACAACTCAGTTCAGCATGGAAATATCATTGCAACAGCTTTTATTTAGCCAGAAATCAAGAGTGTAAGTTTTTATGCGCTTAAAAGCATTTTCAGGCCGAATGAGCTGATTTCTGCCAATTGCAGCAAATGACTGAAAGGAAAGTGGGTTTGCCTTCATATTTGACCCAGAACAACTCAGTTCAGCATGGAAATATCTTTGCAACAGCTTTTATTTAGCCAGAAATCAAGAGTGTAAGTTTTTATGCGCCTAAAAGCATTTTCAGGCCGAATGAGCTGATTTCTGCCAATTCCAGCAAAATACTGAAAGGAAAGTGGGTTTGCCTTCATATTTGACCCAGAATAACTCAGTTCAGCATGGAAATATCATTGCAACAGCTTTTATTTAGCCAGAAATCAAGAGTGTAAGTTTTTATGCGCTTAAAAGCATTTTCAGGCCGAATGAGCCGATTTTTGCCAATTGCAGCAAAATAATGATAGGAAAGTGGGTTTGCCTTCATATTTGACCCAGAACAACTCAGTTCAGCATGGAAATATCATTGCAACAGCTTTTATTTAGCCAGAAATCAAGAGTGTAAGTTTTTATGCGCTTAAAAGCATTTTCAGGCCGAATGAGCTGATTTCTGCCAATTGCAGCAAAATACTGAAAGGAAAGTGGGTTTGCCTTCATATTTGACCCAGAACAACTCAGTTCAGCATGGAAATATCATTGCAACAGCTTTTATTTAGCCAGAAATCAAGAGTGTAAGTTTTTATGCGCTTAAAAGCATTTTCAGGCCGAATGAGCTGATTTCTGCCAATTGCAGCAAAAGACTGAAAGGAAAGTGGGTTTGCCTTCATATTTGACCCAGAACAACTCAGTTCAGCATGGAAATATCATTGCAACAGCTTTTATTTAGCCAGAAATCAAGAGTGTAAGTTTTTATGCGCTTAAAAGCATTTTCAGGCCGAATGAGCCGATTTTTGCCAATTGCAGCAAAATACTGATAGGAAAGTGGGTTTGCCTTCATATTTGACCCAGAACAACTCAGTTCAGCATGGAAATATCATTGCAACAGCTTTTATTTAGCCAGAAATCAAGAGTGTAATTTTTTATACGCTTAAAAGTATTTTCAGGCCGAATGAGCAAATATGCTTGTTTCTGCCAATTGCAGCAAAATACTGAAAGGAAAGTGGGTTTGCCTTCATATTTGACCCAGAACAACTCAGTTCAGCGTGGAAATATCATTGCAACAGCTTTTATTTAGTCAGAAATCAAGAATATAAGTTTTTATGCGCTTAAAAGCATTTTCAGGCCGAATGAGCTGATTTCTGCCAATTGCAGCAAAAGACTGAAAGGAAAGTGGGTTTGCCTTCATATTTGACCCAGAACAGCTCAGTTCAGCATGGAAATATCATTGCAACAGCTTTTATTTAGCCAGAAATCAGGAGTGTAAGTTTTTATGCGCTTAAAAGCATTTTCAGAACGAATGAGCAAATATACTTGTTTCTGCCAATTGCAGCAAAATACTGAAAGGAAAGTGGGTTTGCCTTCATATTTGACCCAGAACAACTCAGTTCAGCATGGAAATATCATTGCAACAGCTTTTATTTAGCCAGAAATCAAGAGTGTAAGTTTTTATGCGCTTAAAAGCATTTTTAGGCCGAATGAGCAAATATGCTTGTTTCTGCCAATTGCAGCAAAATACTGAAAGGAAAGTGGGTTTGCCTTCATATTTGACCCAGAACAACTCAGTTCAGCATGGAAATATCATTGCAACAGCTTTTATTTAGTCAGAAATCAAGAGTGTAAGTTTTTATGCGCTTCAAAGCATTTTCAGGCCGAATGAGCTGATTTCTGCCAATTGCAGCAAAAGACTGAAAGGAAAGTGGGTTTGCCTTCATATTTGACCCAGAACAACTCAGTTCAGCATGGAAATATCATTGCAACAGCTTTTATTTAGCCAGAAATCAAGAGTGTAATTTTTTATACGCTTAAAAGCATTTTCAGGCCGAATGAGCAAATATGCTTGTTTCTGCCAATTGCAGCAAAATACTGAAAGGAAAGTGGGTTTGCCTTCATATTTGACCCAGAATAAATCAGTTCAGCATGGAAATATCATTGCAACAGCTTTTATTTAGCCAGAAATCAAGAGTGTAAGTTTTTATGCGCTTAAAAGCATTTTCAGGCCGAATGAGCAAATGTGCTTGTTTCTGCCAATTGCAGCAAAATACTGAAAGGAAAGTAGGTTTGCCTTCATATTTGACCCAGAACAACTCAGTTCAGCATGGAAATATCATTGCAACAGCTTTTATTTAGCCAGAAATCAAGAGTGTAAGTTTTTATGCGCTTAAAAGCATTTTCAGGCCGAATGAGCTGATTTCTGCCAATTGCAGCAAAAGACTGAAAGGAAAGTGGGTTTGCCTTCATATCTGACCCAGAACAACTCATTTCAGCATGGAAATATCATTGCAACAGCTTTTATTTAGCCAGAAATCAAGAGTGTAAGTTTTTATGCGCTTAAAACCATTTGCAGGCCGAATGAGCTGATTTCTGCCAATTGCAGCAAAAGACTGAAAGGAAAGTGGGTTTGCCTTCATATTTGACCCAGAACAACTCAGTTCAGCATGGAAATATCATTGCAACAGCTTTTATTTAGCCAGAAATCAAGAGTGTAAGTTTTTATGCGCTTAAAAGCATTTTCAGGCCGAATGAGCTGATTTCTGCCAATTGCAGCAAAATACTGAAAGGAAAGTGGGTTTGCCTTCATATTTGACCCAGAATAACTCAGTTCAGCATGGAAATATCATTGCAACAGCTTTTATTTAGCCAGAAATCAAGAGTGTAAGTTTTTATGCGCTTAAAAGCATTTTCAGGCCGAATGAGCTGATTTCTGCCAATTGCAGCAAAAGACTGAAAGGAAAGTGGGTTTGCCTTCATATTTGACCCAGAACAACTCAGTTCAGCATGGAAATATCATTGCAACAGCTTTTATTTAGCCAGAAATCAAGAGTGTAAGTTTTTATGCGCTTAAAAGCATTTTCAGGCCGAATGAGCTGATTTCTGCCAATTGCAGCAAAAGACTGAAAGGAAAGTGGGTTTGCCTTCATATTTGACCCAGAACAACTCAGTTCAGCATGGAAATATCATTGCAACAGCTTTTATTTAGCCAGAAATCAAGAGTGTAAGTTTTTATGCGCTTAAAAGCATTTTCAGGCCGAATGAGCTGATTTCTGCCAATTGCAGCAAAAGACTGAAAGGAAAGTGGGTTTGCCTTCATATTTGACCCAGAACAACTCAGTTCAGCATGGAAATATCATTGCAACAGCTTTTATTTAGCCAGAAATCAAGAGTGTAAGTTTTTATGCGCTTAAAAGCATTTTCAGGCCGAATGAGCAAATATGCTTGTTTCTGCCAATTGCAGCAAAATACTGAAAGGAAATTGGGTTTGCCTTCATATTTGACCCAGAATAACTCAGTTCAGCATGGAAATATCATTGCAACAGCTTTTATTTAGCCAGAAATCAAGAGTGTAAGTTTTTATGTGCTTAAAAGCATTTTCAGGCCGAATGAGCTGATTTCTGCCAATTGCAGCAAAAGACTGAAAGGAAAGTGGGTTTGCCTTCATATTTGACCCAGAACAACTCAGTTCAGCATGGAAATATCATTGCAACAGCTTTTATTTAGCCAGAAATCAAGAGTGTAAGTTTTTATGCGCTTAAAAGCATTTTCAGGCCGAATGAGCTGATTTCTGCCAATTGCAGCAAAATACTGAAAGGAAAGTGGGTTTGCCTTCATATTTGACCCAGAACAACTCAGTTCAGCATGGAAATATCATTGCAACAGCTTTTATTTAGCCAGAAATCAAGAGTGTAAGTTTTTATGCGCTTAAAAGCATTTTCAGGCCGAATGAGCTGATTTCTGCCAATTGCAGCAAAAGACTGAAAGGAAAGTGGGTTTGCCTTCATATTTGACCCAGAACAACTCAGTTCAGCATGGAAATATCATTGCAACAGCTTTTATTTAGCCAGAAATCAAGAGTGAAAGTTTTTATGCGCTTAAAAGCATTTTCAGGCCGAATGAGCTGATTTCTGCCAATTGCAGCAAAAGACTGAAAGGAAAGTGGGTTTGCCTTCATATTTGACCCAGAACAACTTAGTTCAGCATGGAAATATAATTGCAACAGCTTTTATTTAGCCAGAAATCAAGAGTGTAAGTTTTTATGTGCTTAAAAGCATTTTCAGGCCGAATGAGCAAATATGCTTGTTTCTGCCAATTGCAGCAAAATACTGAAAGGAAAGTGGGTTTGCCTTCATATTTGACCCAGAACAACTCAGTTCAGCATGGAAATATCATTGCAACAGCTTTTATTTAGCCAGAAATCAAGAGTGTAAGTTTTTATGCGCTTAAAAGCATTTTCAGGCCGAATGAGCTGATTTCTGCCAATTGCAGCAAATGACTGAAAGGAAAGTAGGTTTGCCTTCATATTTGACCCAGAACAACTCAGTTCAGCATGGAAATATCTTTGCAACAGCTTTTATTTAGCCAGAAATCAAGAGTGTAAGTTTTTATGCGCCTAAAAGCATTTTCAGGCCGAATGAGCTGATTTCTGCCAATTCCAGCAAAATACTGAAAGGAAAGTGGGTTTGCCTTCATATTTGACCCAGAACAACTCAGTTCAGCATGGAAATATCATTGCAACAGCTTTTATTTAGCCAGAAATCAAGAGTGTAAGTTTTTATGCGCTTAAAAGCATTTTCAGGCCGAATGAGCCGATTTTTGCCAATTGCAGCAAAATAATGAAAGGAAAGTGGGTTTGCCTTCATATTTGACCCAGAACAACTCAGTTCAGCATGGAAATATCATTGCAACAGCTTTTATTTAGCCAGAAATCAAGAGTGTAAGTTTTTATGCGCTTAAAAGCATTTTCAGGCCGAATGAGCTGATTTCTGCCAATTGCAGCAAAAGACTGAAAGGAAAGTGGGTTTGCCTTCATATTTGACCCAGAACAACTCAGTTCAGCATGGAAATATCATTGCAACAGCTTTTATTTAGCCAGAAATCAAGAGTGAAAGTTTTTATGCGCTTAAAAGCATTTTCAGGCCGAATGAGCTGATTTCTGCCAATTGCAGCAAAAGACTGAAAGGAAAGTGGGTTTGCCTTCATATTTGACCCAGAACAACTTAGTTCAGCATGGAAATATCATTGCAACAGCTTTTATTTAGCCAGAAATCAAGAGTGTAAGTTTTTATGTGCTTAAAAGCATTTTCAGGCCGAATGAGCAAATATGCTTGTTTCTGCCAATTGCAGCAAAATACTGAAAGGAAAGTGGGTTTGCCTTCATATTTGACCCAGAACAACTCAGTTCAGCATGGAAATATCATTGCAACAGCTTTTATTTAGCCAGAAATCAAGAGTGTAAGTTTTTATGCGCTTAAAAGCATTTTCAGGCCGAATGAGCCGATTTTTGCCAATTGCAGCAAAATAATGATAGGAAAGTGGGTTTGCCTTCATATTTGACCCAGAACAACTCAGTTCAGCATGGAAATATCATTGCAACAGCTTTTATTTAGCCAGAAATCAAGAGTGTAAGTTTTTATGCGCTTAAAAGCATTTTCAGGCCGAATGAGCTGATTTCTGCCAATTGCAGCAAAATACTGAAAGGAAAGTGGGTTTGCCTTCATATTTGACCCAGAACAACTCAGTTCAGCATGGAAATATCATTGCAACAGCTTTTATTTAGCCAGAAATCAAGAGTGTAAGTTTTTATGCGCTTAAAAGCATTTTCAGGCCGAATGAGCTGATTTCTGCCAATTGCAGCAAAAGACTGAAAGGAAAGTGGGTTTGCCTTCATATTTGACCCAGAACAACTCAGTTCAGCATGGAAATATCATTGCAACAGCTTTTATTTAGCCAGAAATCAAGAGTGTAAGTTTTTATGCGCTTAAAAGCATTTTCAGGCCTAATGAGCCGATTTTTGCCAATTGCAGCAAAATACTGATAGGAAAGTGGGTTTGCCTTCATATTTGACCCAGAACAACTCAGTTCAGCATGGAAATATCATTGCAACAGCTTTTATTTAGCCAGAAATCAAGAGTGTAATTTTTTATACGCTTAAAAGTATTTTCAGGCCGAATGAGCAAATATGCTTGTTTCTGCCAATTGCAGCAAAATACTGAAAGGAAAGTGGGTTTGCCTTCATATTTGACCCAGAACAACTCAGTTCAGCGTGGAAATATCATTGCAACAGCTTTTATTTAGTCAGAAATCAAGAATATAAGTTTTTATGCGCTTAAAAGCATTTTCAGGCCTAATGAGCTGATTTCTGCCAATTGCAGCAAAATACTGAAAGGAAAGTGGGTTTGCCTTCATATTTGACCCAGAACAACTCAGTTCAGCATGGAAATATCATTGCAACAGCTTTTATTTAGCCAGAAATCAAGAGTGTAAGTTTTTATGCGCTTCAAAGCATTTTCAGGCCTAATGAGCTGATTTCTGCCAATTGCAGCAAAAGACTGAAAGGAAAGTGGGTTTGCCTTCATATTTGACCCAGAACAGCTCAGTTCAGCATGGAAATATCATTGCAACAGCTTTTATTTAGCCAGAAATCAGGAGTGTAAGTTTTTATGCGCTTAAAAGCATTTTCAGAACGAATGAGCAAATATACTTGTTTCTGCCAATTGCAGCAAAATACTGAAAGGAAAGTGGGTTTGCCTTCATATTTGACCCAGAACAACTCAGTTCAGCATGGAAATATCATTGCAACAGCTTTTATTTAGCCAGAAATCAAGAGTGTAAGTTTTTATGCGCTTAAAAGCATTTTTAGGCCGAATGAGCAAATATGCTTGTTTCTGCCAATTGCAGCAAAATACTGAAAGGAAAGTGGGTTTGCCTTCATATTTGACCCAGAACAACTCAGTTCAGCATGGAAATATCATTGCAACAGCTTTTATTTAGTCAGAAATCAAGAGTGTAAGTTTTTATGCGCTTCAAAGCATTTTCAGGCCGAATGAGCTGATTTCTGCCAATTGCAGCAAAAGACTGAAAGGAAAGTGGGTTTGCCTTCATATTTGACCCAGAACAACTCAGTTCAGCATGGAAATATCATTGCAACAGCTTTTATTTAGCCAGAAATCAAGAGTGTAAGTTTTTATGCGCTTAAAAGCATTTTCAGGCCGAATGAGCAAATATGCTTGTTTCTGCCAATTGCAGCAAAATACTGAAAGGAAAGTGGGTTTGCCTTCATATTTGACCCAGAACAACTCAGTTCAGCATGGAAATATCATTGCAACAGCTTTTATTTAGCCAGAAATCAAGAGTGTAATTTTTTATACGCTTAAAAGCATTTTCAGGCCGAATGAACAAATATGCTTGTTTCTGCCAATTGCAGCAAAATACTGAAAGGAAAGTGGGTTTGCCTTCATATTTGACCCAGAATAAATCAGTTCAGCATGGAAATATCATTGCAACAGCTTTTATTTAGCCAGAAATCAAGAGTGTAAGTTTTTATGCGCTTAAAAGCATTTTCAGGCCGAATGAGCAAATGTGCTTGTTTCTGCCAATTGCAGCAAAATACTGAAAGGAAATTGGGTTTGCCTTCATATTTGACCCAGAATAACTCAGTTCAGCATGGAAATATCATTGCAACAGCTTTTATTTAGCCAGAAATCAAGAGTGTAAGTTTTTATGCACTTAAAAGCATTTTCAGGCCGAATGAGCTGATTTCTGCCAATTGCAGCAACAGACTGAAAGGAAAGTGGGTTTGCCTTCATATTTGACCCAGAACAACTCAGTTCAGCATGGAAATATCATTGCAACAGCTTTTATTTAGCCAGAAATCAAGAGTGTAAGTTTTTATGCGCTTAAAAGCATTTTCAGGCCGAATGAGCAAATATGCTTGTTTCTGCCAATTGCAGCAAAATACTGAAAGGAAATTGGGTTTGCCTTCATATTTGACCCAGAACAACTCAGTTCAGCATGGAAATATCATTGCAACAGCTTTTATTTAGCCAGAAATCAAGAGTGTAAGTTTTAATGCGCTTAAAAGCATTTTCAGGCCGAATGAGCTGATTTCTGCCAATTGCAGCAAAATACTGAAAGGAAAGTAGGTTTGCCTTCATATTTGAGCCAGAACAACTCAATTCAGCATGGAAATATCATTGCAACAGCTTTTATTTAGCCAGAAATCAAGAGTGTAAGTTTTTATGCACTTAAAAGCATTTTAGGCCGAATGAGCAAATATGCTTGTTTCTGCCAATTGCAGCAAAATACTGAAAGGAAAGTAGGTTTGCCTTCATATTTGAGCCAGAACAACTCAGTTCAGCATGGAAATATCATTGCAACAGCTTTTATTTAGCCAGAAATCAAGAGTGTAAGTTTTTATGCGCTTAAAAGCATTTTCAGGCCGAATGAGCTGATTTCTGCCAATTGCAGCAAAATACTGAAAGGAAAGTGGGTTTGCCTTCATATTTGACCCAGAACAACTCAGTTCAGCATGGAAATATCATTGCAACAGCTTTTATTTAGCCAGAAATCAAGAGTGTAAGTTTTTATGCGCTTAAAAGCATTTTCAGGCCGAATGAGCTGATTTCTGCCAATTGCAGCAAAAGACTGAAAGGAAAGTGGGTTTGCCTTCATATTTGACCCAGAACAACTCAGTTCAGCATGGAAATATCATTGCAACAGCTTTTATTTAGCCAGAAATCAAGAGTGTAAGTTTTTATGCGCTTAAAAGCATTTTCAGGCCGAATGAGCCGATTTTTGCCAATTGCAGCAAAATACTGATAGGAAAGTGGGTTTGCCTTCATATTTGACCCAGAACAACTCAGTTCAGCATGGAAATATCATTGCAACAGCTTTTATTTAGCCAGAAATCAAGAGTGTAATTTTTTATACGCTTAAAAGTATTTTCAGGCCGAATGAGCAAATATGCTTGTTTCTGCCAATTGCAGCAAAATACTGAAAGGAAAGTGGGTTTGCCTTCATATTTGACCCAGAACAACTCAGTTCAGCGTGGAAATATCATTGCAACAGCTTTTATTTAGTCAGAAATCAAGAATATAAGTTTTTATGCGCTTAAAAGCATTTTCAGGCCTAATGAGCTGATTTCTGCCAATTGCAGCAAAATACTGAAAGGAAAGTGGGTTTGCCTTCATATTTGACCCAGAACAACTCAGTTCAGCATGGAAATATCATTGCAACAGCTTTTATTTAGCCAGAAATCAAGAGTGTAAGTTTTTATGCGCTTCAAAGCATTTTCAGGCCTAATGAGCTGATTTCTGCCAATTGCAGCAAAAGACTGAAAGGAAAGTGGGTTTGCCTTCATATTTGACCCAGAACAGCTCAGTTCAGCATGGAAATATCATTGCAACAGCTTTTATTTAGCCAGAAATCAGGAGTGTAAGTTTTTATGCGCTTAAAAGCATTTTCAGAACGAATGAGCAAATATACTTGTTTCTGCCAATTGCAGCAAAATACTGAAAGGAAAGTGGGTTTGCCTTCATATTTGACCCAGAACAACTCAGTTCAGCATGGAAATATCATTGCAACAGCTTTTATTTAGCCAGAAATCAAGAGTGTAAGTTTTTATGCGCTTAAAAGCATTTTTAGGCCGAATGAGCAAATATGCTTGTTTCTGCCAATTGCAGCAAAATACTGAAAGGAAAGTGGGTTTGCCTTCATATTTGACCCAGAACAACTCAGTTCAGCATGGAAATATCATTGCAACAGCTTTTATTTAGTCAGAAATCAAGAGTGTAAGTTTTTATGCGCTTCAAAGCATTTTCAGGCCGAATGAGCTGATTTCTGCCAATTGCAGCAAAAGACTGAAAGGAAAGTGGGTTTGCCTTCATATTTGACCCAGAACAACTCAGTTCAGCATGGAAATATCATTGCAACAGCTTTTATTTAGCCAGAAATCAAGAGTGTAATTTTTTATACGCTTAAAAGCATTTTCAGGCCGAATGAGCAAATATGCTTGTTTCTGCCAATTGCAGCAAAATACTGAAAGGAAAGTGGGTTTGCCTTCATATTTGACCCAGAATAAATCAGTTCAGCATGGAAATATCATTGCAACAGCTTTTATTTAGCCAGAAATCAAGAGTGTAAGTTTTTATGCGCTTAAAAGCATTTTCAGGCCGAATGAGCAAATGTGCTTGTTTCTGCCAATTGCAGCAAAATACTGAAAGGAAAGTAGGTTTGCCTTCATATTTGACCCAGAACAACTCAGTTCAGCATGGAAATATCATTGCAACAGCTTTTATTTAGCCAGAAATCAAGAGTGTAAGTTTTTATGCGCTTAAAAGCATTTTCAGGCCGAATGAGCTGATTTCTGCCAATTGCAGCAAAAGACTGAAAGGAAAGTGGGTTTGCCTTCATATTTGACCCAGAACAACTCATTTCAGCATGGAAATATCATTGCAACAGCTTTTATTTAGCCAGAAATCAAGAGTGTAAGTTTTTATGCGCTTAAAACCATTTGCAGGCCGAATGAGCTGATTTCTGCCAATTGCAGCAAAAGACTGAAAGGAAAGTGGGTTTGCCTTCATATTTGACCCAGAACAACTCAGTTCAGCATGGAAATATCATTGCAACAGCTTTTATTTAGCCAGAAATCAAGAGTGTAAGTTTTTATGCGCTTAAAAGCATTTTCAGGCCGAATGAGCTGATTTCTGCCAATTGCAGCAAAATACTGAAAGGAAAGTGGGTTTGCCTTCATATTTGACCCAGAATAACTCAGTTCAGCATGGAAATATCATTGCAACAGCTTTTATTTAGCCAGAAATCAAGAGTGTAAGTTTTTATGCGCTTAAAAGCATTTTCAGGCCGAATGAGCTGATTTCTGCCAATTGCAGCAAAAGACTGAAAGGAAAGTGGGTTTGCCTTCATATTTGACCCAGAACAACTCAGTTCAGCATGGAAATATCATTGCAACAGCTTTTATTTAGCCAGAAATCAAGAGTGTAAGTTTTTATGCGCTTAAAAGCATTTTCAGGCCGAATGAGCTGATTTCTGCCAATTGCAGCAAAAGACTGAAAGGAAAGTGGGTTTGCCTTCATATTTGACCCAGAACAACTCAGTTCAGCATGGAAATATCATTGCAACAGCTTTTATTTAGCCAGAAATCAAGAGTGTAAGTTTTTATGCGCTTAAAAGCATTTTCAGGCCGAATGAGCTGATTTCTGCCAATTGCAGCAAAAGACTGAAAGGAAAGTGGGTTTGCCTTCATATTTGACCCAGAACAACTCAGTTCAGCATGGAAATATCATTGCAACAGCTTTTATTTAGCCAGAAATCAAGAGTGTAAGTTTTTATGCGCTTAAAAGCATTTTCAGGCCGAATGAGCAAATATGCTTGTTTCTGCCAATTGCAGCAAAATACTGAAAGGAAATTGGGTTTGCCTTCATATTTGACCCAGAATAACTCAGTTCAGCATGGAAATATCATTGCAACAGCTTTTATTTAGCCAGAAATCAAGAGTGTAAGTTTTTATGTGCTTAAAAGCATTTTCAGGCCGAATGAGCTGATTTCTGCCAATTGCAGCAAAAGACTGAAAGGAAAGTGGGTTTGCCTTCATATTTGACCCAGAACAACTCAGTTCAGCATGGAAATATCATTGCAACAGCTTTTATTTAGCCAGAAATCAAGAGTGTAAGTTTTTATGCGCTTAAAAGCATTTTCAGGCCGAATGAGCTGATTTCTGCCAATTGCAGCAAAATACTGAAAGGAAAGTGGGTTTGCCTTCATATTTGACCCAGAACAACTCAGTTCAGCATGGAAATATCATTGCAACAGCTTTTATTTAGCCAGAAATCAAGAGTGTAAGTTTTTATGCGCTTAAAAGCATTTTCAGGCCGAATGAGCTGATTTCTGCCAATTGCAGCAAAAGACTGAAAGGAAAGTGGGTTTGCCTTCATATTTGACCCAGAACAACTCAGTTCAGCATGGAAATATCATTGCAACAGCTTTTATTTAGCCAGAAATCAAGAGTGAAAGTTTTTATGCGCTTAAAAGCATTTTCAGGCCGAATGAGCTGATTTCTGCCAATTGCAGCAAAAGACTGAAAGGAAAGTGGGTTTGCCTTCATATTTGACCCAGAACAACTTAGTTCAGCATGGAAATATAATTGCAACAGCTTTTATTTAGCCAGAAATCAAGAGTGTAAGTTTTTATGTGCTTAAAAGCATTTTCAGGCCGAATGAGCAAATATGCTTGTTTCTGCCAATTGCAGCAAAATACTGAAAGGAAAGTGGGTTTGCCTTCATATTTGACCCAGAACAACTCAGTTCAGCATGGAAATATTGCAACAGCTTTTATTTAGCCAGAAATCAAGAGTGTAAGTTTTTATGCGCTTAAAAGCATTTTCAGGCCGAATGAGCTGATTTCTGCCAATTGCAGCAAATGACTGAAAGGAAAGTAGGTTTGCCTTCATATTTGACCCAGAACAACTCAGTTCAGCATGGAAATATCTTTGCAACAGCTTTTATTTAGCCAGAAATCAAGAGTGTAAGTTTTTATGCGCCTAAAAGCATTTTCAGGCCGAATGAGCTGATTTCTGCCAATTCCAGCAAAATACTGAAAGGAAAGTGGGTTTGCCTTCATATTTGACCCAGAACAACTCAGTTCAGCATGGAAATATCATTGCAACAGCTTTTATTTAGCCAGAAATCAAGAGTGTAAGTTTTTATGCGCTTAAAAGCATTTTCAGGCCGAATGAGCCGATTTTTGCCAATTGCAGCAAAATAATGAAAGGAAAGTGGGTTTGCCTTCATATTTGACCCAGAACAACTCAGTTCAGCATGGAAATATCATTGCAACAGCTTTTATTTAGCCAGAAATCAAGAGTGTAAGTTTTTATGCGCTTAAAAGCATTTTCAGGCCGAATGAGCTGATTTCTGCCAATTGCAGCAAAAGACTGAAAGGAAAGTGGGTTTGCCTTCATATTTGACCCAGAACAACTCAGTTCAGCATGGAAATATCATTGCAACAGCTTTTATTTAGCCAGAAATCAAGAGTGAAAGTTTTTATGCGCTTAAAAGCATTTTCAGGCCGAATGAGCTGATTTCTGCCAATTGCAGCAAAAGACTGAAAGGAAAGTGGGTTTGCCTTCATATTTGACCCAGAACAACTTAGTTCAGCATGGAAATATCATTGCAACAGCTTTTATTTAGCCAGAAATCAAGAGTGTAAGTTTTTATGTGCTTAAAAGCATTTTCAGGCCGAATGAGCAAATATGCTTGTTTCTGCCAATTGCAGCAAAATACTGAAAGGAAAGTGGGTTTGCCTTCATATTTGACCCAGAACAACTCAGTTCAGCATGGAAATATCATTGCAACAGCTTTTATTTAGCCAGAAATCAAGAGTGTAAGTTTTTATGCGCTTAAAAGCATTTTCAGGCCGAATGAGCCGATTTTTGCCAATTGCAGCAAAATAATGATAGGAAAGTGGGTTTGCCTTCATATTTGACCCAGAACAACTCAGTTCAGCATGGAAATATCATTGCAACAGCTTTTATTTAGCCAGAAATCAAGAGTGTAAGTTTTTATGCGCTTAAAAGCATTTTCAGGCCGAATGAGCTGATTTCTGCCAATTGCAGCAAAATACTGAAAGGAAAGTGGGTTTGCCTTCATATTTGACCCAGAACAACTCAGTTCAGCATGGAAATATCATTGCAACAGCTTTTATTTAGCCAGAAATCAAGAGTGTAAGTTTTTATGCGCTTAAAAGCATTTTCAGGCCGAATGAGCTGATTTCTGCCAATTGCAGCAAAAGACTGAAAGGAAAGTGGGTTTGCCTTCATATTTGACCCAGAACAACTCAGTTCAGCATGGAAATATCATTGCAACAGCTTTTATTTAGCCAGAAATCAAGAGTGTAAGTTTTTATGCGCTTAAAAGCATTTTCAGGCCTAATGAGCCGATTTTTGCCAATTGCAGCAAAATACTGATAGGAAAGTGGGTTTGCCTTCATATTTGACCCAGAACAACTCAGTTCAGCATGGAAATATCATTGCAACAGCTTTTATTTAGCCAGAAATCAAGAGTGTAATTTTTTATACGCTTAAAAGTATTTTCAGGCCGAATGAGCAAATATGCTTGTTTCTGCCAATTGCAGCAAAATACTGAAAGGAAAGTGGGTTTGCCTTCATATTTGACCCAGAACAACTCAGTTCAGCGTGGAAATATCATTGCAACAGCTTTTATTTAGTCAGAAATCAAGAATATAAGTTTTTATGCGCTTAAAAGCATTTTCAGGCCTAATGAGCTGATTTCTGCCAATTGCAGCAAAATACTGAAAGGAAAGTGGGTTTGCCTTCATATTTGACCCAGAACAACTCAGTTCAGCATGGAAATATCATTGCAACAGCTTTTATTTAGCCAGAAATCAAGAGTGTAAGTTTTTATGCGCTTCAAAGCATTTTCAGGCCTAATGAGCTGATTTCTGCCAATTGCAGCAAAAGACTGAAAGGAAAGTGGGTTTGCCTTCATATTTGACCCAGAACAGCTCAGTTCAGCATGGAAATATCATTGCAACAGCTTTTATTTAGCCAGAAATCAGGAGTGTAAGTTTTTATGCGCTTAAAAGCATTTTCAGAACGAATGAGCAAATATACTTGTTTCTGCCAATTGCAGCAAAATACTGAAAGGAAAGTGGGTTTGCCTTCATATTTGACCCAGAACAACTCAGTTCAGCATGGAAATATCATTGCAACAGCTTTTATTTAGCCAGAAATCAAGAGTGTAAGTTTTTATGCGCTTAAAAGCATTTTTAGGCCGAATGAGCAAATATGCTTGTTTCTGCCAATTGCAGCAAAATACTGAAAGGAAAGTGGGTTTGCCTTCATATTTGACCCAGAACAACTCAGTTCAGCATGGAAATATCATTGCAACAGCTTTTATTTAGTCAGAAATCAAGAGTGTAAGTTTTTATGCGCTTCAAAGCATTTTCAGGCCGAATGAGCTGATTTCTGCCAATTGCAGCAAAAGACTGAAAGGAAAGTGGGTTTGCCTTCATATTTGACCCAGAACAACTCAGTTCAGCATGGAAATATCATTGCAACAGCTTTTATTTAGCCAGAAATCAAGAGTGTAAGTTTTTATGCGCTTAAAAGCATTTTCAGGCCGAATGAGCAAATATGCTTGTTTCTGCCAATTGCAGCAAAATACTGAAAGGAAAGTGGGTTTGCCTTCATATTTGACCCAGAACAACTCAGTTCAGCATGGAAATATCATTGCAACAGCTTTTATTTAGCCAGAAATCAAGAGTGTAATTTTTTATACGCTTAAAAGCATTTTCAGGCCGAATGAACAAATATGCTTGTTTCTGCCAATTGCAGCAAAATACTGAAAGGAAAGTGGGTTTGCCTTCATATTTGACCCAGAATAAATCAGTTCAGCATGGAAATATCATTGCAACAGCTTTTATTTAGCCAGAAATCAAGAGTGTAAGTTTTTATGCGCTTAAAAGCATTTTCAGGCCGAATGAGCAAATGTGCTTGTTTCTGCCAATTGCAGCAAAATACTGAAAGGAAATTGGGTTTGCCTTCATATTTGACCCAGAATAACTCAGTTCAGCATGGAAATATCATTGCAACAGCTTTTATTTAGCCAGAAATCAAGAGTGTAAGTTTTTATTCACTTAAAAGCATTTTCAGGCCGAATGAGCTGATTTCTGCCAATTGCAGCAAAAGACTGAAAGGAAAGTGGGTTTGCCTTCATATTTGACCCAGAACAACTCAGTTCAGCATGGAAATATCATTGCAACAGCTTTTATTTAGCCAGAAATCAAGAGTGTAAGTTTTTATGCGCTTAAAAGCATTTTCAGGCCGAATGAGCAAATATGCTTGTTTCTGCCAATTGCAGCAAAATACTGAAAGGAAATTGGGTTTGCCTTCATATTTGACCCAGAACAACTCAGTTCAGCATGGAAATATCATTGCAACAGCTTTTATTTAGCCAGAAATCAAGAGTGTAAGTTTTAATGCGCTTAAAAGCATTTTCAGGCCGAATGAGCTGATTTCTGCCAATTGCAGCAAAATACTGAAAGGAAAGTAGGTTTGCCTTCATATTTGAGCCAGAACAACTCAATTCAGCATGGAAATATCATTGCAACAGCTTTTATTTAGCCAGAAATCAAGAGTGTAAGTTTTTATGCACTTAAAAGCATTTTAGGCCGAATGAGCAAATATGCTTGTTTCTGCCAATTGCAGCAAAAGACTGAAAGGAAAGTAGGTTTGCCTTCATATTTGACCCAGAACAACTCAGTTCAGCATGGAAATATCATTGCAACAGCTTTTATTTAGCCAGAAATCAAGAGTGTAAGTTTTTATGCGCTTAAAAGCATTTTAGGCCGAATGAGCAAATATGCTTGTTTCTGCCAATTGCAGCAAAATACTGAAAGGAAAGTAGGTTTGCCTTCATATTTGACCCAGAACAACTCAGTTCAGCATGGAAATATCATTGCAACAGCTTTTATTTAGCCAGAAATCAAGAGTGTAAGTATTTATGCGCTTAAAAGCATTTTCAGGCCGAATGAGCTGATTTCTGCCAATTGCAGCAAAATACTGAAAGGAAAGTGGGTTTGCCTTCATATTTGACCCAGAACAACTCAGTTCAGCATGGAAATATCATTGCAACAGCTTTTATTTAGCCAGAAATCAAGAGTGTAAGTTTTTATGAGCTTAAAAGCATTTTCAGGCCGAATGAGCTGATTTCTGCCAATTGCAGCAAAATACTGAAAGGAAAGTGGGTTTGCCTTCATATTTGACCCAGAACAACTCAGTTCAGCATGGAAATATCATTGCAACAGCTTTTATTTAGCCAGAAATCAAGAGTGTAAGTTTTTATGCGCTTAAAAGCATTTTCAGGCCGAATGAGCTGATTTCTGCCAATTGCAGCAAAATACTGAAAGGAAAGTGGGTTTGCCTTCATATTTGACACAGAATATCTCAGTTCAGCATGGAAATATCATTGCAACAGCTTTTATTTAGCCAGAAATCAAGAGTGTAAGTTTTTATGCGCTTAAAAGCATTTTCAGGCCGAATGAGCTGATTTCTGCCAATTGCAGCAAAAGACTGAAAGGAAAGTGGGTTTGCCTTCATATTTGACCCAGAACAACTCAGTTCAGCATGGAAATATCATTGCAACAGCTTTTATTTAGCCAGAAATCAAGAGTGTAAGTTTTTATGCGCTTAAAAGCATTTTCAGGCCGAATGAGCTGATTTCTGCCAATTGCAGCAAAAGACTGAAAGGAAAGTGGGTTTGCCTTCATATTTGACCCAGAACAACTCAGTTCAGCATGGAAATATCATTGCAACAGCTTTTATTTAGCCAGAAATCAAGAGTGTAAGTTTTTATGCGCTTAAAAGCATTTTCAGGCCGAATGAGCTGATTTCTGCCAATTGCAGCAAAAGACTGAAAGGAAAGTGGGTTTGCCTTCATATTTGACCCAGAACAACTCAGTTCAGCATGGAAATATCATTGCAACAGCTTTTATTTAGCCAGAAATCAAGAGTGTAAGTTTTTATGCGCTTAAAAGCATTTTCAGGCCGAATGAGCAAATATGCTTGTTTCTGCCAATTGCAGCAAAATACTGAAAGGAAAGTGGGTTTGCCTTCATATTTGACCCAGAACAACTCAGTTCAGCATGGAAATATCATTGCAACAGCTTTTATTTAGCCAGAAATCAAGAGTGTAAGTTTTTATGCGCTTAAAAGCATTTTCAGGCCGAATGAGCTGATTTCTGCCAATTGCAGCAAACTACTGAAAGGAAAGTGGGTTTGCCTTCATATTTGACCCAGAATAACTCAGTTCAGCATGGAAATATCATTGCAACAGCTTTTATTTTGCCAGGAATCAAGAGTGTAAGTTTTTATGCGCTTAAAAGCATTTTCAGGCCGAATGAGCAAATATGCTTGTTTCTGCCAATTGCAGAAAAATACTGAAAGGAAAGTGGGTTTGCCTTCATATTTGACCCAGAACAACTCAGTTCAGCATGGAAATATCATTGCAACAGCTTTTATTTAGCCAGAAATCAAGAGTGTAAGTTTTTATGCGCTTAAAAGCATTTTCAGGCCGAATGAGCTGATTTCTGCCAATTGCAGCAAAAGACTGAAAGGAAAGTGGGTTTGCCTTCATATTTGACACAGAACAACTCAGTTCAGCATGGAAATATCATTGCAACAGCTTTTATTTAGCCAGAAATCGAGAGTGTAAGTTTTTATGCGCTTAAAAGCATTTTCAGGCCGAATGAGCTGATTTCTGCCAATTGCAGCAAAACACTGAAAGGAAAGTGGGTTTGCCTTCATATTTGACCCAGAACAACTCAGTTCAGCATGGAAATATCATTGCAACAGCTTTTATTTAGCCAGAAATCAAGAGTGTAAGTTTTTATGCGCTTAAAAGCATTTTCAGGCCGAATGAGCTGATTTCTGCCAATTGCAGCAAAATACTGAAAGGAAAGTGGGTTTGCCTTCATATTTAACCCAGAACAACTCAGTTCAGCATGGAAATATCATTGCAACAGCTTTTATTTAGCCAGAAATCAAGAGTGTAAGTTTTTATGCGCTTAAAAGCATTTTCAGGCCGAATGAGCAAATATGCTTGTTTCTGCCAATTGCAGAAAAATACTGAAAGGAAAGTGGGTTTGCCTTCATATTTGACCCAGAACAACTCAGTTCAGCATGGAAATATCATTGCAACAGCTTTTATTTAGCCAGAAATCAAGAGTGTAAGTTTTTATGCGCTTAAAAGCATTTTCAGGCCGAATGAGCTGATTTCTGCCAATTGCAGCAAAATACTGAAAGGAAAGTGGGTTTGCCTTCATATTTAACCCAGAACAACTCAGTTCAGCATGGAAATATCATTGCAACAGCTTTTATTTAGCCAGAAATCAAGAGTGTAAGTTTTTATGCGCTTAAAAGCATTTTCAGGCCGAATGAGCAAATATGCTTGTTTCTGCCAATTGCAGAAAAATACTGAAAGGAAAGTGGGTTTGCCTTCATATTTGACCCAGAACAACTCAGTTCAGCATGGAAATATCATTGCAACAGCTTTTATTTAGCCAGAAATCAAGAGTGTAAGTTTTTATGCACTTAAAAGCATTTTCAGGCCGAATGAGCTGATTTCTGCCAATTGCAGCAAAATACTGACGAGAAAGTGGGTTTGCCTTCATATTTGACCCAGAATAACTCAGTTCAGCATGGAAATATCATTGCAACAGCTTTTATTTTGCCAGGAATCAAGAGTGTAAGTTTTTATGCGCTTAAAAGCATTTTCAGGCCGAATGAGCAAATATGCTTGTTTCTGCCAATTGCAGAAAAATATTGAAAGGAAAGTGGGTTTGCCTTCATATTTGACCCAGAACAACTCAGTTCAGCATGGAAATATCATTGCAACAGCTTTTATTTAGCCAGAAATCAAGAGTGTAAGTTTTTATGCGCTTAAAAGCATTTGCAGGCCGAATGAGCTGATTTCTGCCAATTGCAGCAAAAGACTGAAAGGAAAGTGGGTTTGCCTTCATATTTGACCCAGAACAACTCAGTTCAGCATGGAAATATCATTGCAACAGCTTTTATTTAGCCAGAAATCAAGAGTGTAAGTTTTTATGCGCTTAAAAGCATTTTCAGGCCGAATGAGCTGATTTCTGCCAATTGCAGCAAAAGACTGAAAGGAAAGTGGGTTTGCCTTCATATTTGACCCAGAACAACTTAGTTCAGCATGGAAATATAATTGCAACAGCTTTTATTTAGCCAGAAATCAAGAGTGTAAGTTTTTATGTGCTTAAAAGCATTTTCATGCCGAATGAGCAAATATGCTTGTTTCTGCCAATTGCAGCAAAATACTGAAAGGAAAGTGGGTTTGCCTTCATATTTGACCCAGAACAACTCAGTTCAGCATGGAAATATCATTGCAACAGCTTTTATTTAGCCAGAAATCAAGAGTGTAAGTTTTTATGCGCTTAAAAGCATTTTCAGGCCGAATGAGCTGATTTCTGCCAATTGCAGCAAAAGACTGAAAGGAAAGTGGGTTTGCCTTCATATTTGACCCAGAACAACTCAGTTCAGCATGGAAATATCATTGCAACAGCTTTTATTTAGCCAGAAATCAAGAGTGTAAGTTTTTATGCGCTTAAAACCATTTGCAGGCCGAATGAGCTGATTTCTGCCAATTGCAGCAAAAGACTAAAAGGAAAGTGGGTTTGCCTTCATATTTGACCCAGAACAGCTCAGTTCAGCATGGAAATATCATTGCAACAGCTTTTATTTAGCCAGAAATCGAGAGTGTAAGTTTTTATGCGCTTAAAAGCATTTTCAGGCCGAATGAGCTGATTTCTGCCAATTGCAGCAAAACACTGAAAGGAAAGTGGGTTTGCCTTCATATTTGACCCAGAATAACTCAGTTCAGCATGGAAATATCCTTGCTTAAAAGCATTTTCAGGCCGAATGAGCAAATATGCTTGTTTCTGCCAATTGCAGAAAAATACTGAAAGGAAAGTGGGTTTGCCTTCATATTTGACCCAGAACAACTCAGTTCAGCATGGAAATATCATTGCAACAGCTTTTATTTAGCCAGAAATCAAGAGTGTAAGTTTTTATGCGCTTAAAAGCATTTTCAGGCCGAATGAGCTGATTTCTGCCAATTGCAGCAAAAGACTGAAAGGAAAGTGGGTTTGCCTTCATATTTGACCCAGAACAACTCAGTTCAGCATGGAAATATCATTGCAACAGCTTTTATTTAGCCAGAAATCAAGAGTGAAAGTTTTTATGCGCTTAAAAGCATTTTCAGGCCGAATGAGCTGATTTCTGCCAATTGCAGCAAAAGACTGAAAGGAAAGTGGGTTTGCCTTCATATTTGACCCAGAACAACTTAGTTCAGCATGGAAATATAATTGCAACAGCTTTTATTTAGCCAGAAATCAAGAGTGTAAGTTTTTATGTGCTTAAAAGCATTTTCAGGCCGAATGAGCAAATATGCTTGTTTCTGCCAATTGCAGCAAAATACTGAAAGGAAAGTGGGTTTGCCTTCATATTTGACCCAGAACAACTCAGTTCAGCATGGAAATATCATTGCAACAGCTTTTATTTAGCCAGAAATCAAGAGTGTAAGTTTTTATGCGCTTAAAAGCATTTTCAGGCCGAATGAGCTGATTTCTGCCAATTGCAGCAAATGACTGAAAGGAAAGTAGGTTTGCCTTCATATTTGACCCAGAACAACTCAGTTCAGCATGGAAATATCTTTGCAACAGCTTTTATTTAGCCAGAAATCAAGAGTGTAAGTTTTTATGCGCCTAAAAGCATTTTCAGGCCGAATGAGCTGATTTCTGCCAATTCCAGCAAAATACTGAAAGGAAAGTGGGTTTGCCTTCATATTTGACCCAGAACAACTCAGTTCAGCATGGAAATATCATTGCAACAGCTTTTATTTAGCCAGAAATCAAGAGTGTAAGTTTTTATGCGCTTAAAAGCATTTTCAGGCCGAATGAGCCGATTTTTGCCAATTGCAGCAAAATAATGAAAGGAAAGTGGGTTTGCCTTCATATTTGACCCAGAACAACTCAGTTCAGCATGGAAATATCATTGCAACAGCTTTTATTTAGCCAGAAATCAAGAGTGTAAGTTTTTATGCGCTTAAAAGCATTTTCAGGCCGAATGAGCTGATTTCTGCCAATTGCAGCAAAAGACTGAAAGGAAAGTGGGTTTGCCTTCATATTTGACCCAGAACAACTCAGTTCAGCATGGAAATATCATTGCAACAGCTTTTATTTAGCCAGAAATCAAGAGTGTAAGTTTTTATGCGCTTAAAACCATTTGCAGGCCGAATGAGCTGATTTCTGCCAATTGCAGCAAAAGACTAAAAGGAAAGTGGGTTTGCCTTCATATTTGACCCAGAACAGCTCAGTTCAGCATGGAAATATCATTGCAACAGCTTTTATTTAGCCAGAAATCGAGAGTGTAAGTTTTTATGCGCTTAAAAGCATTTTCAGGCCGAATGAGCAAATATGCTTGTTTCTGCCAATTGCAGAAAAATACTGAAAGGAAAGTGGGTTTGCCTTCATATTTGACCCAGAACAACTCAGTTCAGCATGGAAATATCATTGCAACAGCTTTTATTTAGCCAGAAATCAAGAGTGTAAGTTTTTATGCGCTTAAAAGCATTTTCAGGCCGAATGAGCTGATTTCTGCCAATTGCAGCAAAAGACTGAAAGGAAAGTGGGTTTGCCTTCATATTTGACCCAGAACAACTCAGTTCAGCATGGAAATATCATTGCAACAGCTTTTATTTAGCCAGAAATCAAGAGTGAAAGTTTTTATGCGCTTAAAAGCATTTTCAGGCCGAATGAGCTGATTTCTGCCAATTGCAGCAAAAGACTGAAAGGAAAGTGGGTTTGCCTTCATATTTGACCCAGAACAACTTAGTTCAGCATGGAAATATAATTGCAACAGCTTTTATTTAGCCAGAAATCAAGAGTGTAAGTTTTTATGTGCTTAAAAGCATTTTCATGCCGAATGAGCTGATTTCTGCCAATTCCAGCAAAATACTGAAAGGAAAGTGGGTTTGCCTTCATATTTGACCCAGAACAACTCAGTTCAGCATGGAAATATCATTGCAACAGCTTTTATTTAGCCAGAAATCAAGAGTGTAAGTTTTTATGCGCTTAAAACCATTTGCAGGCCGAATGAGCCGATTTTTGCCAATTGCAGCAAAATAATGATAGGAAAGTGGGTTTGCCTTCATATTTGACCCAGAACAACTCAGTTCAGCATGGAAATATCATTGCAACAGCTTTTATTTAGCCAGAAATCAAGAGTGTAAGTTTTTATGCGCTTAAAAGCATTTTCAGGCCGAATGAGCTGATTTCTGCCAATTGCAGCAAAAGACTGAAAGGAAAGTGGGTTTGCCTTCATATTTGACCCAGAACAACTCAGTTCAGCATGGAAATATCATTGCAACAGCTTTTATTTAGCCAGAAATCAAGAGTGTAAGTTTTTATGCGCTTAAAAGCATTTTCAGGCCGAATGAGCCGATTTTTGCCAATTGCAGCAAAATACTGATAGGAAAGTGGGTTTGCCTTCATATTTGACCCAGAACAACTCAGTTCAGCATGGAAATATCATTGCAACAGCTTTTATTTAGCCAGAAATCAAGAGTGTAATTTTTTATACGCTTAAAAGTATTTTCAGGCATAATGAGCAAATATGCTTGTTTCTGCCAATTGCAGCAAAATACTGAAAGGAAAGTGGGTTTGCCTTCATATTTGACCCAGAACAACTCAGTTCAGCGTGGAAATATCATTGCAACAGCTTTTATTTAGTCAGAAATCAAGAATATAAGTTTTTATGCGCTTAAAAGCATTTTCAGGCCTAATGAGCTGATTTCTGCCAATTGCAGCAAAATACTGAAAGGAAAGTGGGTTTGCCTTCATATTTGACCCAGAACAACTCAGTTCAGCATGGAAATATCATTGCAACAGCTTTTATTTAGCCAGAAATCAAGAGTGTAAGTTTTTATGCGCTTCAAAGCATTTTCAGGCCTAATGAGCTGATTTCTGCCAATTGCAGCAAAAGACTGAAAGGAAAGTGGGTTTGCCTTCATATTTGACCCAGAACAGCTCAGTTCAGCATGGAAATATCATTGCAACAGCTTTTATTTAGCCAGAAATCAGGAGTGTAAGTTTTTATGCGCTTAAAAGCATTTTCAGAACGAATGAGCAAATATGCTTGTTTCTGCCAATTGCAGAAAAATACTGAAAGGAAAGTAGGTTTGCCTTCATATTTAACCCAGAACAACTCAGTTCAGCATGGAAATATCATTGCAACAGCTTTTATTTAGCCAGAAATCAAGACTGTAAGTTTTTATGCGCTTAAAAGCATTTTCAGGCCGAATGAGCTGATTTCTGCCAATTGCAGCAAAATACTGAAAGGAAAGTGGGTTTGCCTTCATATTTGACCCAGAACAACTCAGTTCAGCATGGAAATATCATTGCAACAGCTTTTATTTAGCCAGAAATCAAGAGTGTAAGTTTTTATGCGCTTAAAACCATTTGCAGGCCGAATGAGCTGATTTCTGCCAATTGCAGCAAAAGACTGAAAGGAAAGTGGGTTTGCCTTCATATTTGACCCAGAACAACTCAGTTCAGCATGGAAATATCATTGCAACAGCTTTTATTTAGCCAGAAATCAAGAGTGTAAGTTTTTATGCGCTTAAAAGCATTTTCAGGCCGAATGAGCTGATTTCTGCCAATTGCAGCAAAATACTGAAAGGAAAGTGGGTTTGCCTTCATATTTGACCCAGAATAACTCAGTTCAGCATAGAAATATCATTGCAACAGCTTTTATTTAGCCAGAAATCAAGAGTGTAAGTTTTTATGCGCTTAAAAGCATTTTCAGGCCGAATGAGCTGATTTCTGCCAATTGCAGCAAAAGACTGAAAGGAAAGTGGGTTTGCCTTCATATTTGACCCAGAACAACTCAGTTCAGCATGGAAATATCATTGCAACAGCTTTTATTTAGCCAGAAATCAAGAGTGTAAGTTTTTATGCGCTTAAAAGCATTTTCAGGCCGAATGAGCTGATTTCTGCCAATTGCAGCAAAAGACTGAAAGGAAAGTGGGTTTGCCTTCATATTTGACCCAGAACAACTCAGTTCAGCATGGAAATATAATTGCAACAGCTTTTATTTAGCCAGAAATCAAGAGTGTAAGTTTTTATGCGCTTAAAAGCATTTTCAGGCCGAATGAGCAAATATGCTTGTTTCTGCCAATTGCAGCAAAATACTGAAAGGAAAGTGGGTTTGCCTTCATATTTGACCCAGAACAACTCAGTTCAGCATGGAAATATCATTGCAACAGCTTTTATTTAGCCAGAAATCAAGAGTGTAATTTTTTATACGCTTAAAAGCATTTTCAGGCCGAATGAGCAAATATGCTTGTTTCTGCCAATTGCAGCAAAATACTGAAAGGAAAGTGGGTTTGCCTTCATATTTGACCCAGAATAACTCAGTTCAGCATGGAAATATCATTGCAACAGCTTTTATTTAGCCAGAAATCAAGAGTGTAAGTTTTTATGCACTTAAAAGCATTTTCAGGCCGAATGAGCTGATTTCTGCCAATTGCAGCAAAAGACTGAAAGGAAAGTGGGTTTGCCTTCATATTTGACCCAGAACAACTCAGTTCAGCATGGAAATATCATTGCAACAGCTTTTATTTAGCCAGAAATCAAGAGTGTACGTTTTTATGCGCTTAAAAGCATTTTCAGGCCGAATGAGCAAATATGCTTGTTTCTGCCAATTGCAGCAAAATACTGAAAGGAAATTGGGTTTGCCTTCATATTTGACCCAGAATAACTCAGTTCAGCATGGAAATATCATTGCAACAGCTTTTATTTAGCCAGAAATCAAGAGTGTAAGTTTTTATGTGCTTAAAAGCATTTTCAGGCCGAATGAGCTGATTTCTGCCAATTGCAGCAAAAGACTGAAAGGAAAGTGGGTTTGCCTTCATATTTGACCCAGAACAACTCAGTTCAGCATGGAAATATCATTGCAACAGCTTTTATTTAGCCAGAAATCAAGAGTGTAAGTTTTTATGCGCTTAAAAGCATTTTCAGGCCGAATGAGCTGATTTCTGCCAATTGCAGCAAAAGACTGAAAGGAAAGTGGGTTTGCCTTCATATTTGACCCAGAACAACTCAGTTCAGCATGGAAATATAATTGCAACAGCTTTTATTTAGCCAGAAATCAAGAGTGTAAGTTTTTATGCGCTTAAAAGCATTTTCAGGCCGAATGAGCAAATATGCTTGTTTCTGCCAATTGCAGCAAAATACTGAAAGGAAAGTGGGTTTGCCTTCATATTTGACCCAGAACAACTCAGTTCAGCATGGAAATATCATTGCAACAGCTTTTATTTAGCCAGAAATCAAAAGTGTAAGTTTTTATGCGCTTAAAAGCATTTTCAGGCCGAATGAGCAAATGTGCTTGTTTCTGCCAATTGCAGCAAAATACTGAAAGGAAATTGGGTTTGCCTTCATATTTGACCCAGAATAACTCAGTTCAGCATGGAAATATCATTGCAACAGCTTTTATTTAGCCAGAAATCAAGAGTGTAAGTTTTTATGCACTTAAAAGCATTTTCAGGCCGAATGAGCTGATTTCTGCCAATTGCAGCAAAAGACTGAAAGGAAAGTGGGTTTGCCTTCATATTTGACCCAGAACAACTCAGTTCAGCATGGAAATATCATTGCAACAGCTTTTATTTAGCCAGAAATCAAGAGTGTACGTTTTTATGCGCTTAAAAGCATTTTCAGGCCGAATGAGCAAATATGCTTGTTTCTGCCAATTGCAGCAAAATACTGAAAGGAAATTGGGTTTGCCTTCATATTTGACCCAGAATAACTCAGTTCAGCATGGAAATATCATTGCAACAGCTTTTATTTAGCCAGAAATCAAGAGTGTAAGTTTTTATGCGCTTAAAAGCATTTTCAGGCCGAATGAGCTGATTTCTGCCAATTGCAGCAAAATACTGAAAGGAAAGTGGGTTTGCCTTCATATTTGACCCAGAACAACTCAGTTCAGCATGGAAATATCATTGCAACAGCTTTTATTTAGCCAGAAATCAAGAGTGTAAGTTTTTATGCGCTTAAAAGCATTTTTAGGCCGAATGAGCAAATATGCTTGTTTCTGCCAATTGCAGCAAAATACTGAAAGGAAAGTGGGTTTGCCTTCATATTTGACCCAGAACAACTCAGTTCAGCATGGAAATATCATTGCAACAGCTTTTATTTAGTCAGAAATCAAGAGTGTAAGTTTTTATGCGCTTCAAAGCATTTTCAGGCCAAATGAGCTGATTTCTGCCAATTGCAGCAAAATACTGAAAGGAAAGTGGGTTTGCCTTCATATTTGACCCAGAACAACTCAGTTCAGCATGGAAATATCATTGCAACAGCTTTTATTTAGCCAGAAATCAAGAGTGTAAGTTTTTATGCGCTTAAAAGCATTTTCAGGCCGAATGAGCAAATATGCTTGTTTCTGCCAATTGCAGCAAAATACTGAAAGGAAAGTGGGTTTGCCTTCATATTTGACCCAGAACAACTCAGTTCAGCATGGAAATATCATTGCAACAGCTTTTATTTAGCCAGAAATCAAGAGTGTAATTTTTTATACGCTTAAAAGCATTTTCAGGCCGAATGAACAAATATGCTTGTTTCTGCCAATTGCAGCAAAATACTGAAAGGAAAGTGGGTTTGCCTTCATATTTGACCCAGAATAAATCAGTTCAGCATGGAAATATCATTGCAACAGCTTTTATTTAGCCAGAAATCAAGAGTGTAAGTTTTTATGCGCTTAAAAGCATTTTCAGGCCGAATGAGCAAATGTGCTTGTTTCTGCCAATTGCAGCAAAATACTGAAAGGAAATTGGGTTTGCCTTCATATTTGACCCAGAATAACTCAGTTCAGCATGGAAATATCATTGCAACAGCTTTTATTTAGCCAGAAATCAAGAGTGTAAGTTTTTATGCACTTAAAAGCATTTTCAGGCCGAATGAGCTGATTTCTGCCAATTGCAGCAAAAGACTGAAAGGAAATTGGGTTTGCCTTCATATTTGACCCAGAACAACTCAGTTCAGCATGGAAATATCATTGCAACAGCTTTTATTTAGCCAGAAATCAAGAGTGTAAGTTTTTATGCGCTTAAAAGCATTTTCAGGCCGAATGAGCTGATTTCTGCCAATTGCAGCAAAATACTGAAAGGAAAGTAGGTTTGCCTTCATATTTGAGCCAGAACAACTCAATTCAGCATGGAAATATCATTGCAACAGCTTTTATTTAGCCAGAAATCAAGAGTGTAAGTTTTTATGCACTTAAAAGCATTTTAGGCCGAATGAGCAAATATGCTTGTTTCTGCCAATTGCAGCAAAAGACTGAAAGGAAAGTAGGTTTGCCGTCATATTTGACCCAGAACAACTCAGTTCAGCATGGAAATATCATTGCAACAGCTTTTATTTAGCCAGAAATCAAGAGTGTAAGTTTTTATGCGCTTAAAAGCATTTTAGGCCGAATGAGCAAATATGCTTGTTTCTGCCAATTGCAGCAAAATACTGAAAGGAAAGTAGGTTTGCCTTCATATTTGACCCAGAACAACTCAGTTCAGCATGGAAATATCATTGCAACAGCTTTTATTTAGCCAGAAATCAAGAGTGTAAGTATTTATGCGCTTAAAAGCATTTTCAGGCCGAATGAGCTGATTTCTGCCAATTGCAGCAAAATACTGAAAGGAAAGTGGGTTTGCCTTCATATTTGACCCAGAACAACTCAGTTCAGCATGGAAATATCATTGCAACAGCTTTTATTTAGCCAGAAATCAAGAGTGTAAGTTTTTATGAGCTTAAAAGCATTTTCAGGCCGAATGAGCTGATTTCTGCCAATTGCAGCAAAATACTGAAAGGAAAGTGGGTTTGCCTTCATATTTGACCCAGAACAACTCAGTTCAGCATGGAAATATCATTGCAACAGCTTTTATTTAGCCAGAAATCAAGAGTGTAAGTTTTTATGCGCTTAAAAGCATTTTCAGGCCGAATGAGCTGATTTCTGCCAATTGCAGCAAAATACTGAAAGGAAAGTGGGTTTGCCTTCATATTTGACCCAGAATATCTCAGTTCAGCATGGAAATATCATTGCAACAGCTTTTATTTAGCCAGAAATCAAGAGTGTAAGTTTTTATGCGCTTAAAAGCATTTTCAGGCCGAATGAGCTGATTTCTGCCAATTGCAGCAAAAGACTGAAAGGAAAGTGGGTTTGCCTTCATATTTGACCCAGAACAACTCAGTTCAGCATGGAAATATCATTGCAACAGCTTTTATTTAGCCAGAAATCAAGAGTGTAAGTTTTTATGCGCTTAAAAGCATTTTCAGGCCGAATGAGCTGATTTCTGCCAATTGCAGCAAAAGACTGAAAGGAAAGTGGGTTTGCCTTCATATTTGACCCAGAACAACTCAGTTCAGCATGGAAATATCATTGCAACAGCTTTTATTTAGCCAGAAATCAAGAGTGTAAGTTTTTATGCGCTTAAAAGCATTTTCAGGCCGAATGAGCTGATTTCTGCCAATTGCAGCAAAAGACTGAAAGGAAAGTGGGTTTGCCTTCATATTTGACCCAGAACAACTCAGTTCAGCATGGAAATAACATTGCAACAGCTTTTATTTAGCCAGAAATCAAGAGTGTAAGTTTTTATGCGCTTAAAAGCATTTTCAGGCCGAATGAGCTGATTTCTGCCAATTGCAGCAAAAGACTGAAAGGAAAGTGGGTTTGCCTTCATATTTGACCCAGAACAACTCAGTTCAGCATGGAAATATCATTGCAACAGCTTTTATTTAGCCAGAAATCAAGAGTGTAAGTTTTTATGCGCTTAAAAGCATTTTCAGGCCGAATGAGCAAATATGCTTGTTTCTGCCAATTGCAGCAAAATACTGAAAGGAAAGTGGGTTTGCCTTCATATTTGACCCAGAACAACTCAGTTCAGCATGGAAATATCATTGCAACAGCTTTTATTTAGCCAGAAATCAAGAGTGTAAGTTTTTATGTGCTTAAAAGCATTTTCAGGCCGAATGAGCTGATTTCTGCCAATTGCAGCAAAATACTGAAAGGAAAGTGGGTTTGCCTTCATATTTGACCCAGAACAACTCAGTTCAGCATGGAAATATCATTGCAACAGCTTTTATTTAGCCAGAAATCAAGAGTGTAAGTTTTTATGCGCTTAAAAGCATTTTCAGGCCGAATGAGCTGATTTCTGCCAATTGCAGCAAAATACTGAAAGGAAAGTGGGTTTGCCTTCATATTTGACCCAGAATAACTCAGTTCAGCATGGAAATATCATTGCAACAGCTTTTATTTTGCCAGGAATCAAGAGTGTAAGTTTTTATGCGCTTAAAAGCATTTTCAGGCCGAATGAGCAAATATGCTTGTTTCTGCCAATTGCAGAAAAATACTGAAAGGAAAGTGGGTTTGCCTTCATATTTGACCCAGAACAACTCAGTTCAGCATGGAAATATCATTGCAACAGCTTTTATTTAGCCAGAAATCAAGAGTGTAAGTTTTTATGCGCTTAAAAGCATTTTCAGGCCGAATGAGCTGATTTCTGCCAATTGCAGCAAAAGACTGAAAGGAAAGTGGGTTTGCCTTCATATTTGACACAGAACAACTCAGTTCAGCATGGAAATATCATTGCAACAGCTTTTATTTAGCCAGAAATCGAGAGTGTAAGTTTTTATGCGCTTAAAAGCATTTTCAGGCCGAATGAGCTGATTTCTGCCAATTGCAGCAAAACACTGAAAGGAAAGTGGGTTTGCCTTCATATTTGACCCAGAACAACTCAGTTCAGCATGGAAATATCATTGCTTAAAAGCATTTTCAGGCCGAATGAGCAAATATGCTTGTTTCTGCCAATTGCAGAAAAATACTGAAAGGAAAGTGGGTTTGCCTTCATATTTGACCCAGAAAAACTCAGTTCAGCATGGAAATATCATTGCAACAGCTTTTATTTAGCCAGAAATCAAGAGTGTAAGTTTTTATGCGCCTAATAGCATTTTCAGGCCGAATGAGCTGATTTCTGCCAATTGCAGCAAAATACTGAAAGGAAAGTGGGTTTGCCTTCATATTTGACCCAGAACAACTCAGTTCAGCATGGAAATATCATTGCAACAGCTTTTATTTAGCCAGAAATCAAGAGTGTAAGTTTTTATGCGCTTAAAAGCATTTTCAGGCCGAATGAGCAAATATGCTTGTTTCTGCCAATTGCAGAAAAATACTGAAAGGAAAGTGGGTTTGCCTTCATATTTGACCCAGAACAACTCAGTTCAGCATGGAAATATCATTGCAACAGCTTTTATTTAGCCAGAAATCAAGAGTGTAAGTTTTTATGCGCTTAAAAGCATTTTCAGGCCGAATGAGCAAATATGCTTGTTTCTGCCAATTGCAGCAAAATACTGAAAGGAAAGTGGGTTTGCCTTCATATTTGACCCAGAACAACTCAGTTCAGCATGGAAATATCATTGCAACAGCTTTTATTTAGCCAGAAATCAAGAGTGTAAGTTTTTATGCGCTTAAAAGCATTTTCAGGCCGAATGAGCTGATTTCTGCCAATTGCAGCAAAATACTGAAAGGAAAGTGGGTTTGCCTTCATATTTAACCCAGAACAACTCAGTTCAGCATGGAAATATCATTGCAACAGCTTTTATTTAGCCAGAAATCAAGAGTGTAAGTTTTTATGCGCTTAAAAGCATTTTCAGGCCGAATGAGCAAATATGCTTGTTTCTGCCAATTGCAGAAAAATACTGAAAGGAAAGTGGGTTTGCCTTCATATTTGACCCAGAACAACTCAGTTCAGCATGGAAATATCATTGCAACAGCTTTTATTTAGCCAGAAATCAAGAGTGTAAGTTTTTATGCAATTAAAAGCATTTTCAGGCCGAATGAGCTGATTTCTGCCAATTGCAGCAAAATACTGACGAGAAAGTGGGTTTGCCTTCATATTTGACCCAGAATAACTCAGTTCAGCATGGAAATATCATTGCAACAGCTTTTATTTTGCCAGGAATCAAGAGTGTAAGTTTTTATGCGCTTAAAAGCATTTTCAGGCCGAATGAGCTGATTTCTGCCAATTGCAGCAAAAGACTGAAAGGAAAGTGGGTTTGCCTTCATATTTGACCCAGAACAACTCAGTTCAGCATGGAAATAACATTGCAACAGCTTTTATTTAGCCAGAAATCAAGAGTGTAAGTTTTTATGCGCTTAAAAGCATTTTCAGGCCGAATGAGCTGATTTCTGCCAATTGCAGCAAAAGACTGAAAGGAAAGTGGGTTTGCCTTCATATTTGACCCAGAACAACTCAGTTCAGCATGGAAATATCATTGCAACAGCTTTTATTTAGCCAGAAATCAAGAGTGTAAGTTTTTATGCGCTTAAAAGCATTTTCAGGCCGAATGAGCAAATATGCTTGTTTCTGCCAATTGCAGCAAAATACTGAAAGGAAAGTGGGTTTGCCTTCATATTTGACCCAGAACAACTCAGTTCAGCATGGAAATATCATTGCAACAGCTTTTATTTAGCCAGAAATCAAGAGTGTAAGTTTTTATGTGCTTAAAAGCATTTTCAGGCCGAATGAGCTGATTTCTGCCAATTGCAGCAAAATACTGAAAGGAAAGTGGGTTTGCCTTCATATTTGACCCAGAACAACTCAGTTCAGCATGGAAATATCATTGCAACAGCTTTTATTTAGCCAGAAATCAAGAGTGTAAGTTTTTATGCGCTTAAAAGCATTTTCAGGCCGAATGAGCTGATTTCTGCCAATTGCAGCAAAATACTGAAAGGAAAGTGGGTTTGCCTTCATATTTGACCCAGAATAACTCAGTTCAGCATGGAAATATCATTGCAACAGCTTTTATTTTGCCAGGAATCAAGAGTGTAAGTTTTTATGCGCTTAAAAGCATTTTCAGGCCGAATGAGCAAATATGCTTGTTTCTGCCAATTGCAGAAAAATACTGAAAGGAAAGTGGGTTTGCCTTCATATTTGACCCAGAACAACTCAGTTCAGCATGGAAATATCATTGCAACAGCTTTTATTTAGCCAGAAATCAAGAGTGTAAGTTTTTATGCGCTTAAAAGCATTTTCAGGCCGAATGAGCTGATTTCTGCCAATTGCAGCAAAAGACTGAAAGGAAAGTGGGTTTGCCTTCATATTTGACACAGAACAACTCAGTTCAGCATGGAAATATCATTGCAACAGCTTTTATTTAGCCAGAAATCGAGAGTGTAAGTTTTTATGCGCTTAAAAGCATTTTCAGGCCGAATGAGCTGATTTCTGCCAATTGCAGCAAAACACTGAAAGGAAAGTGGGTTTGCCTTCATATTTGACCCAGAACAACTCAGTTCAGCATGGAAATATCATTGCTTAAAAGCATTTTCAGGCCGAATGAGCAAATATGCTTGTTTCTGCCAATTGCAGAAAAATACTGAAAGGAAAGTGGGTTTGCCTTCATATTTGACCCAGAAAAACTCAGTTCAGCATGGAAATATCATTGCAACAGCTTTTATTTAGCCAGAAATCAAGAGTGTAAGTTTTTATGCGCCTAATAGCATTTTCAGGCCGAATGAGCTGATTTCTGCCAATTGCAGCAAAATACTGAAAGGAAAGTGGGTTTGCCTTCATATTTGACCCAGAACAACTCAGTTCAGCATGGAAATATCATTGCAACAGCTTTTATTTAGCCAGAAATCAAGAGTGTAAGTTTTTATGCGCTTAAAAGCATTTTCAGGCCGAATGAGCAAATATGCTTGTTTCTGCCAATTGCAGAAAAATACTGAAAGGAAAGTGGGTTTGCCTTCATATTTGACCCAGAACAACTCAGTTCAGCATGGAAATATCATTGCAACAGCTTTTATTTAGCCAGAAATCAAGAGTGTAAGTTTTTATGCGCTTAAAAGCATTTTCAGGCCGAATGAGCAAATATGCTTGTTTCTGCCAATTGCAGCAAAATACTGAAAGGAAAGTGGGTTTGCCTTCATATTTGACCCAGAACAACTCAGTTCAGCATGGAAATATCATTGCAACAGCTTTTATTTAGCCAGAAATCAAGAGTGTAAGTTTTTATGCGCTTAAAAGCATTTTCAGGCCGAATGAGCAAATATGCTTGTTTCTGCCAATTGCAGAAAAATACTGAAAGGAAAGTGGGTTTGCCTTCATATTTGACCCAGAACAACTCAGTTCAGCATGGAAATATCATTGCAACAGCTTTTATTTAGCCAGAAATCAAGAGTGTAAGTTTTTATGCAATTAAAAGCATTTTCAGGCCGAATGAGCTGATTTCTGCCAATTGCAGCAAAATACTGACGAGAAAGTGGGTTTGCCTTCATATTTGACCCAGAATAACTCAGTTCAGCATGGAAATATCATTGCAACAGCTTTTATTTTGCCAGGAATCAAGAGTGTAAGTTTTTATGCGCTTAAAAGCATTTTCAGGCCGAATGAGCAAATATGCTTGTTTCTGCCAATTGCAGAAAAATATTGAAAGGAAAGTGGGTTTGCCTTCATATTTGACCCAGAACAACTCAGTTCAGCATGGAAATATCATTGCAACAGCTTTTATTTAGCCAGAAATCAAGAGTGTAAGTTTTTATGCGCTTAAAAGCATTTGCAGGCCGAATGAGCTGATTTCTGCCAATTGCAGCAAAAGACTGAAAGGAAAGTGGGTTTGCCTTCATATTTGACCCAGAACAACTCAGTTCAGCATGGAAATATCATTGCAACAGCTTTTATTTAGCCAGAAATCAAGAGTGTAAGTTTTTATGCGCTTAAAAGCATTTTCAGGCCGAATGAGCTGATTTCTGCCAATTGCAGCAAAAGACTGAAAGGAAAGTGGGTTTGCCTTCATATTTGACCCAGAACAACTTAGTTCAGCATGAAAATATAATTGCAACAGCTTTTATTTAGCCAGAAATCAAGAGTGTAAGTTTTTATGTGCTTAAAAGCATTTTCATGCCGAATGAGCAAATATGCTTGTTTCTGCCAATTGCAGCAAAATACTGAAAGGAAAGTGGGTTTGCCTTCATATTTGACCCAGAACAACTCAGTTCAGCATGGAAATATCATTGCAACAGCTTTTATTTAGCCAGAAATCAAGAGTGTAAGTTTTTATGCGCTTAAAAGCATTTTCAGGCCGAATGAGCTGATTTCTGCCAATTGCAGCAAAAGACTGAAAGGAAAGTGGGTTTGCCTTCATATTTGACCCAGAACAACTCAGTTCAGCATGGAAATATCATTGCAACAGCTTTTATTTAGCCAGAAATCAAGAGTGTAAGTTTTTATGCGCTTAAAACCATGTGCAGGCCGAATGAGCTGATTTCTGCCAATTGCAGCAAAAGACTAAAAGGAAAGTGGGTTTGCCTTCATATTTGACCCAGAACAGCTCAGTTCAGCATGGAAATATCATTGCAACAGCTTTTATTTAGCCAGAAATCGAGAGTGTAAGTTTTTATGCGCTTAAAAGCATTTTCAGGCCGAATGAGCTGATTTCTGCCAATTGCAGCAAAACACTGAAAGGAAAGTGGGTTTGCCTTCATATTTGACCCAGAATAACTCAGTTCAGCATGGAAATATCCTTGCTTAAAAGCATTTTCAGGCCGAATGAGCAAATATGCTTGTTTCTGCCAATTGCAGAAAAATACTGAAATGAAAGTGGGTTTGCCTTCATATTTGACCCAGAACAACTCAGTTCAGCATGGAAATATCATTGCAACAGCTTTTATTTAGCCAGAAATCAAGAGTGTAAGTTTTTATGCGCTTAAAAGCATTTTCAGGCCGAATGAGCTGATTTCTGCCAATTGCAGCAAAAGACTGAAAGGAAAGTGGGTTTGCCTTCATATTTGACCCAGAACAACTCAGTTCAGCATGGAAATATCATTGCAACAGCTTTTATTTAGCCAGAAATCAAGAGTGAAAGTTTTTATGCGCTTAAAAGCATTTTCAGGCCGAATGAGCTGATTTCTGCCAATTGCAGCAAAAGACTGAAAGGAAAGTGGGTTTGCCTTCATATTTGACCCAGAACAACTTAGTTCAGCATGGAAATATAATTGCAACAGCTTTTATTTAGCCAGAAATCAAGAGTGTAAGTTTTTATGTGCTTAAAAGCATTTTCAGGCCGAATGAGCAAATATGCTTGTTTCTGCCAATTGCAGCAAAAGACTGAAAGGAAAGTGGGTTTGCCTTCATATTTGACCCAGAACAACTCAGTTCAGCATGGAAATATCATTGCAACAGCTTTTATTTAGCCAGAAATCAAGAGTGAAAGTTTTTATGCGCTTAAAAGCATTTTCAGGCCGAATGAGCTGATTTCTGCCAATTGCAGCAAAAGACTGAAAGGAAAGTGGGTTTGCCTTCATATTTGACCAAGAACAACTTAGTTCAGCATGGAAATATCATTGCAACAGCTTTTATTTAGCCAGAAATCAAGAGTGTAAGTTTTTATGTGCTTAAAAGCATTTTCAGGCCGAATGAGCAAATATGCTTGTTTCTGCCAATTGCAGCAAAATACTGAAAGGAAAGTGGGTTTGCCTTCATATTTGACCCAGAACAACTCAGTTCAGCATGGAAATATCATTGCAACAGCTTTTATTTAGCCAGAAATCAAGAGTGTAAGTTTTTATGCGCTTAAAAGCATTTTCAGGCCGAATGAGCTGATTTCTGCCAATTGCAGCAAATGACTGAAAGGAAAGTGGGTTTGCCTTCATATTTGACCCAGAACAACTCAGTTCAGCATGGAAATATCTTTGCAACAGCTTTTATTTAGCCAGAAATCAAGAGTGTAAGTTTTTATGCGCCTAAAAGCATTTTCAGGCCGAATGAGCTGATTTCTGCCAATTCCAGCAAAATACTGAAAGGAAAGTGGGTTTGCCTTCATATTTGACCCAGAACAACTCAGTTCAGCATGGAAATATCATTGCAACAGCTTTTATTTAGCCAGAAATCAAGAGTGTAAGTTTTTATGCGCTTAAAAGCATTTTCAGGCCGAATGAGCCGATTTTTGCCAATTGCAGCAAAATAATGATAGGAAAGTGGGTTTGCCTTCATATTTGACCCAGAACAACTCAGTTCAGCATGGAAATATCATTGCAACAGCTTTTATTTAGCCAGAAATCAAGAGTGTAAGTTTTTATGCGCTTAAAAGCATTTTCAGGCCGAATGAGCTGATTTCTGCCAATTGCAGCAAAATACTGAAAGGAAAGTGGGTTTGCCTTCATATTTGACCCAGAACAACTCAGTTCAGCATGGAAATATCATTGCAACAGCTTTTATTTAGCCAGAAATCAAGAGTGTAAGTTTTTATGCGCTTAAAAGCATTTTCAGGCCGAATGAGCTGATTTCTGCCAATTGCAGCAAAAGACTGAAAGGAAAGTGGGTTTGCCTTCATATTTGACCCAGAACAACTCAGTTCAGCATGGAAATATCATTGCAACAGCTTTTATTTAGCCAGAAATCAAGAGTGTAAGTTTTTATGCGCTTAAAAGCATTTTCAGGCCGAATGAGCCGATTTTTGCCAATTGCAGCAAAATACTGATAGGAAAGTGGGTTTGCCTTCATATTTGACCCAGAACAACTCAGTTCAGCATGGAAATATCATTGCAACAGCTTTTATTTAGCCAGAAATCAAGAGTGTAATTTTTTATACGCTTAAAAGTATTTTCAGGCCGAATGAGCAAATATGCTTGTTTCTGCCAATTGCAGCAAAATACTGAAAGGAAAGTGGGTTTGCCTTCATATTTGACCCAGAACAACTCAGTTCAGCGTGGAAATATCATTGCAACAGCTTTTATTTAGTCAGAAATCAAGAATATAAGTTTTTATGCGCTTAAAAGCATTTTCAGGCCTAATGAGCTGATTTCTGCCAATTGCAGCAAAATACTGAAAGGAAAGTGGGTTTGCCTTCATATTTGACCCAGAACAACTCAGTTCAGCATGGAAATATCATTGCAACAGCTTTTATTTAGCCAGAAATCAAGAGTGTAAGTTTTTATGCGCTTCAAAGCATTTTCAGGCCTAATGAGCTGATTTCTGCCAATTGCAGCAAAAGACTGAAAGGAAAGTGGGTTTGCCTTCATATTTGACCCAGAACAGCTCAGTTCAGCATGGAAATATCATTGCAACAGCTTTTATTTAGCCAGAAATCAGGAGTGTAAGTTTTTATGCGTTTAATAGCATTTTCAGAACGAATGAGCAAATATACTTGTTTCTGCCAATTGCAGCAAAATACTGAAAGGAAAGTGGGTTTGCCTTCATATTTGACCCAGAACAACTCAGTTCAGCATGGAAATATCATTGCAACAGCTTTTATTTAGCCAGAAATCAAGAGTGTAAGTTTTTATGCGCTTAAAAGCATTTTTAGGCCGAATGAGCAAATATGCTTGTTTCTGCCAATTGCAGCAAAATACTGAAAGGAAAGTGGGTTTGCCTTCATATTTGACCCAGAACAACTCAGTTCAGCATGGAAATATCATTGCAACAGCTTTTATTTAGTCAGAAATCAAGAGTGTAAGTTTTTATGCGCTTCAAAGCATTTTCAGGCCGAATGAGCTGATTTCTGCCAATTGCAGCAAAAGACTGAAAGGAAAGTGGGTTTGCCTTCATATTTGACCCAGAACAACTCAGTTCAGCATGGAAATATCATTGCAACAGCTTTTATTTAGCCAGAAATCAAGAGTGTAATTTTTTATACGCTTAAAAGCATTTTCAGGCCGAATGAACAAATATGCTTGTTTCTGCCAATTGCAGCAAAATACTGAAAGGAAAGTGGGTTTGCCTTCATATTTGACCCAGAATAACTCAGTTCAGCATGGAAATATCATTGCAACAGCTTTTATTTAGCCAGAAATCAAGAGTGTAAGTTTTTATGCACTTAAAAGCATTTTCAGGCCGAATGAGCTGATTTCTGCCAATTGCAGCAAAAGACTGAAAGGAAAGTGGGTTTGCCTTCATATTTGACCCAGAACAACTCAGTTCAGCATGGAAATATCATTGCAACAGCTTTTATTTAGCCAGAAATCAAGAGTGTAAGTTTTTATGCGCTTAAAAGCATTTTCAGGCCGAATGAGCAAATATGCTTGTTTCTGCCAATTGCAGCAAAATACTGAAAGGAAATTGGGTTTGCCTTCATATTTGACCCAGAACAACTCAGTTCAGCATGGAAATATCATTGCAACAGCTTTTATTTAGCCAGAAATCAAGAGTGTAAGTTTTAATGCGCTTAAAAGCATTTTCAGGCCGAATGAGCTGATTTCTGCCAATTGCAGCAAAATACTGAAAGGAAAGTAGGTTTGCCTTCATATTTGAGCCAGAACAACTCAATTCAGCATGGAAATATCATTGCAACAGCTTTTATTTAGCCAGAAATCAAGAGTGTAAGTTTTTATGCACTTAAAAGCATTTTAGGCCGAATGAGCAAATATGCTTGTTTCTGCCAATTGCAGCAAAAGACTGAAAGGAAAGTAGGTTTGCCTTCATATTTGACCCAGAACAACTCAGTTCAGCATGGAAATATCATTGCAACAGCTTTTATTTAGCCAGAAATCAAGAGTGTAAGTTTTTATGCGCTTAAAAGCATTTTAGGCCGAATGAGCAAATATGCTTGTTTCTGCCAATTGCAGCAAAATACTGAAAGGAAAGTAGGTTTGCCTTCATATTTGACCCAGAACAACTCAGTTCAGCATGGAAATATCATTGCAACAGCTTTTATTTAGCCAGAAATCAAGAGTGTAAGTATTTATGCGCTTAAAAGCATTTTCAGGCCGAATGAGCTGATTTCTGCCAATTGCAGCAAAATACTGAAAGGAAAGTGGGTTTGCCTTCATATTTGACCCAGAACAACTCAGTTCAGCATGGAAATATCATTGCAACAGCTTTTATTTAGCCAGAAATCAAGAGTGTAAGTTTTTATGAGCTTAAAAGCATTTTCAGGCCGAATGAGCTGATTTCTGCCAATTGCAGCAAAATACTGAAAGGAAAGTGGGTTTGCCTTCATATTTGACCCAGAACAACTCAGTTCAGCATGGAAATATCATTGCAACAGCTTTTATTTAGCCAGAAATCAAGAGTGTAAGTTTTTATGCGCTTAAAAGCATTTTCAGGCCGAATGAGCTGATTTCTGCCAATTGCAGCAAAATACTGAAAGGAAAGTGGGTTTGCCTTCATATTTGACCCAGAATATCTCAGTTCAGCATGGAAATATCATTGCAACAGCTTTTATTTAGCCAGAAATCAAGAGTGTAAGTTTTTATGCGCTTAAAAGCATTTTCAGGCCGAATGAGCTGATTTCTGCCAATTGCAGCAAAATACTGAAAGGAAAGTGGGTTTGCCTTCATATTTGACCCAGAATATCTCAGTTCAGCATGGAAATATCATTGCAACAGCTTTTATTTAGCCAGAAATCAAGAGTGTAAGTTTTTATGCGCTTAAAAGCATTTTCAGGCCGAATGAGCTGATTTCTGCCAATTGCAGCAAAATACTGAAAGGAAAGTGGGTTTGCCTTCATATTTGACCCAGAACAACTCAGTTCAGCATGGAAATATCATTGCAACAGCTTTTATTTAGCCAGAAATCAAGAGTGTAAGTTTTTATGCGCTTAAAAGCATTTTCAGGCCGAATGAGCTGATTTCTGCCAATTGCAGCAAAAGACTGAAAGGAAAGTGGGTTTGCCTTCATATTTGACCCAGAACAACTCAGTTCAGCATGGAAATATCATTGCAACAGCTTTTATTTAGCCAGAAATCAAGAGTGTAAGTTTTTATGCGCTTAAAAGCATTTTCAGGCCGAATGAGCCGATTTTTGCCAATTGCAGCAAAATACTGATAGGAAAGTGGGTTTGCCTTCATATTTGACCCAGAACAACTCAGTTCAGCATGGAAATATCATTGCAACAGCTTTTATTTAGCCAGAAATCAAGAGTGTAATTTTTTATACGCTTAAAAGTATTTTCAGGCCGAATGAGCAAATATGCTTGTTTCTGCCAATTGCAGCAAAATACTGAAAGGAAAGTGGGTTTGCCTTCATATTTGACCCAGAACAACTCAGTTCAGCGTGGAAATATCATTGCAACAGCTTTTATTTAGTCAGAAATCAAGAATATAAGTTTTTATGCGCTTAAAAGCATTTTCAGGCCTAATGAGCTGATTTCTGCCAATTGCAGCAAAATACTGAAAGGAAAGTGGGTTTGCCTTCATATTTGACCCAGAACAACTCAGTTCAGCATGGAAATATCATTGCAACAGCTTTTATTTAGCCAGAAATCAAGAGTGTAAGTTTTTATGCGCTTCAAAGCATTTTCAGGCCTAATGAGCTGATTTCTGCCAATTGCAGCAAAAGACTGAAAGGAAAGTGGGTTTGCCTTCATATTTGACCCAGAACAGCTCAGTTCAGCATGGAAATATCATTGCAACAGCTTTTATTTAGCCAGAAATCAGGAGTGTAAGTTTTTATGCGTTTAATAGCATTTTCAGAACGAATGAGCAAATATACTTGTTTCTGCCAATTGCAGCAAAATACTGAAAGGAAAGTGGGTTTGCCTTCATATTTGACCCAGAACAACTCAGTTCAGCATGGAAATATCATTGCAACAGCTTTTATTTAGCCAGAAATCAAGAGTGTAAGTTTTTATGCGCTTAAAAGCATTTTTAGGCCGAATGAGCAAATATGCTTGTTTCTGCCAATTGCAGCAAAATACTGAAAGGAAAGTGGGTTTGCCTTCATATTTGACCCAGAACAACTCAGTTCAGCATGGAAATATCATTGCAACAGCTTTTATTTAGTCAGAAATCAAGAGTGTAAGTTTTTATGCGCTTCAAAGCATTTTCAGGCCGAATGAGCTGATTTCTGCCAATTGCAGCAAAAGACTGAAAGGAAAGTGGGTTTGCCTTCATATTTGACCCAGAACAACTCAGTTCAGCATGGAAATATCATTGCAACAGCTTTTATTTAGCCAGAAATCAAGAGTGTAAGTTTTTATGCGCTTAAAAGCATTTTCAGGCCGAATGAGCAAATATGCTTGTTTCTGCCAATTGCAGCAAAATACTGAAAGGAAAGTGGGTTTGCCTTCATATTTGACCCAGAACAACTCAGTTCAGCATGGAAATATCATTGCAACAGCTTTTATTTAGCCAGAAATCAAGAGTGTAATTTTTTATACGCTTAAAAGCATTTTCAGGCCGAATGAACAAATATGCTTGTTTCTGCCAATTGCAGCAAAATACTGAAAGGAAAGTGGGTTTGCCTTCATATTTGACCCAGAATAAATCAGTTCAGCATGGAAATATCATTGCAACAGCTTTTATTTAGCCAGAAATCAAGAGTGTAAGTTTTTATGCGCTTAAAAGCATTTTCAGGCCGAATGAGCAAATGTGCTTGTTTCTGCCAATTGCAGCAAAATACTGAAAGGAAATTGGGTTTGCCTTCATATTTGACCCAGAATAACTCAGTTCAGCATGGAAATATCATTGCAACAGCTTTTATTTAGCCAGAAATCAAGAGTGTAAGTTTTTATGCACTTAAAAGCATTTTCAGGCCGAATGAGCTGATTTCTGCCAATTGCAGCAAAAGACTGAAAGGAAAGTGGGTTTGCCTTCATATTTGACCCAGAACAACTCAGTTCAGCATGGAAATATCATTGCAACAGCTTTTATTTAGCCAGAAATCAAGAGTGTAAGTTTTTATGCGCTTAAAAGCATTTTCAGGCCGAATGAGCAAATATGCTTGTTTCTGCCAATTGCAGCAAAATACTGAAAGGAAATTGGGTTTGCCTTCATATTTGACCCAGAACAACTCAGTTCAGCATGGAAATATCATTGCAACAGCTTTTATTTAGCCAGAAATCAAGAGTGTAAGTTTTAATGCGCTTAAAAGCATTTTCAGGCCGAATGAGCTGATTTCTGCCAATTGCAGCAAAATACTGAAAGGAAAGTAGGTTTGCCTTCATATTTGAGCCAGAACAACTCAATTCAGCATGGAAATATCATTGCAACAGCTTTTATTTAGCCAGAAATCAAGAGTGTAAGTTTTTATGCACTTAAAAGCATTTTAGGCCGAATGAGCAAATATGCTTGTTTCTGCCAATTGCAGCAAAAGACTGAAAGGAAAGTAGGTTTGCCTTCATATTTGACCCAGAACAACTCAGTTCAGCATGGAAATATCATTGCAACAGCTTTTATTTAGCCAGAAATCAAGAGTGTAAGTTTTTATGCGCTTAAAAGCATTTTAGGCCGAATGAGCAAATATGCTTGTTTCTGCCAATTGCAGCAAAATACTGAAAGGAAAGTAGGTTTGCCTTCATATTTGACCCAGAACAACTCAGTTCAGCATGGAAATATCATTGCAACAGCTTTTATTTAGCCAGAAATCAAGAGTGTAAGTATTTATGCGCTTAAAAGCATTTTCAGGCCGAATGAGCTGATTTCTGCCAATTGCAGCAAAATACTGAAAGGAAAGTGGGTTTGCCTTCATATTTGACCCAGAACAACTCAGTTCAGCATGGAAATATCATTGCAACAGCTTTTATTTAGCCAGAAATCAAGAGTGTAAGTTTTTATGAGCTTAAAAGCATTTTCAGGCCGAATGAGCGGATTTCTGCCAATTGCAGCAAAATACTGAAAGGAAAGTGGGTTTGCCTTCATATTTGACCCAGAACAACTCAGTTCAGCATGGAAATATCATTGCAACAGCTTTTATTTAGCCAGAAATCAAGAGTGTAAGTTTTTATGCGCTTAAAAGCATTTTCAGGCCGAATGAGCTGATTTCTGCCAATTGCAGCAAAATACTGAAAGGAAAGTGGGTTTGCCTTCATATTTGACCCAGAATATCTCAGTTCAGCATGGAAATATCATTGCAACAGCTTTTATTTAGCCAGAAATCAAGAGTGTAAGTTTTTATGCGCTTAAAAGCATTTTCAGGCCGAATGAGCTGATTTCTGCCAATTGCAGCAAAAGACTGAAAGGAAAGTGGGTTTGCCTTCATATTTGACCCAGAACAACTCAGTTCAGCATGGAAATATCATTGCAACAGCTTTTATTTAGCCAGAAATCAAGAGTGTAAGTTTTTATGCGCTTAAAAGCATTTTCAGGCCGAATGAGCTGATTTCTGCCAATTGCAGCAAAAGACTGAAAGGAAAGTGGGTTTGCCTTCATATTTGACCCAGAACAACTCAGTTCAGCATGGAAATATCATTGCAACAGCTTTTATTTAGCCAGAAATCAAGAGTGTAAGTTTTTATGCGCTTAAAAGCATTTTCAGGCCGAATGAGCTGATTTCTGCCAATTGCAGCAAAAGACTGAAAGGAAAGTGGGTTTGCCTTCATATTTGACCCAGAACAACTCAGTTCAGCATGGAAATATCATTGCAACAGCTTTTATTTAGCCAGAAATCAAGAGTGTAAGTTTTTATGCGCTTAAAAGCATTTTCAGGCCGAATGAGCAAATATGCTTGTTTCTGCCAATTGCAGCAAAATACTGAAAGGAAAGTGGGTTTGCCTTCATATTTGACCCAGAACAACTCAGTTCAGCATGGAAATATCATTGCAACAGCTTTTATTTAGCCAGAAATCAAGAGTGTAAGTTTTTATGCGCTTAAAAGCATTTTCAGGCCGAATGAGCTGATTTCTGCCAATTGCAGCAAAATACTGAAAGGAAAGTGGGTTTGCCTTCATATTTGACCCAGAACAACTCAGTTCAGCATGGAAATATCATTGCAACAGCTTTTATTTAGCCAGAAATCAAGAGTGTAAGTTTTTATGCGCTTAAAAGCATTTTCAGGCCGAATGAGCTGATTTCTGCCAATTGCAGCAAAATACTGAAAGGAAAGTGGGTTTGCCTTCATATTTGACCCAGAATAACTCAGTTCAGCATGGAAATATCATTGCAACAGCTTTTATTTTGCCAGGAATCAAGAGTGTAAGTTTTTATGCGCTTAAAAGCATTTTCAGGCCGAATGAGCAAATATGCTTGTTTCTGCCAATTGCAGAAAAATACTGAAAGGAAAGTGGGTTTGCCTTCATATTTGACCCAGAACAACTCAGTTCAGCATGGAAATATCATTGCAACAGCTTTTATTTAGCCAGAAATCAAGAGTGTAAGTTTTTATGCGCTTAAAAGCATTTTCAGGCCGAATGAGCTGATTTCTGCCAATTGCAGCAAAAGACTGAAAGGAAAGTGGGTTTGCCTTCATATTTGACACAGAACAACTCAGTTCAGCATGGAAATATCATTGCAACAGCTTTTATTTAGCCAGAAATCGAGAGTGTAAGTTTTTATGCGCTTAAAAGCATTTTCAGGCCGAATGAGCTGATTTCTGCCAATTGCAGCAAAACACTGAAAGGAAAGTGGGTTTGCCTTCATATTTGACCCAGAACAACTCAGTTCAGCATGGAAATATCATTGCTTAAAAGCATTTTCAGGCCGAATGAGCAAATATGCTTGTTTCTGCCAATTGCAGAAAAATACTGAAAGGAAAGTGGGTTTGCCTTCATATTTGACCCAGAACAACTCAGTTCAGCATGGAAATATCATTGCAACAGCTTTTATTTAGCCAGAAATCAAGAGTGTAAGTTTTTATGCGCCTAATAGCATTTTCAGGCCGAATGAGCTGATTTCTGCCAATTGCAGCAAAATAATGAAAGGAAAGTGGGTTTGCCTTCATATTTGACCCAGAACAACTCAGTTCAGCATGGAAATATCATTGCAACAGCTTTTATTTAGCCAGAAATCAAGAGTGTAAGTTTTTATGCGCTTAAAAGCATTTTCAGGCCGAATGAGCAAATATGCTTGTTTCTGCCAATTGCAGAAAAATACTGAAAGGAAAGTGGGTTTGCCTTCATATTTGACCCAGAACAACTCAGTTCAGCATGGAAATATCATTGCAACAGCTTTTATTTAGCCAGAAATCAAGAGTGTAAGTTTTTATGCGCTTAAAAGCATTTTCAGGCCGAATGAGCAAATATGCTTGTTTCTGCCAATTGCAGCAAAATACTGAAAGGAAAGTGGGTTTGCCTTCATATTTGACCCAGAACAACTCAGTTCAGCATGGAAATATCATTGCAACAGCTTTTATTTAGCCAGAAATCAAGAGTGTAAGTTTTTATGCGCTTAAAAGCATTTTCAGGCCGAATGAGCTGATTTCTGCCAATTGCAGCAAAATACTGAAAGGAAAGTGGGTTTGCCTTCATATTTAACCCAGAACAACTCAGTTCAGCATGGAAATATCATTGCAACAGCTTTTATTTAGCCAGAAATCAAGAGTGTAAGTTTTTATGCGCTTAAAAGCATTTTCAGGCCGAATGAGCAAATATGCTTGTTTCTGCCAATTGCAGAAAAATACTGAAAGGAAAGTGGGTTTGCCTTCATATTTGACCCAGAACAACTCAGTTCAGCATGGAAATATCATTGCAACAGCTTTTATTTAGCCAGAAATCAAGAGTGTAAGTTTTTATGCACTTAAAAGCATTTTCAGGCCGAATGAGCTGATTTCTGCCAATTGCAGCAAAATACTGACGAGAAAGTGGGTTTGCCTTCATATTTGACCCAGAATAACTCAGTTCAGCATGGAAATATCATTGCAACAGCTTTTATTTTGCCAGGAATCAAGAGTGTAAGTTTTTATGCGCTTAAAAGCATTTTCAGGCCGAATGAGCAAATATGCTTGTTTCTGCCAATTGCAGAAAAATATTGAAAGGAAAGTGGGTTTGCCTTCATATTTGACCCAGAACAACTCAGTTCAGCATGGAAATATCATTGCAACAGCTTTTATTTAGCCAGAAATCAAGAGTGTAAGTTTTTATGCGCTTAAAAGCATTTGCAGGCCGAATGAGCTGATTTCTGCCAATTGCAGCAAAAGACTGAAAGGAAAGTGGGTTTGCCTTCATATTTGACCCAGAACAACTCAGTTCAGCATGGAAATATCATTGCAACAGCTTTTATTTAGCCAGAAATCAAGAGTGTAAGTTTTTATGCGCTTAAAAGCATTTTCAGGCCGAATGAGCTGATTTCTGCCAATTGCAGCAAAAGACTGAAAGGAAAGTGGGTTTGCCTTCATATTTGACCCAGAACAACTTAGTTCAGCATGGAAATATAATTGCAACAGCTTTTATTTAGCCAGAAATCAAGAGTGTAAGTTTTTATGTGCTTAAAAGCATTTTCATGCCGAATGAGCAAATATGCTTGTTTCTGCCAATTGCAGCAAAATACTGAAAGGAAAGTGGGTTTGCCTTCATATTTGACCCAGAATAACTCAGTTCAGCATGGAAATATCATTGCAACAGCTTTTATTTAGCCAGAAATCAAGAGTGTAAGTTTTTATGCGCTTAAAAGCATTTTCAGGCCGAATGAGCTGATTTCTGCCAATTGCAGCAAAAGACTGAAAGGAAAGTGGGTTTGCCTTCATATTTGACCCAGAACAACTCAGTTCAGCATGGAAATATCATTGCAACAGCTTTTATTTAGCCAGAAATCAAGAGTGTAAGTTTTTATGCGCTTAAAACCATTTGCAGGCCGAATGAGCTGATTTCTGCCAATTGCAGCAAAAGACTAAAAGGAAAGTGGGTTTGCCTTCATATTTGACCCAGAACAGCTCAGTTCAGCATGGAAATATCATTGCAACAGCTTTTATTTAGCCAGAAATCGAGAGTGTAAGTTTTTATGCGCTTAAAAGCATTTTCAGGCCGAATGAGCTGATTTCTGCCAATTGCAGCAAAACACTGAAAGGAAAGTGGGTTTGCCTTCATATTTGACCCAGAATAACTCAGTTCAGCATGGAAATATCCTTGCTTAAAAGCATTTTCAGGCCGAATGAGCAAATATGCTTGTTTCTGCCAATTGCAGAAAAATACTGAAAGGAAAGTGGGTTTGCCTTCATATTTGACCCAGAACAACTCAGTTCAGCATGGAAATATCATTGCAACAGCTTTTATTTAGCCAGAAATCAAGAGTGTAAGTTTTTATGCGCTTAAAAGCATTTTCAGGCCGAATGAGCTGATTTCTGCCAATTGCAGCAAAAGACTGAAAGGAAAGTGGGTTTGCCTTCATATTTGACCCAGAACAACTCAGTTCAGCATGGAAATATCATTGCAACAGCTTTTATTTAGCCAGAAATCAAGAGTGAAAGTTTTTATGCGCTTAAAAGCATTTTCAGGCCGAATGAGCTGATTTCTGCCAATTGCAGCAAAAGACTGAAAGGAAAGTGGGTTTGCCTTCATATTTGACCCAGAACAACTTAGTTCAGCATGGAAATATAATTGCAACAGCTTTTATTTAGCCAGAAATCAAGAGTGTAAGTTTTTATGTGCTTAAAAGCATTTTCAGGCCGAATGAGCAAATATGCTTGTTTCTGCCAATTGCAGCAAAATACTGAAAGGAAAGTGGGTTTGCCTTCATATTTGACCCAGAACAACTCAGTTCAGCATGGAAATATCATTGCAACAGCTTTTATTTAGCCAGAAATCAAGAGTGTAAGTTTTTATGCGCTTAAAAGCATTTTCAGGCCGAATGAGCTGATTTCTGCCAATTGCAGCAAATGACTGAAAGGAAAGTAGGTTTGCCTTCATATTTGACCCAGAACAACTCAGTTCAGCATGGAAATATCTTTGCAACAGCTTTTATTTAGCCAGAAATCAAGAGTGTAAGTTTTTATGCGCCTAAAAGCATTTTCAGGCCGAATGAGCTGATTTCTGCCAATTCCAGCAAAATACTGAAAGGAAAGTGGGTTTGCCTTCATATTTGACCCAGAACAACTCAGTTCAGCATGGAAATATCATTGCAACAGCTTTTATTTAGCCAGAAATCAAGAGTGTAAGTTTTTATGCGCTTAAAAGCATTTTCAGGCCGAATGAGCCGATTTTTGCCAATTGCAGCAAAATAATGAAAGGAAAGTGGGTTTGCCTTCATATTTGACCCAGAACAACTCAGTTCAGCATGGAAATATCATTGCAACAGCTTTTATTTAGCCAGAAATCAAGAGTGTAAGTTTTTATGCGCTTAAAAGCATTTTCAGGCCGAATGAGCTGATTTCTGCCAATTGCAGCAAAAGACTGAAAGGAAAGTGGGTTTGCCTTCATATTTGACCCAGAACAACTCAGTTCAGCATGGAAATATCATTGCAACAGCTTTTATTTAGCCAGAAATCAAGAGTGTAAGTTTTTATGCGCTTAAAACCATTTGCAGGCCGAATGAGCTGATTTCTGCCAATTGCAGCAAAAGACTAAAAGGAAAGTGGGTTTGCCTTCATATTTGACCCAGAACAGCTCAGTTCAGCATGGAAATATCATTGCAACAGCTTTTATTTAGCCAGAAATCGAGAGTGTAAGTTTTTATGCGCTTAAAAGCATTTTCAGGCCGAATGAGCTGATTTCTGCCAATTGCAGCAAAACACTGAAAGGAAAGTGGGTTTGCCTTCATATTTGACCCAGAATAACTCAGTTCAGCATGGAAATATCCTTGCTTAAAAGCATTTTCAGGCCGAATGAGCAAATATGCTTGTTTCTGCCAATTGCAGAAAAATACTGAAAGGAAAGTGGGTTTGCCTTCATATTTGACCCAGAACAACTCAGTTCAGCATGGAAATATCATTGCAACAGCTTTTATTTAGCCAGAAATCAAGAGTGTAAGTTTTTATGCGCTTAAAAGCATTTTCAGGCCGAATGAGCTGATTTCTGCCAATTGCAGCAAAAGACTGAAAGGAAATTGGGTTTGCCTTCATATTTGACCCAGAACAACTCAGTTCAGCATGGAAATATCATTGCAACAGCTTTTATTTAGCCAGAAATCAAGAGTGAAAGTTTTTATGCTCTTAAAAGCATTTTCAGGCCGAATGAGCTGATTTCTGCCAATTGCAGCAAAAGACTGAAAGGAAAGTGGGTTTGCCTTCATATTTGACCCAGAACAACTTAGTTCAGCATGGAAATATCATTGCAACAGCTTTTATTTAGCCAGAAATCAAGAGTGTAAGTTTTTATGTGCTTAAAAGCATTTTCAGGCCGAATGAGCAAATATGCTTGTTTCTGCCAATTGCAGCAAAATACTGAAAGGAAAGTGGGTTTGCCTTCATATTTGACCCAGAACAACTCAGTTCAGCATGGAAATATCATTGCAACAGCTTTTATTTAGCCAGAAATCAAGAGTGTAAGTTTTTATGCGCTTAAAAGCATTTTCAGGCCGAATGAGCTGATTTCTGCCAATTGCAGCAAATGACTGAAAGGAAAGTGGGTTTGCCTTCATATTTGACCCAGAACAACTCAGTTCAGCATGGAAATATCTTTGCAACAGCTTTTATTTAGCCAGAAATCAAGAGTGTAAGTTTTTATGCGCCTAAAAGCATTTTCAGGCCGAATGAGCTGATTTCTGCCAATTCCAGCAAAATACTGAAAGGAAAGTGGGTTTGCCTTCATATTTGACCCAGAACAACTCAGTTCAGCATGGAAATATCATTGCAACAGCTTTTATTTAGCCAGAAATCAAGAGTGTAAGTTTTTATGCGCTTAAAAGCATTTTCAGGCCGAATGAGCCGATTTTTGCCAATTGCAGCAAAATAATGATAGGAAAGTGGGTTTGCCTTCATATTTGACCCAGAACAACTCAGTTCAGCATGGAAATATCATTGCAACAGCTTTTATTTAGCCAGAAATCAAGAGTGTAAGTTTTTATGCGCTTAAAAGCATTTTCAGGCCGAATGAGCTGATTTCTGCCAATTGCAGCAAAATACTGAAAGGAAAGTGGGTTTGCCTTCATATTTGACCCAGAACAACTCAGTTCAGCATGGAAATATCATTGCAACAGCTTTTATTTAGCCAGAAATCAAGAGTGTAAGTTTTTATGCGCTTAAAAGCATTTTCAGGCCGAATGAGCTGATTTCTGCCAATTGCAGCAAAAGACTGAAAGGAAAGTGGGTTTGCCTTCATATTTGACCCAGAACAACTCAGTTCAGCATGGAAATATCATTGCAACAGCTTTTATTTAGCCAGAAATCAAGAGTGTAAGTTTTTATGCGCTTAAAAGCATTTTCAGGCCGAATGAGCCGATTTTTGCCAATTGCAGCAAAATACTGATAGGAAAGTGGGTTTGCCTTCATATTTGACCCAGAACAACTCAGTTCAGCATGGAAATATCATTGCAACAGCTTTTATTTAGCCAGAAATCAAGAGTGTAATTTTTTATACGCTTAAAAGTATTTTCAGGCCGAATGAGCAAATATGCTTGTTTCTGCCAATTGCAGCAAAATACTGAAAGGAAAGTGGGTTTGCCTTCATATTTGACCCAGAACAACTCAGTTCAGCGTGGAAATATCATTGCAACAGCTTTTATTTAGTCAGAAATCAAGAATATAAGTTTTTATGCGCTTAAAAGCATTTTCAGGCCTAATGAGCTGATTTCTGCCAATTGCAGCAAAATACTGAAAGGAAAGTGGGTTTGCCTTCATATTTGACCCAGAACAACTCAGTTCAGCATGGAAATATCATTGCAACAGCTTTTATTTAGCCAGAAATCAAGAGTGTAAGTTTTTATGCGCTTCAAAGCATTTTCAGGCCTAATGAGCTGATTTCTGCCAATTGCAGCAAAAGACTGAAAGGAAAGTGGGTTTGCCTTCATATTTGACCCAGAACAGCTCAGTTCAGCATGGAAATATCATTGCAACAGCTTTTATTTAGCCAGAAATCAGGAGTGTAAGTTTTTATGCGCTTAAAAGCATTTTCAGAACGAATGAGCAAATATACTTGTTTCTGCCAATTGCAGCAAAATACTGAAAGGAAAGTGGGTTTGCCTTCATATTTGACCCAGAACAACTCAGTTCAGCATGGAAATATCATTGCAACAGCTTTTATTTAGCCAGAAATCAAGAGTGTAAGTTTTTATGCGCTTAAAAGCATTTTTAGGCCGAATGAGCAAATATGCTTGTTTCTGCCAATTGCAGCAAAATACTGAAAGGAAAGTGGGTTTGCCTTCATATTTGACCCAGAACAACTCAGTTCAGCATGGAAATATCATTGCAACAGCTTTTATTTAGCCAGAAATCAAGAGTGTAAGTTTTTATGCGCTTAAAAGCATTTTCAGGCCGAATGAGCAAATGTGCTTGTTTCTGCCAATTGCAGCAAAATACTGAAAGGAAAGTAGGTTTGCCTTCATATTTGACCCAGAACAACTCAGTTCAGCATGGAAATATCATTGCAACAGCTTTTATTTAGCCAGAAATCAAGAGTGTAAGTTTTTATGCGCTTAAAAGCATTTTCAGGCCGAATGAGCTGATTTCTGCCAATTGCAGCAAAAGACTGAAAGGAAAGTGGGTTTGCCTTCATATTTGACCCAGAACAACTCAGTTCAGCATGGAAATATCATTGCAACAGCTTTTATTTAGCCAGAAATCAAGAGTGTAAGTTTTTATGCGCTTAAAACCATTTGCAGGCCGAATGAGCTGATTTCTGCCAATTGCAGCAAAAGACTGAAAGGAAAGTGGGTTTGCCTTCATATTTGACCCAGAACAACTCAGTTCAGCATGGAAATATCATTGCAACAGCTTTTATTTAGCCAGAAATCAAGAGTGTAAGTTTTTATGCGCTTAAAAGCATTTTCAGGCCGAATGAGCTGATTTCTGCCAATTGCAGCAAAATACTGAAAGGAAAGTGGGTTTGCCTTCATATTTGACCCAGAATAACTCAGTTCAGCATGGAAATATCATTGCAACAGCTTTTATTTAGCCAGAAATCAAGAGTGTAAGTTTTTATGCGCTTAAAAGCATTTTCAGGCCGAATGAGCTGATTTCTGCCAATTGCAGCAAAAGACTGAAAGGAAAGTGGGTTTGCCTTCATATTTGACCCAGAACAACTCAGTTCAGCATGGAAATATCATTGCAACAGCTTTTATTTAGCCAGAAATCAAGAGTGTAAGTTTTTATGCGCTTAAAAGCATTTTCAGGCCGAATGAGCTGATTTCTGCCAATTGCAGCAAAAGACTGAAAGGAAAGTGGGTTTGCCTTCATATTTGACCCAGAACAACTCAGTTCAGCATGGAAATATCATTGCAACAGCTTTTATTTAGCCAGAAATCAAGAGTGTAAGTTTTTATGCGCTTAAAAGCATTTTCAGGCCGAATGAGCTGATTTCTGCCAATTGCAGCAAAAGACTGAAAGGAAAGTGGGTTTGCCTTCATATTTGACCCAGAACAACTCAGTTCAGCATGGAAATATCATTGCAACAGCTTTTATTTAGCCAGAAATCAAGAGTGTAAGTTTTTATGCGCTTAAAAGCATTTTCAGGCCGAATGAGCAAATATGCTTGTTTCTGCCAATTGCAGCAAAATACTGAAAGGAAATTGGGTTTGCCTTCATATTTGACCCAGAATAACTCAGTTCAGCATGGAAATATCATTGCAACAGCTTTTATTTAGCCAGAAATCAAGAGTGTAAGTTTTTATGTGCTTAAAAGCATTTTCAGGCCGAATGAGCTGATTTCTGCCAATTGCAGCAAAAGACTGAAAGGAAAGTGGGTTTGCCTTCATATTTGACCCAGAACAACTCAGTTCAGCATGGAAATATCATTGCAACAGCTTTTATTTAGCCAGAAATCAAGAGTGTAAGTTTTTATGCGCTTAAAAGCATTTTCAGGCCGAATGAGCTGATTTCTGCCAATTGCAGCAAAATACTGAAAGGAAAGTGGGTTTGCCTTCATATTTGACCCAGAACAACTCAGTTCAGCATGGAAATATCATTGCAACAGCTTTTATTTAGCCAGAAATCAAGAGTGTAAGTTTTTATGCGCTTAAAAGCATTTTTAGGCCGAATGAGCAAATATGCTTGTTTCTGCCAATTGCAGCAAAATACTGAAAGGAAAGTGGGTTTGCCTTCATATTTGACCCAGAACAACTCAGTTCAGCATGGAAATATCATTGCAACAGCTTTTATTTAGCCAGAAATCAAGAGTGTAAGTTTTTATGCGCTTCAAAGCATTTTCAGGCCAAATGAGCTGATTTCTGCCAATTGCAGCAAAATACTGAAAGGAAAGTGGGTTTGCCTTCATATTTGACCCAGAACAACTCAGTTCAGCATGGAAATATCATTGCAACAGCTTTTATTTAGCCAGAAATCAAGAGTGTAAGTTTTTATGCGCTTAAAAGCATTTTCAGGCCGAATGAGCAAATATGCTTGTTTCTGCCAATTGCAGCAAAATACTGAAAGGAAAGTGGGTTTGCCTTCATATTTGACCCAGAACAACTCAGTTCAGCATGGAAATATCATTGCAACAGCTTTTATTTAGCCAGAAATCAAGAGTGTAATTTTTTATACGCTTAAAAGCATTTTCAGGCCGAATGAACAAATATGCTTGTTTCTGCCAATTGCAGCAAAATACTGAAAGGAAAGTGGGTTTGCCTTCATATTTGACCCAGAATAAATCAGTTCAGCATGGAAATATCATTGCAACAGCTTTTATTTAGCCAGAAATCAAGAGTGTAAGTTTTTATGCGCTTAAAAGCATTTTCAGGCCGAATGAGCAAATGTGCTTGTTTCTGCCAATTGCAGCAAAATACTGAAAGGAAATTGGGTTTGCCTTCATATTTGACCCAGAATAACTCAGTTCAGCATGGAAATATCATTGCAACAGCTTTTATTTAGCCAGAAATCAAGAGTGTAAGTTTTTATGCACTTAAAAGCATTTTCAGGCCGAATGAGCTGATTTCTGCCAATTGCAGCAAAAGACTGAAAGGAAAGTGGGTTTGCCTTCATATTTGACCCAGAACAACTCAGTTCAGCATGGAAATATCATTGCAACAGCTTTTATTTAGCCAGAAATCAAGAGTGTAAGTTTTTATGCGCTTAAAAGCATTTTCAGGCCGAATGAGCAAATATGCTTGTTTCTGCCAATTGCAGCAAAATACTGAAAGGAAATTGGGTTTGCCTTCATATTTGACCCAGAACAACTCAGTTCAGCATGGAAATATCATTGCAACAGCTTTTATTTAGCCAGAAATCAAGAGTGTAAGTTTTAATGCGCTTAAAAGCATTTTCAGGCCGAATGAGCTGATTTCTGCCAATTGCAGCAAAATACTGAAAGGAAAGTAGGTTTGCCTTCATATTTGAGCCAGAACAACTCAATTCAGCATGGAAATATCATTGCAACAGCTTTTATTTAGCCAGAAATCAAGAGTGTAAGTTTTTATGCACTTAAAAGCATTTTAGGCCGAATGAGCAAATATGCTTGTTTCTGCCAATTGCAGCAAAAGACTGAAAGGAAAGTAGGTTTGCCTTCATATTTGACCCAGAACAACTCAGTTCAGCATGGAAATATCATTGCAACAGCTTTTATTTAGCCAGAAATCAAGAGTGTAAGTTTTTATGCGCTTAAAAGCATTTTAGGCCGAATGAGCAAATATGCTTGTTTCTGCCAATTGCAGCAAAATACTGAAAGGAAAGTAGGTTTGCCTTCATATTTGACCCAGAACAACTCAGTTCAGCATGGAAATATCATTGCAACAGCTTTTATTTAGCCAGAAATCAAGAGTGTAAGTATTTATGCGCTTAAAAGCATTTTCAGGCCGAATGAGATGATTTCTGCCAATTGCAGCAAAATACTGAAAGGAAAGTGGGTTTGCCTTCATATTTGACCCAGAACAACTCAGTTCAGCATGGAAATATCATTGCAACAGCTTTTATTTAGCCAGAAATCAAGAGTGTAAGTTTTTATGAGCTTAAAAGCATTTTCAGGCCGAATGAGCTGATTTCTGCCAATTGCAGCAAAATACTGAAAGGAAAGTGGGTTTGCCTTCATATTTGACCCAGAACAACTCAGTTCAGCATGGAAATATCATTGCAACAGCTTTTATTTAGCCAGAAATCAAGAGTGTAAGTTTTTATGCGCTTAAAAGCATTTTCAGGCCGAATGAGCTGATTTCTGCCAATTGCAGCAAAATACTGAAAGGAAAGTGGGTTTGCCTTCATATTTGACCCAGAATAACTCAGTTCAGCATGGAAATATCATTGCAACAGCTTTTATTTAGCCAGAAATCAAGAGTGTAAGTTTTTATGCGCTTAAAAGCATTTTCAGGCCGAATGAGCTGATTTCTGCCAATTGCAGCAAAAGACTGACAGGAAAGTGGGTTTGCCTTCATATTTGACCCAGAACAACTCAGTTCAGCATGGAAATATCATTGCAACAGCTTTTATTTAGCCAGAAATCAAGAGTGTAAGTTTTTATGCGCTTAAAAGCATTTTCAGGCCGAATGAGCTGATTTCTGCCAATTGCAGCAAATGACTGAAAGGAAAGTGGGTTTGCCTTCATATTTGACCCAGAACAACTCAGTTCAGCATGGAAATATCATTGCAACAGCTTTTATTTAGCCAGAAATCAAGAGTGTAAGTTTTTATGCGCTTAAAAGCATTTTCAGGCCGAATGAGCTGATTTCTGCCAATTGCAGCAAAATACTGAAAGGAAAGTGGGTTTGCCTTCATATTTGACCCAGAATAACTCAGTTCAGCATGGAAATATCATTGCAACAGCTTTTATTTAGCCAGAAATCAAGAGTGTAAGTTTTTATGCGCTTAAAAGCATTTTCAGAACGAATGAGCAAATATACTTGTTTCTGCCAATTGCAGCAAAATACTGAAAGGAAAGTGGGTTTGCCTTCATATTTGACCCAGAACAACTCAGTTCAGCATGGAAATATCATTGCAACAGCTTTTATTTAGCCAGAAATCAAGAGTGTAAGTTTTTATGCGCTTAAAAGCATTTTTAGGCCGAATGAGCAAATATGCTTGTTTCTGCCAATTGCAGCAAAATACTGAAAGGAAAGTGGGTTTGCCTTCATATTTGACCCAGAACAACTCAGTTCAGCATGGAAATATCATTGCAACAGCTTTTATTTAGCCAGAAATCAAGAGTGTAAGTTTTTATGCGCTTAAAAGCATTTTCAGGCCGAATGAGCAAATGTGCTTGTTTCTGCCAATTGCAGCAAAATACTGAAAGGAAAGTAGGTTTGCCTTCATATTTGACCCAGAACAACTCAGTTCAGCATGGAAATATCATTGCAACAGCTTTTATTTAGCCAGAAATCAAGAGTGTAAGTTTTTATGCGCTTAAAAGCATTTTCAGGCCGAATGAGCTGATTTCTGCCAATTGCAGCAAAAGACTGAAAGGAAAGTGGGTTTGCCTTCATATTTGACCCAGAACAACTCAGTTCAGCATGGAAATATCATTGCAACAGCTTTTATTTAGCCAGAAATCAAGAGTGTAAGTTTTTATGCGCTTAAAACCATTTGCAGGCCGAATGAGCTGATTTCTGCCAATTGCAGCAAAAGACTGAAAGGAAAGTGGGTTTGCCTTCATATTTGACCCAGAACAACTCAGTTCAGCATGGAAATATCATTGCAACAGCTTTTATTTAGCCAGAAATCAAGAGTGTAAGTTTTTATGCGCTTAAAAGCATTTTCAGGCCGAATGAGCTGATTTCTGCCAATTGCAGCAAAATACTGAAAGGAAAGTGGGTTTGCCTTCATATTTGACCCAGAATAACTCAGTTCAGCATGGAAATATCATTGCAACAGCTTTTATTTAGCCAGAAATCAAGAGTGTAAGTTTTTATGCGCTTAAAAGCATTTTCAGGCCGAATGAGCTGATTTCTGCCAATTGCAGCAAAAGACTGAAAGGAAAGTGGGTTTGCCTTCATATTTGACCCAGAACAACTCAGTTCAGCATGGAAATATCATTGCAACAGCTTTTATTTAGCCAGAAATCAAGAGTGTAAGTTTTTATGCGCTTAAAAGCATTTTCAGGCCGAATGAGCTGATTTCTGCCAATTGCAGCAAAAGACTGAAAGGAAAGTGGGTTTGCCTTCATATTTGACCCAGAACAACTCAGTTCAGCATGGAAATATCATTGCAACAGCTTTTATTTAGCCAGAAATCAAGAGTGTAAGTTTTTATGCGCTTAAAAGCATTTTCAGGCCGAATGAGCTGATTTCTGCCAATTGCAGCAAAAGACTGAAAGGAAAGTGGGTTTGCCTTCATATTTGACCCAGAACAACTCAGTTCAGCATGGAAATATCATTGCAACAGCTTTTATTTAGCCAGAAATCAAGAGTGTAAGTTTTTATGCGCTTAAAAGCATTTTCAGGCCGAATGAGCAAATATGCTTGTTTCTGCCAATTGCAGCAAAATACTGAAAGGAAATTGGGTTTGCCTTCATATTTGACCCAGAATAACTCAGTTCAGCATGGAAATATCATTGCAACAGCTTTTATTTAGCCAGAAATCAAGAGTGTAAGTTTTTATGTGCTTAAAAGCATTTTCAGGCCGAATGAGCTGATTTCTGCCAATTGCAGCAAAAGACTGAAAGGAAAGTGGGTTTGCCTTCATATTTGACCCAGAACAACTCAGTTCAGCATGGAAATATCATTGCAACAGCTTTTATTTAGCCAGAAATCAAGAGTGTAAGTTTTTATGCGCTTAAAAGCATTTTCAGGCCGAATGAGCTGATTTCTGCCAATTGCAGCAAAATACTGAAAGGAAAGTGGGTTTGCCTTCATATTTGACCCAGAACAACTCAGTTCAGCATGGAAATATCATTGCAACAGCTTTTATTTAGCCAGAAATCAAGAGTGTAAGTTTTTATGCGCTTAAAAGCATTTTTAGGCCGAATGAGCAAATATGCTTGTTTCTGCCAATTGCAGCAAAATACTGAAAGGAAAGTGGGTTTGCCTTCATATTTGACCCAGAACAACTCAGTTCAGCATGGAAATATCATTGCAACAGCTTTTATTTAGCCAGAAATCAAGAGTGTAAGTTTTTATGCGCTTCAAAGCATTTTCAGGCCAAATGAGCTGATTTCTGCCAATTGCAGCAAAATACTGAAAGGAAAGTGGGTTTGCCTTCATATTTGACCCAGAACAACTCAGTTCAGCATGGAAATATCATTGCAACAGCTTTTATTTAGCCAGAAATCAAGAGTGTAAGTTTTTATGCGCTTAAAAGCATTTTCAGGCCGAATGAGCAAATATGCTTGTTTCTGCCAATTGCAGCAAAATACTGAAAGGAAAGTGGGTTTGCCTTCATATTTGACCCAGAACAACTCAGTTCAGCATGGAAATATCATTGCAACAGCTTTTATTTAGCCAGAAATCAAGAGTGTAATTTTTTATACGCTTAAAAGCATTTTCAGGCCGAATGAACAAATATGCTTGTTTCTGCCAATTGCAGCAAAATACTGAAAGGAAAGTGGGTTTGCCTTCATATTTGACCCAGAATAAATCAGTTCAGCATGGAAATATCATTGCAACAGCTTTTATTTAGCCAGAAATCAAGAGTGTAAGTTTTTATGCGCTTAAAAGCATTTTCAGGCCGAATGAGCAAATGTGCTTGTTTCTGCCAATTGCAGCAAAATACTGAAAGGAAATTGGGTTTGCCTTCATATTTGACCCAGAATAACTCAGTTCAGCATGGAAATATCATTGCAACAGCTTTTATTTAGCCAGAAATCAAGAGTGTAAGTTTTTATGCACTTAAAAGCATTTTCAGGCCGAATGAGCTGATTTCTGCCAATTGCAGCAAAAGACTGAAAGGAAAGTGGGTTTGCCTTCATATTTGACCCAGAACAACTCAGTTCAGCATGGAAATATCATTGCAACAGCTTTTATTTAGCCAGAAATCAAGAGTGTAAGTTTTTATGCGCTTAAAAGCATTTTCAGGCCGAATGAGCAAATATGCTTGTTTCTGCCAATTGCAGCAAAATACTGAAAGGAAATTGGGTTTGCCTTCATATTTGACCCAGAACAACTCAGTTCAGCATGGAAATATCATTGCAACAGCTTTTATTTAGCCAGAAATCAAGAGTGTAAGTTTTAATGCGCTTAAAAGCATTTTCAGGCCGAATGAGCTGATTTCTGCCAATTGCAGCAAAATACTGAAAGGAAAGTAGGTTTGCCTTCATATTTGAGCCAGAACAACTCAATTCAGCATGGAAATATCATTGCAACAGCTTTTATTTAGCCAGAAATCAAGAGTGTAAGTTTTTATGCACTTAAAAGCATTTTAGGCCGAATGAGCAAATATGCTTGTTTCTGCCAATTGCAGCAAAAGACTGAAAGGAAAGTAGGTTTGCCTTCATATTTGACCCAGAACAACTCAGTTCAGCATGGAAATATCATTGCAACAGCTTTTATTTAGCCAGAAATCAAGAGTGTAAGTTTTTATGCGCTTAAAAGCATTTTAGGCCGAATGAGCAAATATGCTTGTTTCTGCCAATTGCAGCAAAATACTGAAAGGAAAGTAGGTTTGCCTTCATATTTGACCCAGAACAACTCAGTTCAGCATGGAAATATCATTGCAACAGCTTTTATTTAGCCAGAAATCAAGAGTGTAAGTATTTATGCGCTTAAAAGCATTTTCAGGCCGAATGAGATGATTTCTGCCAATTGCAGCAAAATACTGAAAGGAAAGTGGGTTTGCCTTCATATTTGACCCAGAACAACTCAGTTCAGCATGGAAATATCATTGCAACAGCTTTTATTTAGCCAGAAATCAAGAGTGTAAGTTTTTATGAGCTTAAAAGCATTTTCAGGCCGAATGAGCTGATTTCTGCCAATTGCAGCAAAATACTGAAAGGAAAGTGGGTTTGCCTTCATATTTGACCCAGAACAACTCAGTTCAGCATGGAAATATCATTGCAACAGCTTTTATTTAGCCAGAAATCAAGAGTGTAAGTTTTTATGCGCTTAAAAGCATTTTCAGGCCGAATGAGCTGATTTCTGCCAATTGCAGCAAAATACTGAAAGGAAAGTGGGTTTGCCTTCATATTTGACCCAGAATAACTCAGTTCAGCATGGAAATATCATTGCAACAGCTTTTATTTAGCCAGAAATCAAGAGTGTAAGTTTTTATGCGCTTAAAAGCATTTTCAGGCCGAATGAGCTGATTTCTGCCAATTGCAGCAAAAGACTGACAGGAAAGTGGGTTTGCCTTCATATTTGACCCAGAACAACTCAGTTCAGCATGGAAATATCATTGCAACAGCTTTTATTTAGCCAGAAATCAAGAGTGTAAGTTTTTATGCGCTTAAAAGCATTTTCAGGCCGAATGAGCTGATTTCTGCCAATTGCAGCAAAAGACTGAAAGGAAAGTGGGTTTGCCTTCATATTTGACCCAGAACAACTCAGTTCAGCATGGAAATATCATTGCAACAGCTTTTATTTAGCCAGAAATCAAGAGTGTAAGTTTTTATGCGCTTAAAAGCATTTTCAGGCCGAATGAGCTGATTTCTGCCAATTGCAGCAAAAGACTGAAAGGAAAGTGGGTTTGCCTTCATATTTGACCCAGAACAACTCAGTTCAGCATGGAAATATCATTGCAACAGCTTTTATTTAGCCAGAAATCAAGAGTGTAAGTTTTTATGCGCTTAAAAGCATTTTCAGGCCGAATGAGCAAATATGCTTGTTTCTGCCAATTGCAGCAAAATACTGAAAGGAAAGTGGGTTTGCCTTCATATTTGACCCAGAACAACTCAGTTCAGCATGGAAATATCATTGCAACAGCTTTTATTTAGCCAGAAATCAAGAGTGTAAGTTTTTATGCGCTTAAAAGCATTTTCAGGCCGAATGAGCTGATTTCTGCCAATTGCAGCAAAATACTGAAAGGAAAGTGGGTTTGCCTTCATATTTGACCCAGAACAACTCAGTTCAGCATGGAAATATCATTGCAACAGCTTTTATTTAGCCAGAAATCAAGAGTGTAAGTTTTTATGCGCTTAAAAGCATTTTCAGGCCGAATGAGCTGATTTCTGCCAATTGCAGCAAACTACTGAAAGGAAAGTGGGTTTGCCTTCATATTTGACCCAGAATAACTCAGTTCAGCATGGAAATATCATTGCAACAGCTTTTATTTTGCCAGGAATCAAGAGTGTAAGTTTTTATGCGCTTAAAAGCATTTTCAGGCCGAATGAGCAAATATGCTTGTTTCTGCCAATTGCAGAAAAATACTGAAAGGAAAGTGGGTTTGCCTTCATATTTGACCCAGAACAACTCAGTTCAGCATGGAAATATCATTGCAACAGCTTTTATTTAGCCAGAAATCAAGAGTGTAAGTTTTTATGCGCTTAAAAGCATTTTCAGGCCGAATGAGCTGATTTCTGCCAATTGCAGCAAAAGACTGAAAGGAAAGTGGGTTTGCCTTCATATTTGACACAGAACAACTCAGTTCAGCATGGAAATATCATTGCAACAGCTTTTATTTAGCCAGAAATCGAGAGTGTAAGTTTTTATGCGCTTAAAAGCATTTTCAGGCCGAATGAGCTGATTTCTGCCAATTGCAGCAAAACACTGACAGGAAAGTGGGTTTGCCTTCATATTTGACCCAGAACAACTCAGTTCAGCATGGAAATATCATTGCTTAAAAGCATTTTCAGGCCGAATGAGCAAATATGCTTGTTTCTGCCAATTGCAGAAAAATACTGAAAGGAAAGTGGGTTTGCCTTCATATTTGACCCAGAACAACTCAGTTCAGCATGGAAATATCATTGCAACAGCTTTTATTTAGCCAGAAATCAAGAGTGTAAGTTTTTATGCGCCTAATAGCATTTTCAGGCCGAATGAGCTGATTTCTGCCAATTGCAGCAAAATACTGAAAGGAAAGTGGGTTTGCCTTCATATTTAACCCAGAACAACTCAGTTCAGCATGGAAATATCATTGCAACAGCTTTTATTTAGCCAGAAATCAAGAGTGTAAGTTTTTATGCGCTTAAAAGCATTTTCAGGCCGAATGAGCAAATATGCTTGTTTCTGCCAATTGCAGAAAAATACTGAAAGGAAAGTGGGTTTGCCTTCATATTTGACCCAGAACAACTCAGTTCAGCATGGAAATATCATTGCAACAGCTTTTATTTAGCCAGAAATCAAGAGTGTAAGTTTTTATGCGCTTAAAAGCATTTTCAGGCCGAATGAGCTGATTTCTGCCAATTGCAGCAAAAGACTGAAAGGAAAGTGGGTTTGCCTTCATATTTGACCCAGAATAACTCAGTTCAGCATGGAAATATCCTTGCTTAAAAGCATTTTCAGGCCGAATGAGCAAATATGCTTGTTTCTGCCAATTGCAGAAAAATACTGAAAGGAAAGTGGGTTTGCCTTCATATTTGACCCAGAACAACTCAGTTCAGCATGGAAATATCATTGCAACAGCTTTTAATTAGCCAGAAATCAAGAGTGTAAGTTTTTATGCGCTTAAAAGCATTTTCAGGCCGAATGAGCTGATTTCTGCCAATTGCAGCAAAAGACTGAAAGGAAAGTGGGTTTGCCTTCATATTTGACCCAGAACAACTCAGTTCAGCATGGAAATATCATTGCAACAGCTTTTATTTAGCCAGAAATCAAGAGTGAAAGTTTTTATGCGCTTAAAAGCATTTTCAGGCCGAATGAGCTGATTTCTGCCAATTGCAGCAAAAGACTGAAAGGAAAGTGGGTTTGCCTTCATATTTGACCCAGAACAACTTAGTTCAGCATGGAAATATAATTGCAACAGCTTTTATTTAGCCAGAAATCAAGAGTGTAAGTTTTTATGTGCTTAAAAGCATTTTCAGGCCGAATGAGCAAATATGCTTGTTTCTGCCAATTGCAGCAAAATACTGAAAGGAAAGTGGGTTTGCCTTCATATTTGACCCAGAACAACTCAGTTCAGCATGGAAATATCATTGCAACAGCTTTTATTTAGCCAGAAATCAAGAGTGTAAGTTTTTATGCGCTTAAAAGCATTTTCAGGCCGAATGAGCTGATTTCTGCCAATTGCAGCAAATGACTGAAAGGAAAGTAGGTTTGCCTTCATATTTGACCCAGAACAACTCAGTTCAGCATGGAAATATCTTTGCAACAGCTTTTATTTAGCCAGAAATCAAGAGTGTAAGTTTTTATGCGCCTAAAAGCATTTTCAGGCCGAATGAGCTGATTTCTGCCAATTCCAGCAAAATACTGAAAGGAAAGTGGGTTTGCCCTCATATTTGACCCAGAACAACTCAGTTCAGCATGGAAATATCATTGCAACAGCTTTTATTTAGCCAGAAATCAAGAGTGTAAGTTTTTATGCGCTTAAAAGCATTTTCAGGCCGAATGAGCCGATTTTTGCCAATTGCAGCAAAATAATGAAAGGAAAGTGGGTTTGCCTTCATATTTGACCCAGAACAACTCAGTTCAGCATGGAAATATCATTGCAACAGCTTTTATTTAGCCAGAAATCAAGAGTGTAAGTTTTTATGCGCTTAAAAGCATTTTCAGGCCGAATGAGCTGATTTCTGCCAATTGCAGCAAAAGACTGAAAGGAAAGTGGGTTTGCCTTCATATTTGACCCAGAACAACTCAGTTCAGCATGGAAATATCATTGCAACAGCTTTTATTTAGCCAGAAATCAAGAGTGTAAGTTTTTATGCGCTTAAAACCATTTGCAGGCCGAATGAGCTGATTTCTGCCAATTGCAGCAAAAGACTAAAAGGAAAGTGGGTTTGCCTTCATATTTGACCCAGAACAGCTCAGTTCAGCATGGAAATATCATTGCAACAGCTTTTATTTAGCCAGAAATCGAGAGTGTAAGTTTTTATGCGCTTAAAAGCATTTTCAGGCCGAATGAGCTGATTTCTGCCAATTGCAGCAAAACACTGAAAGGAAAGTGGGTTTGCCTTCATATTTGACCCAGAATAACTCAGTTCAGCATGGAAATATCCTTGCTTAAAAGCATTTTCAGGCCGAATGAGCAAATATGCTTGTTTCTGCCAATTGCAGAAAAATACTGAAAGGAAAGTGGGTTTGCCTTCATATTTGACCCAGAACAACTCAGTTCAGCATGGAAATATCATTGCAACAGCTTTTATTTAGCCAGAAATCAAGAGTGTAAGTTTTTATGCGCTTAAAAGCATTTTCAGGCCGAATGAGCTGATTTCTGCCAATTGCAGCAAAAGACTGAAAGGAAAGTGGGTTTGCCTTCATATTTGACCCAGAACAACTCAGTTCAGCATGGAAATATCATTGCAACAGCTTTTATTTAGCCAGAAATCAAGAGTGAAAGTTTTTATGCGCTTAAAAGCATTTTCAGGCCGAATGAGCTGATTTCTGCCAATTGCAGCAAAAGACTGAAAGGAAAGTGGGTTTGCCTTCATATTTGACCCAGAACAACTTAGTTCAGCATGGAAATATAATTGCAACAGCTTTTATTTAGCCAGAAATCAAGAGTGTAAGTTTTTATGTGCTTAAAAGCATTTTCAGGCCGAATGAGCAAATATGCTTGTTTCTGCCAATTGCAGCAAAATACTGAAAGGAAAGTGGGTTTGCCTTCATATTTGACCCAGAACAACTCAGTTCAGCATGGAAATATCATTGCAACAGCTTTTATTTAGCCAGAAATCAAGAGTGTAAGTTTTTATGCGCTTAAAAGCATTTTCAGGCCGAATGAGCTGATTTCTGCCAATTGCAGCAAATGACTGAAAGGAAAGTGGGTTTGCCTTCATATTTGACCCAGAACAACTCAGTTCAGCATGGAAATATCTTTGCAACAGCTTTTATTTAGCCAGAAATCAAGAGTGTAAGTTTTTATGCGCCTAAAAGCATTTTCAGGCCGAATGAGCTGATTTCTGCCAATTCCAGCAAAATACTGAAAGGAAAGTGGGTTTGCCTTCATATTTGACCCAGAATAACTCAGTTCAGCATGGAAATATCATTGCAACAGCTTTTATTTAGCCAGAAATCAAGAGTGTAAGTTTTTATGCGCTTAAAAGCATTTTCAGGCCGAATGAGCCGATTTTTGCCAATTGCAGCAAAATAATGATAGGAAAGTGGGTTTGCCTTCATATTTGACCCAGAACAACTCAGTTCAGCATGGAAATATCATTGCAACAGCTTTTATTTAGCCAGAAATCAAGAGTGTAAGTTTTTATGCGCTTAAAAGCATTTTCAGGCCGAATGAGCTGATTTCTGCCAATTGCAGCAAAATACTGAAAGGAAAGTGGGTTTGCCTTCATATTTGACCCAGAACAACTCAGTTCAGCATGGAAATATCATTGCAACAGCTTTTATTTAGCCAGAAATCAAGAGTGTAAGTTTTTATGCGCTTAAAAGCATTTTCAGGCCGAATGAGCTGATTTCTGCCAATTGCAGCAAAAGACTGAAAGGAAAGTGGGTTTGCCTTCATATTTGACCCAGAACAACTCAGTTCAGCATGGAAATATCATTGCAACAGCTTTTATTTAGCCAGAAATCAAGAGTGTAAGTTTTTATGCGCTTAAAAGCATTTTCAGGCCGAATGAGCCGATTTTTGCCAATTGCAGCAAAATACTGATAGGAAAGTGGGTTTGCCTTCATATTTGACCCAGAACAACTCAGTTCAGCATGGAAATATCATTGCAACAGCTTTTATTTAGCCAGAAATCAAGAGTGTAATTTTTTATACGCTTAAAAGTATTTTCAGGCCGAATGAGCAAATATGCTTGTTTCTGCCAATTGCAGCAAAATACTGAAAGGAAAGTGGGTTTGCCTTCATATTTGACCCAGAACAACTCAGTTCAGCGTGGAAATATCATTGCAACAGCTTTTATTTAGTCAGAAATCAAGAATATAAGTTTTTATGCGCTTAAAAGCATTTTCAGGCCTAATGAGCTGATTTCTGCCAATTGCAGCAAAATACTGAAAGGAAAGTGGGTTTGCCTTCATATTTGACCCAGAACAACTCAGTTCAGCATGGAAATATCATTGCAACAGCTTTTATTTAGCCAGAAATCAAGAGTGTAAGTTTTTATGCGCTTCAAAGCATTTTCAGGCCTAATGAGCTGATTTCTGCCAATTGCAGCAAAAGACTGAAAGGAAAGTGGGTTTGCCTTCATATTTGACCCAGAACAGCTCAGTTCAGCATGGAAATATCATTGCAACAGCTTTTATTTAGCCAGAAATCAGGAGTGTAAGTTTTTATGCGCTTAAAAGCATTTTCAGAACGAATGAGCAAATATACTTGTTTCTGCCAATTGCAGCAAAATACTGAAAGGAAAGTGGGTTTGCCTTCATATTTGACCCAGAACAACTCAGTTCAGCATGGAAATATCATTGCAACAGCTTTTATTTAGCCAGAAATCAAGAGTGTAAGTTTTTATGCGCTTAAAAGCATTTTTAGGCCGAATGAGCAAATATGCTTGTTTCTGCCAATTGCAGCAAAATACTGAAAGGAAAGTGGGTTTGCCTTCATATTTGACCCAGAACAACTCAGTTCAGCATGGAAATATCATTGCAACAGCTTTTATTTAGTCAGAAATCAAGAGTGTAAGTTTTTATGCGCTTCAAAGCATTTTCAGGCCGAATGAGCTGATTTCTGCCAATTGCAGCAAAAGACTGAAAGGAAAGTGGGTTTGCCTTCATATTTGACCCAGAACAACTCAGTTCAGCGTGGAAATATCATTGCAATAGCTTTTATTTAGTCAGAAATCAAGAATATAAGTTTTTATGCGCTTAAAAGCATTTTCAGGCCTAATGAGCTGATTTCTGGCAATTGCAGCAAAATACTGAAAGGAAAGTGGGTTTGCCTTCATATTTGACCCAGAACAACTCAGTTCAGCATGGAAATATCATTGCAACAGCTTTTATTTAGCCAGAAATCAAGAGTGTAAGTTTTTATACGCTTAAAAGCATTTTCAGGCCGAATGAACAAATATGCTTGTTTCTGCCAATTGCAGCAAAATACTGAAAGGAAAGTGGGTTTGCCTTCATATTTGACCCAGAATAAATCAGTTCAGCATGGAAATATCATTGCAACAGCTTTTATTTAGCCAGAAATCAAGAGTGTAAGTTTTTATGCGCTTAAAAGCATTTTCAGGCCGAATGAGCAAATGTGCTTGTTTCTGCCAATTGCAGCAAAATACTGAAAGGAAATTGGGTTTGCCTTCATATTTGACCCAGAATAACTCAGTTCAGCATGGAAATATCATTGCAACAGCTTTTATTTAGCCAGAAATCAAGAGTGTAAGTTTTTATGCACTTAAAAGCATTTTCAGGCCGAATGAGCTGATTTCTGCCAATTGCAGCAAAAGACTGAAAGGAAAGTGGGTTTACCTTCATATTTGACCCAGAACAACTCAGTTCAGCATGGAAATATCATTGCAACAGCTTTTATTTAGCCAGAAATCAAGAGTGTAAGTTTTTATGCGCTTAAAAGCATTTTCAGGCCGAATGAGCAAATATGCTTGTTTCTGCCAATTGCAGAAAAATACTGAAAGGAAAGTGGGTTTGCCTTCATATTTGACCCAGAACAACTCAGTTCAGCATGGAAATATCATTGCAACAGCTTTTATTTAGCCAGAAATCAAGAGTGTAATTTTTTATACGCTTAAAAGCATTTTCAGGCCGAATGAGCAAATATGCTTGTTTCTGCCAATTGCAGCAAAATACTGAAAGGAAAGTGGGTTTGCCTTCATATTTGACCCAGAATAAATCAGTTCAGCATGGAAATATCCTTGCTTAAAAGCATTTTCAGGCCGAATGAGCAAATATGCTTGTTTCTGCCAATTGCAGAAAAATACTGAAAGGAAAGTGGGTTTGCCTTCATATTTGACCCAGAACAACTCAGTTCAGCATGGAAATATCATTGCAACAGCTTTTATTTAGCCAGAAATCAAGAGTGTAAGTTTTTATGCGCTTAAAAGCATTTTCAGGCCGAATGAGCTGATTTCTGCCAATTGCAGCAAAAGACTGAAAGGAAAGTGGGTTTGCCTTCATATTTGACCCAGAACAACTCAGTTCAGCATGGAAATATCATTGCAACAGCTTTTATTTAGCCAGAAATCAAGAGTGAAAGTTTTTATGCGCTTAAAAGCATTTTCAGGCCGAATGAGCTGATTTCTGCCAATTGCAGCAAAAGACTGAAAGGAAAGTGGGTTTGCCTTCATATTTGACCCAGAACAACTTAGTTCAGCATGGAAATATAATTGCAACAGCTTTTATTTAGCCAGAAATCAAGAGTGTAAGTTTTTATGTGCTTAAAAGCATTTTCAGGCCGAATGAGCAAATATGCTTGTTTCTGCCAATTGCAGCAAAATACTGAAAGGAAAGTGGGTTTGCCTTCATATTTGACCCAGAACAACTCAGTTCAGCGTGGAAATATCATTGCAACAGCTTTTATTTAGTCAGAAATCAAGAATATAAGTTTTTATGCGCTTAAAAGCATTTTCAGGCCTAATGAGCTGATTTCTGCCAATTGCAGCAAAATACTGAAAGGAAAGTGGGTTTGCCTTCATATTTGACCCAGAACAACTCAGTTCAGCATGGAAATATCATTGCAACAGCTTTTATTTAGCCAGAAATCAAGAGTGTAAGTTTTTATGCGCTTCAAAGCATTTTCAGGCCTAATGAGCTGATTTCTGCCAATTGCAGCAAAAGACTGAAAGGAAAGTGGGTTTGCCTTCATATTTGACCCAGAACAGCTCAGTTCAGCATGGAAATATCATTGCAACAGCTTTTATTTAGCCAGAAATCAGGAGTGTAAGTTTTTATGCGCTTAAAAGCATTTTCAGAACGAATGAGCAAATATACTTGTTTCTGCCAATTGCAGCAAAATACTGAAAGGAAAGTGGGTTTGCCTTCATATTTGACCCAGAACAACTCAGTTCAGCATGGAAATATCATTGCAACAGCTTTTATTTAGCCAGAAATCAAGAGTGTAAGTTTTTATGCGCTTAAAAGCATTTTTAGGCCGAATGAGCAAATATGCTTGTTTCTGCCAATTGCAGCAAAATACTGAAAGGAAAGTGGGTTTGCCTTCATATTTGACCCAGAACAACTCAGTTCAGCATGGAAATATCATTGCAACAGCTTTTATTTAGTCAGAAATCAAGAGTGTAAGTTTTTATGCGCTTCAAAGCATTTTCAGGCCGAATGAGCTGATTTCTGCCAATTGCAGCAAAAGACTGAAAGGAAAGTGGGTTTGCCTTCATATTTGACCCAGAACAACTCAGTTCAGCATGGAAATATCATTGCAACAGCTTTTATTTAGCCAGAAATCAAGAGTGTAAGTTTTTATGCGCTTAAAACCATTTGCAGGCCGAATGAGCTGATTTCTGCCAATTGCAGCAAAAGACTGAAAGGAAAGTGGGTTTGCCTTCATATTTGACCCAGAACAACTCAGTTCAGCATGGAAATATCATTGCAACAGCTTTTATTTAGCCAGAAATCAAGAGTGTAAGTTTTTATGCGCTTAAAAGCATTTTCAGGCCGAATGAGCTGATTTCTGCCAATTGCAGCAAAATACTGAAAGGAAAGTGGGTTTGCCTTCATATTTGACCCAGAATAACTCAGTTCAGCATGGAAATATCATTGCAACAGCTTTTATTTAGCCAGAAATCAAGAGTGTAAGTTTTTATGCGCTTAAAAGCATTTTCAGGCCGAATGAGCAAATATGCTTGTTTCTGCCAATTGCAGCAAAATACTGAAAGGAAAGTGGGTTTGCCTTCATATTTGACCCAGAACAACTCAGTTCAGCATGGAAATATCATTGCAACAGCTTTTATTTAGCCAGAAATCAAGAGTGTAATTTTTTATACGCTTAAAAGCATTTTCAGGCCGAATGAGCAAATATGCTTGTTTCTGCCAATTGCAGCAAAATACTGAAAGGAAAGTGGGTTTGCCTTCATATTTGACCCAGAATAAATCAGTTCAGCATGGAAATATCATTGCAACAGCTTTTATTTAGCCAGAAATCAAAAGTGTAAGTTTTTATGCGCTTAAAAGCATTTTCAGGCCGAATGAGCAAATGTGCTTGTTTCTGCCAATTGCAGCAAAATACTGAAAGGAAATTGGGTTTGCCTTCATATTTGACCCAGAATAACTCAGTTCAGCATGGAAATATCATTGCAACAGCTTTTATTTAGCCAGAAATCAAGAGTGTAAGTTTTTATGCACTTAAAAGCATTTTCAGGCCGAATGAGCTGATTTCTGCCAATTGCAGCAAAAGACTGAAAGGAAAGTGGGTTTGCCTTCATATTTGACCCAGAACAACTCAGTTCAGCATGGAAATATCATTGCAACAGCTTTTATTTAGCCAGAAATCAAGAGTGTAAGTTTTTATGCGCTTAAAAGCATTTTCAGGCCGAATGAGCAAATATGCTTGTTTCTGCCAATTGCAGCAAAATACTGAAAGGAAATTGGGTTTGCCTTCATATTTGACCCAGAATAACTCAGTTCAGCATGGAAATATCATTGCAACAGCTTTTATTTAGCCAGAAATCAAGAGTGTAAGTTTTTATGTGCTTAAAAGCATTTTCAGGCCGAATGAGCTGATTTCTGCCAATTGCAGCAAAAGACTGAAAGGAAAGTGGGTTTGCCTTCATATTTGACCCAGAACAACTCAGTTCAGCATGGAAATATCATTGCAACAGCTTTTATTTAGCCAGAAATCAAGAGTGTAAGTTTTTATGCGCTTAAAAGCATTTTCAGGCCGAATGAGCTGATTTCTGCCAATTGCAGCAAAATACTGAAAGGAAAGTGGGTTTGCCTTCATATTTGACCCAGAACAACTCAGTTCAGCATGGAAATATCATTGCAACAGCTTTTATTTAGCCAGAAATCAAGAGTGTAAGTTTTTATGCGCTTAAAAGCATTTTTAGGCCGAATGAGCAAATATGCTTGTTTCTGCCAATTGCAGCAAAATACTGAAAGGAAAGTGGGTTTGCCTTCATATTTGACCCAGAACAACTCAGTTCAGCATGGAAATATCATTGCAACAGCTTTTATTTAGTCAGAAATCAAGAGTGTAAGTTTTTATGCGCTTCAAAGCATTTTCAGGCCAAATGAGCTGATTTCTGCCAATTGCAGCAAAATACTGAAAGGAAAGTGGGTTTGCCTTCATATTTGACCCAGAACAACTCAGTTCAGCATGGAAATATCATTGCAACAGCTTTTATTTAGCCAGAAATCAAGAGTGTAAGTTTTTATGCGCTTAAAAGCATTTTCAGGCCGAATGAGCAAATATGCTTGTTTCTGCCAATTGCAGCAAAATACTGAAAGGAAAGTGGGTTTGCCTTCATATTTGACCCAGAACAACTCAGTTCAGCATGGAAATATCATTGCAACAGCTTTTATTTAGCCAGAAATCAAGAGTGTAATTTTTTATACGCTTAAAAGCATTTTCAGGCCGAATGAACAAATATGCTTGTTTCTGCCAATTGCAGCAAAATACTGAAAGGAAAGTGGGTTTGCCTTCATATTTGACCCAGAACAACTCAGTTCAGCATGGAAATATCATTGCAACAGCTTTTATTTAGCCAGAAATCAAGAGTGTAAGTTTTTATGCGCTTAAAAGCATTTTCAGGCCGAATGAGCAAATATGCTTGTTTCTGCCAATTGCAGCAAAATACTGAAAGGAAATTGGGTTTGCCTTCATATTTGACCCAGAACAACTCAGTTCAGCATGGAAATATCATTGCAACAGCTTTTATTTAGCCAGAAATCAAGAGTGTAAGTTTTAATGCGCTTAAAAGCATTTTCAGGCCGAATGAGCTGATTTCTGCCAATTGCAGCAAAATACTGAAAGGAAAGTAGGTTTGCCTTCATATTTGAGCCAGAACAACTCAATTCAGCATGGAAATATCATTGCAACAGCTTTTATTTAGCCAGAAATCAAGAGTGTAAGTTTTTATGCACTTAAAAGCATTTTAGGCCGAATGAGCAAATATGCTTGTTTCTGCCAATTGCAGCAAAAGACTGAAAGGAAAGTAGGTTTGCCTTCATATTTGACCCAGAACAACTCAGTTCAGCATGGAAATATCATTGCAACAGCTTTTATTTAGCCAGAAATCAAGAGTGTAAGTTTTTATGCGCTTAAAAGCATTTTAGGCCGAATGAGCAAATATGCTTGTTTCTGCCAATTGCAGCAAAATACTGAAAGGAAAGTAGGTTTGCCTTCATATTTGACCCAGAACAACTCAGTTCAGCATGGAAATATCATTGCAACAGCTTTTATTTAGCCAGAAATCAAGAGTGTAAGTATTTATGCGCTTAAAAGCATTTTCAGGCCGAATGAGCTGATTTCTGCCAATTGCAGCAAAATACTGAAAGGAAAGTGGGTTTGCCTTCATATTTGACCCAGAACAACTCAGTTCAGCATGGAAATATCATTGCAACAGCTTTTATTTAGCCAGAAATCAAGAGTGTAAGTTTTTATGAGCTTAAAAGCATTTTCAGGCCGAATGAGCTGATTTCTGCCAATTGCAGCAAAATACTGAAAGGAAAGTGGGTTTGCCTTCATATTTGACCCAGAACAACTCAGTTCAGCATGGAAATATCATTGCAACAGCTTTTATTTAGCCAGAAATCAAGAGTGTAAGTTTTTATGCGCTTAAAAGCATTTTCAGGCCGAATGAGCTGATTTCTGCCAATTGCAGCAAAATACTGAAAGGAAAGTGGGTTTGCCTTCATATTTGACCCAGAATAACTCAGTTCAGCATGGAAATATCATTGCAACAGCTTTTATTTAGCCAGAAATCAAGAGTGTAAGTTTTTATGCGCTTAAAAGCATTTTCAGGCCGAATGAGCTGATTTCTGCCAATTGCAGCAAAAGACTGAAAGGAAAGTGGGTTTGCCTTCATATTTGACCCAGAACAACTCAGTTCAGCATGGAAATATCATTGCAACAGCTTTTATTTAGCCAGAAATCAAGAGTGTAAGTTTTTATGCGCTTAAAAGCATTTTCAGGCCGAATGAGCTGATTTCTGCCAATTGCAGCAAAAGACTGAAAGGAAAGTGGGTTTGCCTTCATATTTGACCCAGAACAACTCAGTTCAGCATGGAAATATCATTGCAACAGCTTTTATTTAGCCAGAAATCAAGAGTGTAAGTTTTTATGCGCTTAAAAGCATTTTCAGGCCGAATGAGCAAATATGCTTGTTTCTGCCAATTGCAGCAAAATACTGAAAGGAAAGTGGGTTTGCCTTCATATTTGACCCAGAACAACTCAGTTCAGCATGGAAATATCATTGCAACAGCTTTTATTTAGCCAGAAATCAAGAGTGTAAGTTTTTATGCGCTTAAAAGCATTTTCAGGCCGAATGAGCTGATTTCTGCCAATTGCAGCAAAATACTGAAAGGAAAGTGGGTTTGCCTTCATATTTGACCCAGAACAACTCAGTTCAGCATGGAAATATCATTGCAACAGCTTTTATTTAGCCAGAAATCAAGAGTGTAAGTTTTTATGCGCTTAAAAGCATTTTCAGGCCGAATGAGCTGATTTCTGCCAATTGCAGCAAACTACTGAAAGGAAGGTGGGTTTGCCTTCATATTTGACCCAGAATAACTCAGTTCAGCATGGAAATATCATTGCAACAGCTTTTATTTTGCCAGGAATCAAGAGTGTAAGTTTTTATGCGCTTAAAAGCATTTTCAGGCCGAATGAGCAAATATGCTTGTTTCTGCCAATTGCAGAAAAATACTGAAAGCAAAGTGGGTTTGCCTTCATATTTGACCCAGAACAACTCAGTTCAGCATGGAAATATCATTGCAACAGCTTTTATTTAGCCAGAAATCAAGAGTGTAAGTTTTTATGCTCCTAATAGCATTTTCAGGCCGAATGAGCTGATTTCTGCCAATTGCAGCAAAATACTGAAAGGAAAGTGGGTTTGCCTTCATATTTAACCCAGAACAACTCAGTTCAGCATGGAAATATCATTGCAACAGCTTTTATTTAGCCAGAAATCAAGAGTGTAAGTTTTTATGCGCTTAAAAGCATTTTCAGGCCGAATGAGCAAATATGCTTGTTTCTGCCAATTGCAGAAAAATACTGAAAGGAAAGTGGGTTTGCCTTCATATTTGACCCAGAACAACTCAGTTCAGCATGGAAATATCATTGCAACAGCTTTTATTTAGCCAGAAATCAAGAGTGTAAGTTTTTATGCGCTTAAAAGCATTTGCAGGCCGAATGAGCTGATTTCTGCCAATTGCAGCAAAAGACTGAAAGGAAAGTGGGTTTGCCTTCATATTTGACCCAGAACAACTCAGTTCAGCATGGAAATATCATTGCAACAGCTTTTATTTAGCCAGAAATCAAGAGTGTAAGTTTTTATGCGCTTAAAAGCATTTTCAGGCCGAATGAGCTGATTTCTGCCAATTGCAGCAAAAGACTGAAAGGAAAGTGGGTTTGCCTTCATATTTGACCCAGAACAACTCAGTTCAGCATGGAAATATCATTGCAACAGCTTATATTTAGCCAGAAATCAAGAGTGTAAGTTTTTATGTGCTTAAAAGCATTTTCATGCCGAATGAGCAAATATGCTTGTTTCTGCCAATTGCAGCAAAATACTGAAAGGAAAGTGGGTTTGCCTTCATATTTGACCCAGAACAACTCAGTTCAGCATGGAAATATCATTGCAACAGCTTTTATTTAGCCAGAAATCAAGAGTGTAAGTTTTTATGCGCTTAAAAGCATTTTCAGGCCGAATGAGCTGATTTCTGCCAATTGCAGCAAAAGACTGAAAGGAAAGTGGGTTTGCCTTCATATTTGACCCAGAACAACTCAGTTCAGCATGGAAATATCCTTGCTTAAAAGCATTTTCAGGCCGAATGAGCAAATATGCTTGTTTCTGCCAATTGCAGCAAAATACTGAAAGGAAAGTGGGTTTGCCTTCATATTTGACCCAGAACAACTCAGTTCAGCATGGAAATATCATTGCAACAGCTTTTATTTAGCCAGAAATCAAGAGTGTAAGTTTTTATGCGCTTAAAAGCATTTTCAGGCCGAATGAGCTGATTTCTGCCAATTGCAGCAAATGACTGAAAGGAAAGTAGGTTTGCCTTCATATTTGACCCAGAACAACTCAGTTCAGCATGGAAATATCTTTGCAACAGCTTTTATTTAGCCAGAAATCAAGAGTGTAAGTTTTTATGCGCCTAAAAGCATTTTCAGGCCGAATGAGCTGATTTCTGCCAATTCCAGCAAAATACTGAAAGGAAAGTGGGTTTGCCTTCATATTTGACCCAGAACAACTCAGTTCAGCATGGAAATATCATTGCAACAGCTTTTATTTAGCCAGAAATCAAGAGTGTAAGTTTTTATGCGCTTAAAAGCATTTTCAGGCCGAATGAGCCGATTTTTGCCAATTGCAGCAAAATACTGAAAGGAAAGTGGGTTTGCCTTCATATTTGACCCAGAACAACTCAGTTCAGCATGGAAATATCATTACAACAGCTTTTATTTAGCCAGAAATCAAGAGTGTAAGTTTTTATGCGCTTAAAAGCATTTTCAGGCCGAATGAGCTGATTTCTGCCAATTGCAGCAAAAGACTGAAAGGAAAGTGGGTTTGCCTTCATATTTGACCCAGAACAACTCAGTTCAGCATGGAAATATCATTGCAACAGCTTTTATTTAGCCAGAAATCAAGAGTGTAAGTTTTTATGCGCTTAAAACCATTTGCAGGCCGAATGAGCTGATTTCTGCCAATTGCAGCAAAAGACTAAAAGGAAAGTGGGTTTGCCTTCATATTTGACCCAGAACAGCTCAGTTCAGCATGGAAATATCATTGCAACAGCTTTTATTTAGCCAGAAATCGAGAGTGTAAGTTTTTATGCGCTTAAAAGCATTTTCAGGCCGAATGAGCTGATTTCTGCCAATTGCAGCAAAACACTGAAAGGAAAGTGGGTTTGCCTTCATATTTGACCCAGAATAACTCAGTTCAGCATGGAAATATCCTTGCTTAAAAGCATTTTCAGGCCGAATGAGCAAATATGCTTGTTTCTGCCAATTGCAGAAAAATACTGAAAGGAAAGTGGGTTTGCCTTCATATTTGACCCAGAACAACTCAGTTCAGCATGGAAATATCATTGCAACAGCTTTTATTTAGCCAGAAATCAAGAGTGTAAGTTTTTATGCGCTTAAAAGCATTTTCAGGCCGAATGAGCTGATTTCTGCCAATTGCAGCAAAAGACTGAAAGGAAAGTGGGTTTGCCTTCATATTTGACCCAGAACAACTCAGTTCAGCATGGAAATATCATTGCAACAGCTTTTATTTAGCCAGAAATCAAGAGTGAAAGTTTTTATGCGCTTAAAAGCATTTTCAGGCCGAATGATCTGATTTCTGCCAATTGCAGCAAAAGACTGAAAGGAAAGTGGGTTTGCCTTCATATTTGACCCAGAACAACTTAGTTCAGCATGGAAATATAATTGCAACAGCTTTTATTTAGCCAGAAATCAAGAGTGTAAGTTTTTATGTGCTTAAAAGCATTTTCAGGCCGAATGAGCAAATATGCTTGTTTCTGCCAATTGCAGCAAAATACTGAAAGGAAAGTGGGTTTGCCTTCATATTTGACCCAGAACAACTCAGTTCAGCATGGAAATATCATTGCAACAGCTTTTATTTAGCCAGAAATCAAGAGTGTAAGTTTTTATGCGCTTAAAAGCATTTTCAGGCCGAATGAGCTGATTTCTGCCAATTGCAGCAAATGACTGAAAGGAAAGTGGGTTTGCCTTCATATTTGACCCAGAACAACTCAGTTCAGCATGGAAATATCTTTGCAACAGCTTTTATTTAGCCAGAAATCAAGAGTGTAAGTTTTTATGCGCCTAAAAGCATTTTCAGGCCGAATGAGCTGATTTCTGCCAATTCCAGCAAAATACTGAAAGGAAAGTGGGTTTGCCTTCATATTTGACCCAGAACAACTCAGTTCAGCATGGAAATATCATTGCAACAGCTTTTATTTAGCCAGAAATCAAGAGTGTAAGTTTTTATGCGCTTAAAAGCATTTTCAGGCCGAATGAGCCGATTTTTGCCAATTGCAGCAAAATAATGATAGGAAAGTGGGTTTGCCTTCATATTTGACCCAGAACAACTCAGTTCAGCATGGAAATATCATTGCAACAGCTTTTATTTAGCCAGAAATCAAGAGTGTAAGTTTTTATGCACTTAAAAGCATTTTCAGGCCGAATGAGCTGATTTCTGCCAATTGCAGCAAAATACTGAAAGGAAAGTGGGTTTGCCTTCATATTTGACCCAGAACAACTCAGTTCAGCATGGAAATATCATTGCAACAGCTTTTATTTAGCCAGAAATCAAGAGTGTAAGTTTTTATGCGCTTAAAAGCATTTTCAGGCCGAATGAGCTGATTTCTGCCAATTGCAGCAAAAGACTGAAAGGAAAGTGGGTTTGCCTTCATATTTGACCCAGAACAACTCAGTTCAGCATGGAAATATCATTGCAACAGCTTTTATTTAGCCAGAAATCAAGAGTGTAAGTTTTTATGCGCTTAAAAGCATTTTCAGGCCGAATGAGCCGATTTTTGCCAATTGCAGCAAAATACTGATAGGAAAGTGGGTTTGCCTTCATATTTGACCCAGAACAACTCAGTTCAGCATGGAAATATCATTGCAACAGCTTTTATTTAGCCAGAAATCAAGAGTGTAATTTTTTATACGCTTAAAAGTATTTTCAGGCCGAATGAGCAAATATGCTTGTTTCTGCCAATTGCAGCAAAATACTGAAAGGAAAGTGGGTTTGCCTTCATATTTGACCCAGAACAACTCAGTTCAGCGTGGAAATATCATTGCAACAGCTTTTATTTAGTCAGAAATCAAGAATATAAGTTTTTATGCGCTTAAAAGCATTTTCAGGCCTAATGAGCTGATTTCTGCCAATTGCAGCAAAATACTGAAAGGAAAGTGGGTTTGCCTTCATATTTGACCCAGAACAACTCAGTTCAGCATGGAAATATCATTGCAACAGCTTTTATTTAGCCAGAAATCAAGAGTGTAAGTTTTTATGCGCTTCAAAGCATTTTCAGGCCTAATGAGCTGATTTCTGCCAATTGCAGCAAAAGACTGAAAGGAAAGTGGGTTTGCCTTCATATTTGACCCAGAACAGCTCAGTTCAGCATGGAAATATCATTGCAACAGCTTTTATTTAGCCAGAAATCAGGAGTGTAAGTTTTTATGCGCTTAAAAGCATTTTCAGAACGAATGAGCAAATATACTTGTTTCTGCCAATTGCAGCAAAATACTGAAAGGAAAGTGGGTTTGCCTTCATATTTGACCCAGAACAACTCAGTTCAGCATGGAAATATCATTGCAACAGCTTTTATTTAGCCAGAAATCAAGAGTGTAAGTTTTTATGCGCTTAAAAGCATTTTTAGGCCGAATGAGCAAATATGCTTGTTTCTGCCAATTGCAGCAAAATACTGAAAGGAAAGTGGGTTTGCCTTCATATTTGACCCAGAACAACTCAGTTCAGCATGGAGATATCATTGCAACAGCTTTTATTTAGTCAGAAATCAAGAGTGTAAGTTTTTATGCGCTTCAAAGCATTTTCAGGCCGAATGAGCTGATTTCTGCCAATTGCAGCAAAAGACTGAAAGGAAAGTGGGTTTGCCTTCATATTTGACCCAGAACAACTCAGTTCAGCGTGGAAATATCATTGCAATAGCTTTTATTTAGTCAGAAATCAAGAATATAAGTTTTTATGCGCTTCAAAGCATTTTCAGGCCGAATGAGCTGATTTCTGCCAATTGCAGCAAAAGACTGAAAGGAAAGTGGGTTTGCCTTCATATTTGACCCAGAACAACTCAGTTCAGCATGGAAATATCATTGCAACAGCTTTTATTTAGCCAGAAATCAAGAGTGTAAGTTTTTATGCGCTTAAAAGCATTTTCAGGCCGAATGAGCAAATATGCTTGTTTCTGCCAATTGCAGCAAAATACTGAAAGGAAATTGGGTTTGCCTTCATATTTGACCCAGAATAACTCAGTTCAGCATGGAAATATCATTGCAACAGCTTTTATTTAGCCAGAAATCAAGAGTGTAAGTTTTTATGTGCTTAAAAGCATTTTCAGGCCGAATGAGCTGATTTCTGCCAATTGCAGCAAAAGACTGAAAGGAAAGTGGGTTTGCCTTCATATTTGACCCAGAACAACTCAGTTCAGCATGGAAATATCATTGCAACAGCTTTTATTTAGCCAGAAATCAAGAGTGTAAGTTTTTATGCGCTTAAAAGCATTTTCAGGCCGAATGAGCTGATTTCTGCCAATTGCAGCAAAATACTGAAAGGAAAGTAGGTTTGCCTTCATATTTGAGCCAGAACAACTCAATTCAGCATGGAAATATCATTGCAACAGCTTTTATTTAGCCAGAAATCAAGAGTGTAAGTTTTTATGCACTTAAAAGCATTTTAGGCCGAATGAGCAAATATGCTTGTTTCTGCCAATTGCAGCAAAAGACTGAAAGGAAAGTAGGTTTGCCTTCATATTTGACCCAGAACAACTCAGTTCAGCATGGAAATATCATTGCAACAGCTTTTATTTAGCCAGAAATCAAGAGTGTAAGTTTTTATGCGCTTAAAAGCATTTTAGGCCGAATGAGCAAATATGCTTGTTTCTGCCAATTGCAGCAAAATACTGAAAGGAAAGTAGGTTTGCCTTCATATTTGACCCAGAACAACTCAGTTCAGCATGGAAATATCATTGCAACAGCTTTTATTTAGCCAGAAATCAAGAGTGTAAGTATTTATGCGCTTAAAAGCATTTTCAGGCCGAATGAGCTGATTTCTGCCAATTGCAGCAAAATACTGAAAGGAAAGTGGGTTTGCCTTCATATTTGACCCAGAACAACTCAGTTCAGCATGGAAATATCATTGCAACAGCTTTTATTTAGCCAGAAATCAAGAGTGTAAGTTTTTATGAGCTTAAAAGCATTTTCAGGCCGAATGAGCTGATTTCTGCCAATTGCAGCAAAATACTGAAAGGAAAGTGGGTTTGCCTTCATATTTGACCCAGAACAACTCAGTTCAGCATGGAAATATCATTGCAACAGCTTTTATTTAGCCAGAAATCAAGAGTGTAAGTTTTTATGCGCTTAAAAGCATTTTCAGGCCGAATGAGCTGATTTCTGCCAATTGCAGCAAAATACTGAAAGGAAAGTGGGTTTGCCTTCATATTTGACCCAGAATAACTCAGTTCAGCATGGAAATATCATTGCAACAGCTTTTATTTAGCCAGAAATCAAGAGTGTAAGTTTTTATGCGCTTAAAAGCATTTTCAGGCCGAATGAGCTGATTTCTGCCAATTGCAGCAAAAGACTGAAAGGAAAGTGGGTTTGCCTTCATATTTGACCCAGAACAACTCAGTTCAGCATGGAAATATCATTGCAACAGCTTTTATTTAGCCAGAAATCAAGAGTGTAAGTTTTTATGCGCTTAAAAGCATTTTCAGGCCGAATGAGCTGATTTCTGCCAATTGCAGCAAAAGACTGAAAGGAAAGTGGGTTTGCCTTCATATTTGACCCAGAACAACTCAGTTCAGCATGGAAATATCATTGCAACAGCTTTTATTTAGCCAGAAATCAAGAGTGTAAGTTTTTATGCGCTTAAAAGCATTTTCAGGCCGAATGAGCTGATTTCTGCCAATTGCAGCAAAATACTGAAAGGAAAGTGGGTTTGCCTTCATATTTGACCCAGAACAACTCAGTTCAGCATGGAAATATCATTGCAACAGCTTTTATTTAGCCAGAAATCAAGAGTGTAAGTTTTTATGCGCTTAAAAGCATTTTTAGGCCGAATGAGCAAATATGCTTGTTTCTGCCAATTGCAGCAAAATACTGAAAGGAAAGTGGGTTTGCCTTCATATTTGACCCAGAACAACTCAGTTCAGCATGGAGATATCATTGCAACAGCTTTTATTTAGTCAGAAATCAAGAGTGTAAGTTTTTATGCGCTTCAAAGCATTTTCAGGCCGAATGAGCTGATTTCTGCCAATTGCAGCAAAAGACTGAAAGGAAAGTGGGTTTGCCTTCATATTTGACCCAGAACAACTCAGTTCAGCGTGGAAATATCATTGCAATAGCTTTTATTTAGTCAGAAATCAAGAATATAAGTTTTTATGCGCTTCAAAGCATTTTCAGGCCGAATGAGCTGATTTCTGCCAATTGCAGCAAAAGACTGAAAGGAAAGTGGGTTTGCCTTCATATTTGACCCAGAACAACTCAGTTCAGCATGGAAATATCATTGCAACAGCTTTTATTTAGCCAGAAATCAAGAGTGTAAGTTTTTATGCGCTTAAAAGCATTTTCAGGCCGAATGAGCAAATATGCTTGTTTCTGCCAATTGCAGCAAAATACTGAAAGGAAATTGGGTTTGCCTTCATATTTGACCCAGAATAACTCAGTTCAGCATGGAAATATCATTGCAACAGCTTTTATTTAGCCAGAAATCAAGAGTGTAAGTTTTTATGTGCTTAAAAGCATTTTCAGGCCGAATGAGCTGATTTCTGCCAATTGCAGCAAAAGACTGAAAGGAAAGTGGGTTTGCCTTCATATTTGACCCAGAACAACTCAGTTCAGCATGGAAATATCATTGCAACAGCTTTTATTTAGCCAGAAATCAAGAGTGTAAGTTTTTATGCGCTTAAAAGCATTTTCAGGCCGAATGAGCTGATTTCTGCCAATTGCAGCAAAATACTGAAAGGAAAGTAGGTTTGCCTTCATATTTGAGCCAGAACAACTCAATTCAGCATGGAAATATCATTGCAACAGCTTTTATTTAGCCAGAAATCAAGAGTGTAAGTTTTTATGCACTTAAAAGCATTTTAGGCCGAATGAGCAAATATGCTTGTTTCTGCCAATTGCAGCAAAAGACTGAAAGGAAAGTAGGTTTGCCTTCATATTTGACCCAGAACAACTCAGTTCAGCATGGAAATATCATTGCAACAGCTTTTATTTAGCCAGAAATCAAGAGTGTAAGTTTTTATGCGCTTAAAAGCATTTTAGGCCGAATGAGCAAATATGCTTGTTTCTGCCAATTGCAGCAAAATACTGAAAGGAAAGTAGGTTTGCCTTCATATTTGACCCAGAACAACTCAGTTCAGCATGGAAATATCATTGCAACAGCTTTTATTTAGCCAGAAATCAAGAGTGTAAGTATTTATGCGCTTAAAAGCATTTTCAGGCCGAATGAGCTGATTTCTGCCAATTGCAGCAAAATACTGAAAGGAAAGTGGGTTTGCCTTCATATTTGACCCAGAACAACTCAGTTCAGCATGGAAATATCATTGCAACAGCTTTTATTTAGCCAGAAATCAAGAGTGTAAGTTTTTATGAGCTTAAAAGCATTTTCAGGCCGAATGAGCTGATTTCTGCCAATTGCAGCAAAATACTGAAAGGAAAGTGGGTTTGCCTTCATATTTGACCCAGAACAACTCAGTTCAGCATGGAAATATCATTGCAACAGCTTTTATTTAGCCAGAAATCAAGAGTGTAAGTTTTTATGCGCTTAAAAGCATTTTCAGGCCGAATGAGCTGATTTCTGCCAATTGCAGCAAAATACTGAAAGGAAAGTGGGTTTGCCTTCATATTTGACCCAGAATAACTCAGTTCAGCATGGAAATATCATTGCAACAGCTTTTATTTAGCCAGAAATCAAGAGTGTAAGTTTTTATGCGCTTAAAAGCATTTTCAGGCCGAATGAGCTGATTTCTGCCAATTGCAGCAAAAGACTGAAAGGAAAGTGGGTTTGCCTTCATATTTGACCCAGAACAACTCAGTTCAGCATGGAAATATCATTGCAACAGCTTTTATTTAGCCAGAAATCAAGAGTGTAAGTTTTTATGCGCTTAAAAGCATTTTCAGGCCGAATGAGCTGATTTCTGCCAATTGCAGCAAAAGACTGAAAGGAAAGTGGGTTTGCCTTCATATTTGACCCAGAACAACTCAGTTCAGCATGGAAATATCATTGCAACAGCTTTTATTTAGCCAGAAATCAAGAGTGTAAGTTTTTATGCGCTTAAAAGCATTTTCAGGCCGAATGAGCTGATTTCTGCCAATTGCAGCAAAAGACTGAAAGGAAAGTGGGTTTGCCTTCATATTTGACCCAGAACAACTCAGTTCAGCATGGAAATATCATTGCAACAGCTTTTATTTAGCCAGAAATCAAGAGTGTAAGTTTTTATGCGCTTAAAAGCATTTTCAGGCCGAATGAGCAAATATGCTTGTTTCTGCCAATTGCAGCAAAATACTGAAAGGAAAGTGGGTTTGCCTTCGTATTTGACCCAGAACAACTCAGTTCAGCATGGAAATATCATTGCAACAGCTTTTATTTAGCCAGAAATCAAGAGTGTAAGTTTTCATGCGCTTAAAAGCATTTTCAGGCCGAATGAGCTGATTTCTGCCAATTGCAGCAAACTACTGAAAGGAAAGTGGGTTTGCCTTCATATTTGACCCAGAATAACTCAGTTCAGCATGGAAATATCATTGCAACAGCTTTTATTTTGCCAGGAATCAAGAGTGTAAGTTTTTATGCGCTTAAAAGCATTTTCAGGCCGAATGAGCAAATATGCTTGTTTCTGCCAATTGCAGAAAAATACTGAAAGGAAAGTGGGTTTGCCTTCATATTTGACCCAGAACAACTCAGTTCAGCATGGAAATATCATTGCAACAGCTTTTATTTAGCCAGAAATCAAGAGTGTAAGTTTTTATGCGCTTAAAAGCATTTTCAGGCCGAATGAGCTGATTTCTGCCAATTGCAGCAAAAGACTGAAAGGAAAGTGGGTTTGCCTTCATATTTGACACAGAACAACTCAGTTCAGCATGGAAATATCATTGCAACAGCTTTTATTTAGCCAGAAATCGAGAGTGTAAGTTTTTATGCGCTTAAAAGCATTTTCAGGCCGAATGAGCTGATTTCTGCCAATTGCAGCAAAACACTGAAAGGAAAGTGGGTTTGCCTTCATATTTGACCCAGAACAACTCAGTTCAGCATGGAAATATCATTGCAACAGCTTTTATTTAGCCAGAAATCAAGAGTGTAAGTTTTTATGCGCCTAATAGCATTTTCAGGCCGAATGAGCTGATTTCTGCCAATTGCAGCAAAATACTGAAAGGAAAGTGGGTTTGCCTTCATATTTAACCCAGAACAACTCAGTTCAGCATGGAAATATCATTGCAACAGCTTTTATTTAGCCAGAAATCAAGAGTGTAAGTTTTTATGCGCTTAAAAGCATTTTCAGGCCGAATGAGCAAATATGCTTGTTTCTGCCAATTGCAGAAAAATACTGAAAGGAAAGTGGGTTTGCCTTCATATTTGACCCAGAACAACTCAGTTCAGCATGGAAATATCATTGCAACAGCTTTTATTTAGCCAGAAATCAAGAGTGTAAGTTTTTATGAGCTTAAAAGCATTTTCAGGCCGAATGAGCTGATTTCTGCCAATTGCAGCAAAATACTGAAAGGAAAGTGGGTTTGCCTTCATATTTGACCCAGAACAACTCAGTTCAGCATGGAAATATCATTGCAACAGCTTTTATTTAGCCAGAAATCAAGAGTGTAAGTTTTTATGCGCTTAAAAGCATTTTCAGGCCGAATGAGCTGATTTCTGCCAATTGCAGCAAAATACTGAAAGGAAAGTGGGTTTGCCTTCATATTTGACCCAGAATAACTCAGTTCAGCATGGAAATATCATTGCAACAGCTTTTATTTAGCCAGAAATCAAGAGTGTAAGTTTTTATGCGCTTAAAAGCATTTTCAGGCCGAATGAGCTGATTTCTGCCAATTGCAGCAAAAGACTGAAAGGAAAGTGGGTTTGCCTTCATATTTGACCCAGAACAACTCAGTTCAGCATGGAAATATCATTGCAACAGCTTTTATTTAGCCAGAAATCAAGAGTGTAAGTTTTTATGCGCTTAAAAGCATTTTCAGGCCGAATGAGCTGATTTCTGCCAATTGCAGCAAAAGACTGAAAGGAAAGTGGGTTTGCCTTCATATTTGACCCAGAACAACTCAGTTCAGCATGGAAATATCATTGCAACAGCTTTTATTTAGCCAGAAATCAAGAGTGTAAGTTTTTATGCGCTTAAAAGCATTTTCAGGCCGAATGAGCTGATTTCTGCCAATTGCAGCAAAAGACTGAAAGGAAAGTGGGTTTGCCTTCATATTTGACCCAGAACAACTCAGTTCAGCATGGAAATATCATTGCAACAGCTTTTATTTAGCCAGAAATCAAGAGTGTAAGTTTTTATGCGCTTAAAAGCATTTTCAGGCCGAATGAGCTGATTTCTGCCAATTGCAGCAAAAGACTGAAAGGAAAGTGGGTTTGCCTTCATATTTGACCCAGAACAACTCAGTTCAGCATGGAAATATCATTGCAACAGCTTTTTTTTAGCCAGAAATCAAGAGTGTAAGTTTTTATGCGCTTAAAACCATTTGCAGGCCGAATGAGCTGATTTCTGCCAATTGCAGCAAAAGACTAAAAGGAAAGTGGGTTTGCCTTCATATTTGACCCAGAACAGCTCAGTTCAGCATGGAAATATCATTGCAACAGCTTTTATTTAGCCAGAAATCGAGAGTGTAAGTTTTTATGCGCTTAAAAGCATTTTCAGGCCGAATGAGCTGATTTCTGCCAATTGCAGCAAAACACTGAAAGGAAAGTGGGTTTGCCTTCATATTTGACCCAGAATAACTCAGTTCAGCATGGAAATATCCTTGCTTAAAAGCATTTTCAGGCCGAATGAGCAAATATGCTTGTTTCTGCCAATTGCAGAAAAATACTGAAAGGAAAGTGGGTTTGCCTTCATATTTGACCCAGAACAACTCAGTTCAGCATGGAAATATCATTGCAACAGCTTTTATTTAGCCAGAAATCAAGAGTGTAAGTTTTTATGCGCTTAAAAGCATTTTCAGGCCGAATGAGCTGATTTCTGCCAATTGCAGCAAAAGACTGAAAGGAAAGTGGGTTTGCCTTCATATTTGACCCAGAACAACTCAGTTCAGCATGGAAATATCATTGCAACAGCTCTTATTTAGCCAGAAATCAAGAGTGAAAGTTTTTATGCGCTTAAAAGCATTTTCAGGCCGAATGAGCTGATTTCTGCCAATTGCAGCAAAAGACTGAAAGGAAAGTGGGTTTGCCTTCATATTTGACCCAGAACAACTTAGTTCAGCATGGAAATATAATTGCAACAGCTTTTATTTAGCCAGAAATCAAGAGTGTAAGTTTTTATGTGCTTAAAAGCATTTTCAGGCCGAATGAGCAAATATGCTTGTTTCTGCCAATTGCAGCAAAATACTGAAAGGAAAGTGGGTTTGCCTTCATATTTGACCCAGAACAACTCAGTTCAGCATGGAAATATCATTGCAACAGCTTTTATTTAGCCAGAAATCAAGAGTGTAAGTTTTTATGCGCTTAAAAGCATTTTCAGGCCGAATGAGCTGATTTCTGCCAATTGCAGCAAATGACTGAAAGGAAAGTGGGTTTGCCTTCATATTTGACCCAGAACAACGCAGTTCAGCATGGAAATATCTTTGCAACAGCTTTTATTTAGCCAGAAATCAAGAGTGTAAGTTTTTATGCGCCTAAAAGCATTTTCAGGCCGAATGAGCTGATTTCTGCCAATTCCAGCAAAATACTGAAAGGAAAGTGGGTTTGCCTTCATATTTGACCCAGAACAACTCAGTTCAGCATGGAAATATCATTGCAACAGCTTTTATTTAGCCAGAAATCAAGAGTGTAAGTTTTTATGCGCTTAAAAGCATTTTCAGGCCGAATGAGCCGATTTTTGCCAATTGCAGCAAAATAATGATAGGAAAGTGGGTTTGCCTTCATATTTGACCCAGAACAACTCAGTTCAGCATGGAAATATCATTGCAACAGCTTTTATTTAGCCAGAAATCAAGAGTGTAAGTTTTTATGCGCTTAAAAGCATTTTCAGGCCGAATGAGCTGATTTCTGCCAATTGCAGCAAAATACTCAAAGGAAAGTGGGTTTGCCTTCATATTTGACCCAGAACAACTCAGTTCAGCATGGAAATATCATTGCAACAGCTTTTATTTAGCCAGAAATCAAGAGTGTAAGTTTTTTTGCGCTTAAAAGCATTTTCAGGCCGAATGAGCTGATTTCTGCCAATTGCAGCAAAAGACTGAAAGGAAAGTGGGTTTGCCTTCATATTTGACCCAGAACAACTCAGTTCAGCATGGAAATATCATTGCAACAGCTTTTATTTAGCCAGAAATCAAGAGTGTAAGTTTTTATGCGCTTAAAAGTATTTTCAGGCCGAATGAGCAAATATGCTTGTTTCTGCCAATTGCAGCAAAATACTGAAAGGAAAGTGGGTTTGCCTTCATATTTGACCCAGAACAACTCAGTTCAGCGTGGAAATATCATTGCAACAGCTTTTATTTAGTCAGAAATCAAGAATATAAGTTTTTATGCGCTTAAAAGCATTTTCAGGCCTAATGAGCTGATTTCTGCCAATTGCAGCAAAATACTGAAAGGAAAGTGGGTTTGCCTTCATATTTGACCCAGAACAACTCAGTTCAGCATGGAAATATCATTGCAACAGCTTTTATTTAGCCAGAAATCAAGAGTGTAAGTTTTTATGCGCTTCAAAGCATTTTCAGGCCTAATGAGCTGATTTCTGCCAATTGCAGCAAAAGACTGAAAGGAAAGTGGGTTTGCCTTCATATTTGACCCAGAACAGCTCAGTTCAGCATGGAAATATCATTGCAACAGCTTTTATTTAGCCAGAAATCAGGAGTGTAAGTTTTTATGCGCTTAAAAGCATTTTCAGAACGAATGAGCAAATATACTTGTTTCTGCCAATTGCAGCAAAATACTGAAAGGAAAGTGGGTTTGCCTTCATATTTGACCCAGAACAACTCAGTTCAGCATGGAAATATCATTGCAACAGCTTTTATTTAGCCAGAAATCAAGAGTGTAAGTTTTTATGCGCTTAAAAGCATTTTTAGGCCGAATGAGCAAATATGCTTGTTTCTGCCAATTGCAGCAAAATACTGAAAGGAAATTGGGTTTGCCTTCATATTTGACCCAGAATAACTCAGTTCAGCATGGAAATATCATTGCAACAGCTTTTATTTAGCCAGAAATCAAGAGTGTAAGTTTTTATGCGCTTAAAAGCATTTTCAGGCCGAATGAGCTGATTTCTGCCAATTGCAGCAAAATACTGAAAGGAAAGTAGGTTTGCCTTCATATTTGAGCCAGAACAACTCAATTCAGCATGGAAATATCATTGCAACAGCTTTTATTTAGCCAGAAATCAAGAGTGTAAGTTTTTATGCACTTAAAAGCATTTTAGGCCGAATGAGCAAATATGCTTGTTTCTGCCAATTGCAGCAAAAGACTGAAAGGAAAGTAGGTTTGCCTTCATATTTGACCCAGAACAACTCAGTTCAGCATGGAAATATCATTGCAACAGCTTTTATTTAGCCAGAAATCAAGAGTGTAAGTTTTTATGCGCTTAAAAGCATTTTAGGCCGAATGAGCAAATATGCTTGTTTCTGCCAATTGCAGCAAAATACTGAAAGGAAAGTAGGTTTGCCTTCATATTTGACCCAGAACAACTCAGTTCAGCATGGAAATATCATTGCAACAGCTTTTATTTAGCCAGAAATCAAGAGTGTAAGTATTTATGCGCTTAAAAGCATTTTCAGGCCGAATGAGCTGATTTCTGCCAATTGCAGCAAAATACTGAAAGGAAAGTGGGTTTGCCTTCATATTTGACCCAGAACAACTCAGTTCAGCATGGAAATATCATTGCAACAGCTTTTATTTAGCCAGAAATCAAGAGTGTAATTTTTTATACGCTTAAAAGCATTTTCAGGCCGAATGAGCAAATATGCTTGTTTCTGCCAATTGCAGCAAAATACTGAAAGGAAATTGGGTTTGCCTTCATATTTGACCCAGAATAACTCAGTTCAGCATGGAAATATCATTGCAACAGCTTTTATTTAGCCAGAAATCAAGAGTGTAAGTTTTTATGCGCTTAAAAGCATTTTCAGGCCGAATGAGCTGATTTCTGCCAATTGCAGCAAAATACTGAAGGGAAAGTAGGTTTGCCTTCATATTTGAGCCAGAACAACTCAAATCAGCATGGAAATATCATTGCAACAGCTTTTATTTAGCCAGAAATCAAGAGTGTAAGTTTTTATGCACTTAAAAGCATTTTAGGCCGAATGAGCAAATATGCTTGTTTCTGCCAATTGCAGCAAAAGACTGAAAGGAAAGTAGGTTTGCCTTCATATTTGACCCAGAACAACTCAGTTCAGCATGGAAATATCATTGCAACAGCTTTTATTTAGCCAGAAATCAAGAGTGTAAGTTTTTATGCGCTTAAAAGCATTTTAGGCCGAATGAGCAAATATGCTTGTTTCTGCCAATTGCAGCAAAATACTGAAAGGAAAGTAGGTTTGCCTTCATATTTGACCCAGAACAACTCAGTTCAGCATGGAAATATCATTGCAACAGCTTTTATTTAGCCAGAAATCAAGAGTGTAAGTATTTATGCGCTTAAAAGCATTTTCAGGCCGAATGAGCTGATTTCTGCCAATTGCAGCAAAATACTGAAAGGAAAGTGGGTTTGCCTTCATATTTGACCCAGAACAACTCAGTTCAGCATGGAAATATCATTGCAACAGCTTTTATTTAGCCAGAAATCAAGAGTGTAAGTTTTTATTAGCTTAAAAGCATTTTCAGGCCGAATGAGCTGATTTCTGCCAATTGCAGCAAAATACTGAAAGGAAAGTGGGTTTGCCTTCATATTTGACCCAGAACAACTCAGTTCAGCATGGAAATATCATTGCAACAGCTTTTATTTAGCCAGAAATCAAGAGTGTAAGTTTTTATGCGCTTAAAAGCATTTTCAGGCCGAATGAGCCGATTTTTGCCAATTGCAGCAAAATAATGATAGGAAAGTGGGTTTGCCTTCATATTTGACCCAGAACAACTCAGTTCAGCATGGAAATATCATTGCAACAGCTTTTATTTAGCCAGAAATCAAGAGTGTAAGTTTTTATGCGCTTAAAAGCATTTTCAGGCCGAATGAGCTGATTTCTGCCAATTGCAGCAAAATACTCAAAGGAAAGTGGGTTTGCCTTCATATTTGACCCAGAACAACTCAGTTCAGCATGGAAATATCATTGCAACAGCTTTTATTTAGCCAGAAATCAAGAGTGTAAGTTTTTTTGCGCTTAAAAGCATTTTCAGGCCGAATGAGCTGATTTCTGCCAATTGCAGCAAAAGACTGAAAGGAAAGTGGGTTTGCCTTCATATTTGACCCAGAACAACTCAGTTCAGCATGGAAATATCATTGCAACAGCTTTTATTTAGCCAGAAATCAAGAGTGTAAGTTTTTATGCGCTTAAAAGTATTTTCAGGCCGAATGAGCAAATATGCTTGTTTCTGCCAATTGCAGCAAAATACTGAAAGGAAAGTGGGTTTGCCTTCATATTTGACCCAGAACAACTCAGTTCAGCATGGAAATATCATTGCAACAGCTTTTATTTAGCCAGAAATCAAGAGTGTAAGTTTTTATGCGCTTCAAAGCATTTTCAGGCCTAATGAGCTGATTTCTGCCAATTGCAGCAAAAGACTGAAAGGAAAGTGGGTTTGCCTTCATATTTGACCCAGAACAGCTCAGTTCAGCATGGAAATATCATTGCAACAGCTTTTATTTAGCCAGAAATCAGGAGTGTAAGTTTTTATGCGCTTAAAAGCATTTTCAGAACGAATGAGCAAATATACTTGTTTCTGCCAATTGCAGCAAAATACTGAAAGGAAAGTGGGTTTGCCTTCATATTTGACCCAGAACAACTCAGTTCAGCATGGAAATATCATTGCAACAGCTTTTATTTAGCCAGAAATCAAGAGTGTAAGTTTTTATGCGCTTAAAAGCATTTTTAGGCCGAATGAGCAAATATGCTTGTTTCTGCCAATTGCAGCAAAATACTGAAAGGAAAGTGGGTTTGCCTTCATATTTGACCCAGAACAACTCAGTTCAGCATGGAAATATCATTGCAACAGCTTTTATTTAGTCAGAAATCAAGAGTGTAAGTTTTTATGCGCTTCAAAGCATTTTCAGGCCGAATGAGCTGATTTCTGCCAATTGCAGCAAAAGACTGAAAGGAAAGTGGGTTTGCCTTCATATTTGACCCAGAACAACTCAGTTCAGCATGGAAATATCATTGCAACAGCTTTTATTTAGCCAGAAATCAAGAGTGTAATTTTTTATACGCTTAAAAGCATTTTCAGGCCGAATGAGCAAATATGCTTGTTTCTGCCAATTGCAGCAAAATACTGAAAGGAAATTGGGTTTGCCTTCATATTTGACCCAGAATAACTCAGTTCAGCATGGAAATATCATTGCAACAGCTTTTATTTAGCCAGAAATCAAGAGTGTAAGTTTTTATGCGCTTAAAAGCATTTTCAGGCCGAATGAGCTGATTTCTGCCAATTGCAGCAAAATACTGAAAGGAAAGTAGGTTTGCCTTCATATTTGAGCCAGAACAACTCAATTCAGCATGGAAATATCATTGCAACAGCTTTTATTTAGCCAGAAATCAAGAGTGTAAGTTTTTATGCACTTAAAAGCATTTTAGGCCGAATGAGCAAATATGCTTGTTTCTGCCAATTGCAGCAAAAGACTGAAAGGAAAGTAGGTTTGCCTTCATATTTGACCCAGAACAACTCAGTTCAGCATGGAAATATCATTGCAACAGCTTTTATTTAGCCAGAAATCAAGAGTGTAAGTTTTTATGCGCTTAAAAGCATTTTAGGCCGAATGAGCAAATATGCTTGTTTCTGCCAATTGCAGCAAAATACTGAAAGGAAAGTAGGTTTGCCTTCATATTTGACCCAGAACAACTCAGTTCAGCATGGAAATATCATTGCAACAGCTTTTATTTAGCCAGAAATCAAGAGTGTAAGTATTTATGCGCTTAAAAGCATTTTCAGGCCGAATGAGCTGATTTCTGCCAATTGCAGCAAAATACTGAAAGGAAAGTGGGTTTGCCTTCATATTTGACCCAGAACAACTCAGTTCAGCATGGAAATATCATTGCAACAGCTTTTATTTAGCCAGAAATCAAGAGTGTAAGTTTTTATGAGCTTAAAAGCATTTTCAGGCCGAATGAGCTGATTTCTGCCAATTGCAGCAAAATACTGAAAGGAAAGTGGGTTTGCCTTCATATTTGACCCAGAACAACTCAGTTCAGCATGGAAATATCATTGCAACAGCTTTTATTTAGCCAGAAATCAAGAGTGTAAGTTTTTATGCGCTTAAAAGCATTTTCAGGCCGAATGAGCTGATTTCTGCCAATTGCAGCAAAAGACTGAAAGGAAAGTGGGTTTGCCTTCATATTTGACCCAGAACAACTCAGTTCAGCATGGAAATATCATTGCAACAGCTTTTATTTAGCCAGAAATCAAGAGTGTAAGTTTTTATGCGCTTAAAAGCATTTTCAGGCCGAATGAGCTGATTTCTGCCAATTGCAGCAAAAGACTGAAAGGAAAGTGGGTTTGCCTTCATATTTGACCCAGAACAACTCAGTTCAGCATGGAAATATCATTGCAACAGCTTTTATTTAGCCAGAAATCAAGAGTGTAAGTTTTTATGCGCTTAAAAGCATTTTCAGGCCGAATGAGCTGATTTCTGCCAATTGCAGCAAAAGACTGAAAGGAAAGTGGGTTTGCCTTCATATTTGACCCAGAACAACTCAGTTCAGCATGGAAATATAATTGCAACAGCTTTTATTTAGCCAGAAATCAAGAGTGTAAGTTTTTATGCGCTTAAAAGCATTTTCAGGCCGAATGAGCAAATATGCTTGTTTCTGCCAATTGCAGCAAAATACTGAAAGGAAAGTGGGTTTGCCTTCATATTTGACCCAGAACAACTCAGTTCAGCATGGAAATATCATTGCAACAGCTTTTATTTAGCCAGAAATCAAGAGTGTAAGTTTTTATGCGCTTAAAAGCATTTTCAGGCCGAATGAGCTGATTTCTGCCAATTGCAGCAAAATACTGAAAGGAAAGTGGGTTTGCCTTCATATTTGACCCAGAACAACTCAGTTCAGCATGGAAATATCATTGCAACAGCTTTTATTTAGCCAGAAATCAAGAGTGTAAGTTTTTATGCGCTTAAAAGCATTTTCAGGCCGAATGAGCTGATTTCTGCCAATTGCAGCAAACTACTGAAAGGAAAGTGGGTTTGCCTTCATATTTGACCCAGAATAACTCAGTTCAGCATGGAAATATCATTGCAACAGCTTTTATTTAGCCAGGAATCAAGAGTGTAAGTTTTTATGCGCTTAAAAGCATTTTCAGGCCGAATGAGCAAATATGCTTGTTTCTGCCAATTGCAGAAAAATACTGAAAGGAAAGTGGGTTTGCCTTCATATTTGACCCAGAACAACTCAGTTCAGCATGGAAATATCATTGCAACAGCTTTTATTTAGCCAGAAATCAAGAGTGTAAGTTTTTATGCGCTTAAAAGCATTTTCAGGCCGAATGAGCTGATTTCTGCCAATTGCAGCAAAAGACTGAAAGGAAAGTGGGTTTGCCTTCATATTTGACCCAGAACAACTCAGTTCAGCATGGAAATATCATTGCAACAGCTTTTATTTAGCCAGAAATCAAGAGTGTAAGTTTTTATGCGCCTAAAAGCATTTTCAGGCCGAATGAGCTGATTTCTGCCAATTGCAGCAAACTACTGAAAGGAAAGTGGGTTTGCCTTCATATTTGACCCAGAACAACTCAGTTCAGCATGGAAATATCATTGCAACAGCTTTTATTTAGCCAGAAATCAAGAGTGTAAGTTTTTATGCGCTTAAAAGCATTTTCAGGCCGAATGAGCAAATATGCTTGTTTCTGCCAATTGCAGAAAAATACTGAAAGGAAAGTGGGTTTGCCTTCATATTTGACCCAGAACAACTCAGTTCAGCATGGAAATATCATTGCAACAGCTTTTATTTAGCCAGAAATCAAGAGTGTAAGTTTTTATGCGCCTAAAAGCATTTTCAGGCCGAATGAGCTGATTTCTGCCAATTGCAGCAAAATACTGAAAGGAAAGTGAGTTTGCCTTCATATTTGACCCAGAATAACTCAGTTCAGCATGGAAATATCATTGCAACAGCTTATATTTTGCCAGGAATCAAGAGTGTAAGTTTTTATGCGCTTAAAAGCATTTTCAGGCCGAATGAGCTGATTTCTGCCAATTGCAGCAAAATACTGAAAGGAAAGTGGGTTTGCCTTCATATTTGACTCAGAATAACTCAGTTCAGCATGGAAATATCATTGCAACAGCTTTTATTTTGCCAGGAATCAAGAGTGTAAGTTTTTATGCGCTTAAAAGCATTTTCAGGCCGAATGAGCAAATATGCTTGTTTCTGCCAATTGCAGAAAAATATTGAAAGGAAAGTGGGTTTGCCTTCATATTTGACCCAGAACAACTCAGTTCAGCACGGAAATATCATTGCAACAGCTTTTATTTAGCCAGAAATCAAGAGTGTAAGTTTTTATGTGCTTAAAAGCATTTTCAGGCCGAATGAGCTGATTTCTGCCAATTGCAGCAAAATACTGAAAGGAAAGTAGGTTTGCCTTCATATTTGAGCCAGAACAACTCAATTCAGCATGGAAATATCATTGCAACAGCTTTTATTTAGCCAGAAATCAAGAGTGTAAGTTTTTATGCACTTAAAAGCATTTTAGGCCGAATGAGCAAATATGCTTGTTTCTGCCAATTGCAGCAAAAGACTGAAAGGAAAGTAGGTTTGCCTTCATATTTGACCCAGAACAACTCAGTTCAGCATGGAAATATCATTGCAACAGCTTTTATTTAGCCAGAAATCAAGAGTGTAAGTTTTTATGCGCTTAAAAGCATTTTAGGCCGAATGAGCAAATATGCTTGTTTCTGCCAATTGCAGCAAAATACTGAAAGGAAAGTAGGTTTGCCTTCATATTTGACCCAGAACAACTCAGTTCAGCATGGAAATATCATTGCAACAGCTTTTATTTAGCCAGAAATCAAGAGTGTAAGTATTTATGCGCTTAAAAGCATTTTCAGGCCGAATGAGCTGATTTCTGCCAATTGCAGCAAAATACTGAAAGGAAAGTGGGTTTGCCTTCATATTTGACCCAGAACAACTCAGTTCAGCATGGAAATATCATTGCAACAGCTTTTATTTAGCCAGAAATCAAGAGTGTAAGTTTTTATGAGCTTAAAAGCATTTTCAGGCCGAATGAGCTGATTTCTGCCAATTGCAGCAAAATACTGAAAGGAAAGTGGGTTTGCCTTCATATTTGACCCAGAACAACTCAGTTCAGCATGGAAATATCATTGCAACAGCTTTTATTTAGCCAGAAATCAAGAGTGTAAGTTTTTATGCGCTTAAAAGCATTTTCAGGCCGAATGAGCTGATTTCTGCCAATTGCAGCAAAATACTGAAAGGAAAGTGGGTTTGCCTTCATATTTGACCCAGAATAACTCAGTTCAGCATGGAAATATCATTGCAACAGCTTTTATTTAGCCAGAAATCAAGAGTGTAAGTTTTTATGTGCTTAAAAGCATTTTCAGGCCGAATGAGCAAATATGCTTGTTTCTGCCAATTGCAGCAAAATACTGAAAGGAAAGTGGGTTTGCCTTCATATTTGACCCAGAACAACTCAGTTCAGCATGGAAATATCATTGCAACAGCTTTTATTTAGCCAGAAATCAAGAGTGTAAGTTTTTATGAGCTTAAAAGCATTTTCAGGCCGAATGAGCTGATTTCTGCCAATTGCAGCAAAATACTGAAAGGAAAGTGGGTTTGCCTTCATATTTGACCCAGAACAACTCAGTTCAGCATGGAAATATCATTGCAACAGCTTTTATTTAGCCAGAAATCAAGAGTGTAAGTTTTTATGCGCTTAAAAGCATTTTCAGGCCGAATGAGCTGATTTCTGCCAATTGCAGCAAAATACTGAAAGGAAAGTGGGTTTGCCTTCATATTTGACCCAGAATAACTCAGTTCAGCATGGAAATATCATTGCAACAGCTTTTATTTAGCCAGAAATCAAGAGTGTAAGTTTTTATGCGCTTAAAAGCATTTTCAGGCCGAATGAGCTGATTTCTGCCAATTGCAGCAAAACACTGAAAGGAAAGTGGGTTTGCCTTCATATTTGACCCAGAATAACTCAGTTCAGCATGGAAATATCCTTGCTTAAAAGCATTTTCAGGCCGAATGAGCAAATATGCTTGTTTCTGCCAATTGCAGAAAAATACTGAAAGGAAAGTGGGTTTGCCTTCATATTTGACCCAGAACAACTCAGTTCAGCATGGAAATATCATTGCAACAGCTTTTATTTAGCCAGAAATCAAGAGTGTAAGTTTTTATGCGCTTAAAAGCATTTTCAGGCCGAATGAGCTGATTTCTGCCAATTGCAGCAAAAGACTGAAAGGAAAGTGGGTTTGCCTTCATATTTGACCCAGAACAACTCAGTTCAGCATGGAAATATCATTGCAACAGCTTTTATTTAGCCAGAAATCAAGAGTGAAAGTTTTTATGCGCTTAAAAGCATTTTCAGGCCGAATGAGCTGATTTCTGCCAATTGCAGCAAAAGACTGAAAGGAAAGTGGGTTTGCCTTCATATTTGACCCAGAACAACTTAGTTCAGCATGGAAATATAATTGCAACAGCTTTTATTTAGCCAGAAATCAAGAGTGTAAGTTTTTATGTGCTTAAAAGCATTTTCAGGCCGAATGAGCAAATATGCTTGTTTCTGCCAATTGCAGCAAAATACTGAAAGGAAAGTGGGTTTGCCTTCATATTTGACCCAGAACAACTCAGTTCAGCATGGAAATATCATTGCAACAGCTTTTATTTAGCCAGAAATCAAGAGTGTAAGTTTTTATGCGCTTAAAAGCATTTTCAGGCCGAATGAGCTGATTTCTGCCAATTGCAGCAAATGACTGAAAGGAAAGTGGGTTTGCCTTCATATTTGACCCAGAACAACTCAGTTCAGCATGGAAATATCTTTGCAACAGCTTTTATTTAGCCAGAAATCAAGAGTGTAAGTTTTTATGCGCCTAAAAGCATTTTCAGGCCGAATGAGCTGATTTCTGCCAATTCCAGCAAAATACTGAAAGGAAAGTGGGTTTGCCTTCATATTTGACCCAGAACAACTCAGTTCAGCATGGAAATATCATTGCAACAGCTTTTATTTAGCCAGAAATCAAGAGTGTAAGTTTTTATGCGCTTAAAAGCATTTTCAGGCCGAATGAGCCGATTTTTGCCAATTGCAGCAAAATAATGATAGGAAAGTGGGTTTGCCTTCATATTTGACCCAGAACAACTCAGTTCAGCATGGAAATATCATTGCAACAGCTTTTATTTAGCCAGAAATCAAGAGTGTAAGTTTTTATGCGCTTAAAAGCATTTTCAGGCCGAATGAGCTGATTTCTGCCAATTGCAGCAAAAGACTGAAAGGAAAGTGGGTTTGCCTTCATATTTGACCCAGAACAACTCAGTTCAGCATGGAAATATCATTGCAACAGCTTTTATTTAGCCAGAAATCAAGAGTGTAAGTTTTTATGCGCTTAAAAGCATTTTCAGGCCGAATGAGCCGATTTTTGCCAATTGCAGCAAAATACTGATAGGAAAGTGGGTTTGCCTTCATATTTGACCCAGAACAACTCAGTTCAGCATGGAAATATCATTGCAACAGCTTTTATTTAGCCAGAAATCAAGAGTGTAATTTTTTATACGCTTAAAAGTATTTTCAGGCCGAATGAGCAAATATGCTTGTTTCTGCCAATTGCAGCAAAATACTGAAAGGAAAGTGGGTTTGCCTTCATATTTGACCCAGAACAACTCAGTTCAGCGTGGAAATATCATTGCAACAGCTTTTATTTAGTCAGAAATCAAGAATATAAGTTTTTATGCGCTTAAAAGCATTTTCAGGCCTAATGAGCTGATTTCTGCCAATTGCAGCAAAATACTGAAAGGAAAGTGGGTTTGCCTTCATATTTGACCCAGAACAACTCAGTTCAGCATGGAAATATCATTGCAACAGCTTTTATTTAGCCAGAAATCAAGAGTGTAAGTTTTTATGCGCTTCAAAGCATTTTCAGGCCTAATGAGCTGATTTCTGCCAATTGCAGCAAAAGACTGAAAGGAAAGTGGGTTTGCCTTCATATTTGACCCAGAACAGCTCAGTTCAGCATGGAAATATCATTGCAACAGCTTTTATTTAGCCAGAAATCAGGAGTGTAAGTTTTTATGCGCTTAAAAGCATTTTCAGAACGAATGAGCAAATATACTTGTTTCTGCCAATTGCAGCAAAATACTGAAAGGAAAGTGGGTTTGCCTTCATATTTGACCCAGAACAACTCAGTTCAGCATGGAAATATCATTGCAACAGCTTTTATTTAGCCAGAAATCAAGAGTGTAAGTTTTTATGCGCTTAAAAGCATTTTTAGGCCGAATGAGCAAATATGCTTGTTTCTGCCAATTGCAGCAAAATACTGAAAGGAAAGTGGGTTTGCCTTCATATTTGACCCAGAACAACTCAGTTCAGCATGGAGATATCATTGCAACAGCTTTTATTTAGTCAGAAATCAAGAGTGTAAGTTTTTATGCGCTTCAAAGCATTTTCAGGCCGAATGAGCTGATTTCTGCCAATTGCAGCAAAAGACTGAAAGGAAAGTGGGTTTGCCTTCATATTTGACCCAGAACAACTCAGTTCAGCGTGGAAATATCATTGCAATAGCTTTTATTTAGTCAGAAATCAAGAATATAAGTTTTTATGCGCTTCAAAGCATTTTCAGGCCGATTGAGCTGATTTCTGCCAATTGCAGCAAAAGACTGAAAGGAAAGTGGGTTTGCCTTCATATTTGACCCAGAACAACTCAGTTCAGCATGGAAATATCATTGCAACAGCTTTTATTTAGCCAGAAATCAAGAGTGTAAGTTTTTATGCGCTTAAAAGCATTTTCAGGCCGAATGAGCAAATATGCTTGTTTCTGCCAATTGCAGCAAAATACTGAAAGGAAATTGGGTTTGCCTTCATATTTGACACAGAATAACTCAGTTCAGCATGGAAATATCATTGCAACAGCTTTTATTTAGCCAGAAATCAAGAGTGTAAGTTTTTATGTGCTTAAAAGCATTTTCAGGCCGAATGAGCTGATTTCTGCCAATTGCAGCAAAAGACTGAAAGGAAAGTGGGTTTGCCTTCATATTTGACCCAGAACAACTCAGTTCAGCATGGAAATATCATTGCAACAGCTTTTATTTAGCCAGAAATCAAGAGTGTAAGTTTTTATGCGCTTAAAAGCATTTTCAGGCCGAATGAGCTGATTTCTGCCAATTGCAGCAAAATACTGAAAGGAAAGTAGGTTTGCCTTCATATTTGAGCCAGAACAACTCAATTCAGCATGGAAATATCATTGCAACAGCTTTTATTTAGCCAGAAATCAAGAGTGTAAGTTTTTATGCACTTAAAAGCATTTTAGGCCGAATGAGCAAATATGCTTGTTTCTGCCAATTGCAGCAAAAGACTGAAAGGAAAGTAGGTTTGCCTTCATATTTGACCCAGAACAACTCAGTTCAGCATGGAAATATCATTGCAACAGCTTTTATTTAGCCAGAAATCAAGAGTGTAAGTTTTTATGCGCTTAAAAGCATTTTAGGCCGAATGAGCAAATATGCTTGTTTCTGCCAATTGCAGCAAAATACTGAAAGGAAAGTAGGTTTGCCTTCATATTTGACCCAGAACAACTCAGTTCAGCATGGAAATATCATTGCAACAGCTTTTATTTAGCCAGAAATCAAGAGTGTAAGTTTTTATGCGCTTAAAAGCATTTTCAGGCCGAATGAGCTGATTTCTGCCAATTGCAGCAAAAGACTGAAAGGAAAGTGGGTTTGCCTTCATATTTGACCCAGAACAACTCAGTTCAGCATGGAAATATCATTGCAACAGCTTTTATTTAGCCAGAAATCAAGAGTGTAAGTTTTTATGCGCTTAAAAGCATTTTCAGGCCGAATGAGCTGATTTCTGCCAATTGCAGCAAAAGACTGAAAGGAAAGTGGGTTTGCCTTCATATTTGACCCAGAACAACTCAGTTCAGCATGGAAATATCATTGCAACAGCTTTTATTTAGCCAGAAATCAAGAGTGTAAGTTTTTATGCGCTTAAAAGCATTTTCAGGCCGAATGAGCAAATATGCTTGTTTCTGCCAATTGCAGCAAAATACTGAAAGGAAAGTGGGTTTGCCTTCGTATTTGACCCAGAACAACTCAGTTCAGCATGGAAATATCATTGCAACAGCTTTTATTTAGCCAGAAATCAAGAGTGTAAGTTTTCATGCGCTTAAAAGCATTTTCAGGCCGAATGAGCTGATTTCTGCCAATTGCAGCAAACTACTGAAAGGAAAGTGGGTTTGCCTTCATATTTGACCCAGAATAACTCAGTTCAGCATGGAAATATCATTGCAACAGCTTTTATTTTGCCAGGAATCAAGAGTGTAAGTTTTTATGCGCTTAAAAGCATTTTCAGGCCGAATGAGCAAATATGCTTGTTTCTGCCAATTGCAGAAAAATACTGAAAGGAAAGTGGGTTTGCCTTCATATTTGACCCAGAACAACTCAGTTCAGCATGGAAATATCATTGCAACAGCTTTTATTTAGCCAGAAATCAAGAGTGTAAGTTTTTATGCGCTTAAAAGCATTTTCAGGCCGAATGAGCTGATTTCTGCCAATTGCAGCAAAAGACTGAAAGGAAAGTGGGTTTGCCTTCATATTTGACACAGAACAACTCAGTTCAGCATGGAAATATCATTGCAACAGCTTTTATTTAGCCAGAAATCGAGAGTGTAAGTTTTTATGCGCTTAAAAGCATTTTCAGGCCGAATGAGCTGATTTCTGCCAATTGCAGCAAAACACTGAAAGGAAAGTGGGTTTGCCTTCATATTTGACCCAGAACAACTCAGTTCAGCATGGAAATATCATTGCAACAGCTTTTATTTAGCCAGAAATCAAGAGTGTAAGTTTTTATGCGCCTAATAGCATTTTCAGGCCGAATGAGCTGATTTCTGCCAATTGCAGCAAAATACTGAAAGGAAAGTGGGTTTGCCTTCATATTTAACCCAGAACAACTCAGTTCAGCATGGAAATATCATTGCAACAGCTTTTATTTAGCCAGAAATCAAGAGTGTAAGTTTTTATGCGCTTAAAAGCATTTTCAGGCCGAATGAGCAAATATGCTTGTTTCTGCCAATTGCAGAAAAATACTGAAAGGAAAGTGGGTTTGCCTTCATATTTGACCCAGAACAACTCAGTTCAGCATGGAAATATCATTGCAACAGCTTTTATTTAGCCAGAAATCAAGAGTGTAAGTTTTTATGCGCTTAAAAGCATTTTCAGGCCGAATGAGCTGATTTCTGCCAATTGCAGCAAAATACTGAAAGGAAAGTGGGTTTGCCTTCATATTTGACCCAGAATAACTCAGTTCAGCATGGAAATATCATTGCAACAGCTTTTATTTAGCCAGAAATCAAGAGTGTAAGTTTTTATGCGCTTAAAAGCATTTTCAGGCCGAATGAGCTGATTTCTGCCAATTGCAGCAAAAGACTGAAAGGAAAGTGGGTTTGCCTTCATATTTGACCCAGAACAACTCAGTTCAGCATGGAAATATCATTGCAACAGCTTTTATTTAGCCAGAAATCAAGAGTGTAAGTTTTTATGCGCTTAAAAGCATTTTCAGGCCGAATGAGCTGATTTCTGCCAATTGCAGCAAAAGACTGAAAGGAAAGTGGGTTTGCCTTCATATTTGACCCAGAACAACTCAGTTCAGCATGGAAATATCATTGCAACAGCTTTTATTTAGCCAGAAATCAAGAGTGTAAGTTTTTATGCGCTTAAAAGCATTTTCAGGCCGAATGAGCTGATTTCTGCCAATTGCAGCAAAAGACTGAAAGGAAAGTGGGTTTGCCTTCATATTTGACCCAGAACAACTCAGTTCAGCATGGAAATATCATTGCAACAGCTTTTATTTAGCCAGAAATCAAGAGTGTAAGTTTTTATGCGCTTAAAAGCATTTTCAGGCCGAATGAGCTGATTTCTGCCAATTGCAGCAAAAGACTGAAAGGAAAGTGGGTTTGCCTTCATATTTGACCCAGAACAACTCAGTTCAGCATGGAAATATCATTGCAACAGCTTTTATTTAGCCAGAAATCAAGAGTGTAAGTTTTTATGCGCTTAAAACCATTTGCAGGCCGAATGAGCTGATTTCTGCCAATTGCAGCAAAAGACTAAAAGGAAAGTGGGTTTGCCTTCATATTTGACCCAGAACAGCTCAGTTCAGCATGGAAATATCATTGCAACAGCTTTTATTTAGCCAGAAATCGAGAGTGTAAGTTTTTATGCGCTTAAAAGCATTTTCAGGCCGAATGAGCTGATTTCTGCCAATTGCAGCAAAACACTGAAAGGAAAGTGGGTTTGCCTTCATATTTGACCCAGAATAACTCAGTTCAGCATGGAAATATCCTTGCTTAAAAGCATTTTCAGGCCGAATGAGCAAATTTGCTTGTTTCTGCCAATTGCAGAAAAATACTGAAAGGAAAGTGGGTTTGCCTTCATATTTGACCCAGAACAACTCAGTTCAGCATGGAAATATCATTGCAACAGCTTTTATTTAGCCAGAAATCAAGAGTGTAAGTTTTTATGCGCTTAAAAGCATTTTCAGGCCGAATGAGCTGATTTCTGCCAATTGCAGCAAAAGACTGAAAGGAAAGTGGGTTTGCCTTCATATTTGACCCAGAACAACTCAGTTCAGCATGGAAATATCATTGCAACAGCTCTTATTTAGCCAGAAATCAAGAGTGAAAGTTTTTATGCGCTTAAAAGCATTTTCAGGCCGAATGAGCTGATTTCTGCCAATTGCAGCAAAAGACTGAAAGGAAAGTGGGTTTGCCTTCATATTTGACCCAGAACAACTTAGTTCAGCATGGAAATATAATTGCAACAGCTTTTATTTAGCCAGAAATCAAGAGTGTAAGTTTTTATGTGCTTAAAAGCATTTTCAGGCCGAATGAGCAAATATGCTTGTTTCTGCCAATTGCAGCAAAATACTGAAAGGAAAGTGGGTTTGCCTTCATATTTGACCCAGAACAACTCAGTTCAGCATGGAAATATCATTGCAACAGCTTTTATTTAGCCAGAAATCAAGAGTGTAAGTTTTTATGCGCTTAAAAGCATTTTCAGGCCGAATGAGCTGATTTCTGCCAATTGCAGCAAATGACTGAAAGGAAAGTGGGTTTGCCTTCATATTTGACCCAGAACAACTCAGTTCAGCATGGAAATATCTTTGCAACAGCTTTTATTTAGCCAGAAATCAAGAGTGTAAGTTTTTATGCGCCTAAAAGCATTTTCAGGCCGAATGAGCTGATTTCTGCCAATTCCAGCAAAATACTGAAAGGAAAGTGGGTTTGCCTTCATATTTGACCCAGAACAACTCAGTTCAGCATGGAAATATCATTGCAACAGCTTTTATTTAGCCAGAAATCAAGAGTGTAAGTTTTTATGCGCTTAAAAGCATTTTCAGGCCGAATGAGCCGATTTTTGCCAATTGCAGCAAAATAATGATAGGAAAGTGGGTTTGCCTTCATATTTGACCCAGAACAACTCAGTTCAGCATGGAAATATCATTGCAACAGCTTTTATTTAGCCAGAAATCAAGAGTGTAAGTTTTTATGCGCTTAAAAGCATTTTCAGGCCGAATGAGCTGATTTCTGCCAATTGCAGCAAAATACTCAAAGGAAAGTGGGTTTGCCTTCATATTTGACCCAGAACAACTCAGTTCAGCATGGAAATATCATTGCAACAGCTTTTATTTAGCCAGAAATCAAGAGTGTAAGTTTTTTTGCGCTTAAAAGCATTTTCAGGCCGAATGAGCTGATTTCTGCCAATTGCAGCAAAAGACTGAAAGGAAAGTGGGTTTGCCTTCATATTTGACCCAGAACAACTCAGTTCAGCATGGAAATATCATTGCAACAGCTTTTATTTAGCCAGAAATCAAGAGTGTAAGTTTTTATGCGCTTAAAAGTATTTTCAGGCCGAATGAGCAAATATGCTTGTTTCTGCCAATTGCAGCAAAATACTGAAAGGAAAGTGGGTTTGCCTTCATATTTGACCCAGAACAACTCAGTTCAGCGTGGAAATATCATTGCAACAGCTTTTATTTAGTCAGAAATCAAGAATATAAGTTTTTATGCGCTTAAAAGCATTTTCAGGCCTAATGAGCTGATTTCTGCCAATTGCAGCAAAATACTGAAAGGAAAGTGGGTTTGCCTTCATATTTGACCCAGAACAACTCAGTTCAGCATGGAAATATCATTGCAACAGCTTTTTTTTAGCCAGAAATCAAGAGTGTAAGTTTTTATGCGCTTCAAAGCATTTTCAGGCCTAATGAGCTGATTTCTGCCAATTGCAGCAAAAGACTGAAAGGAAAGTGGGTTTGCCTTCATATTTGACCCAGAACAGCTCAGTTCAGCATGGAAATATCATTGCAACAGCTTTTATTTAGCCAGAAATCAAGAGTGTAAGTTTTTATGCGCTTAAAAGCATTTTTAGGCCGAATGAGCAAATATGCTTGTTTCTGCCAATTGCAGCAAAATACTGAAAGGAAAGTGGGTTTGCCTTCATATTTGACCCAGAACAACTCAGTTCAGCATGGAAATATCATTGCAACAGCTTTTATTTAGTCAGAAATCAAGAGTGTAAGTTTTTATGCGCTTCAAAGCATTTTCAGGCCGAATGAGCTGATTTCTGCCAATTGCAGCAAAAGACTGAAAGGAAAGTGGGTTTGCCTTCATATTTGACCCAGAACAACTCAGTTCAGCATGGAAATATCATTGCAACAGCTTTTATTTAGCCAGAAATCAAGAGTGTAATTTTTTATACGCTTAAAAGCATTTTCAGGCCGAATGAGCAAATATGCTTGTTTCTGCCAATTGCAGCAAAATACTGAAAGGAAATTGGGTTTGCCTTCATATTTGACCCAGAATAACTCAGTTCAGCATGGAAATATCATTGCAACAGCTTTTATTTAGCCAGAAATCAAGAGTGTAAGTTTTTATGCGCTTAAAAGCATTTTCAGGCCGAATGAGCTGATTTCTGCCAATTGCAGCAAAATACTGAAAGGAAAGTAGGTTTGCCTTCATATTTGAGCCAGAACAACTCAATTCAGCATGGAAATATCATTGCAACAGCTTTTATTTAGCCAGAAATCAAGAGTGTAAGTTTTTATGCACTTAAAAGCATTTTAGGCCGAATGAGCAAATATGCTTGTTTCTGCCAATTGCAGCAAAAGACTGAAAGGAAAGTAGGTTTGCCTTCATATTTGACCCAGAACAACTCAGTTCAGCATGGAAATATCATTGCAACAGCTTTTATTTAGCCAGAAATCAAGAGTGTAAGTTTTTATGCGCTTAAAAGCATTTTAGGCCGAATGAGCAAATATGCTTGTTTCTGCCAATTGCAGCAAAATACTGAAAGGAAAGTAGGTTTGCCTTCATATTTGACCCAGAACAACTCAGTTCAGCATGGAAATATCATTGCAACAGCTTTTATTTAGCCAGAAATCAAGAGTGTAAGTATTTATGCGCTTAAAAGCATTTTCAGGCCGAATGAGCTGATTTCTGCCAATTGCAGCAAAATACTGAAAGGAAAGTGGGTTTGCCTTCATATTTGACCCAGAACAACTCAGTTCAGCATGGAAATATCATTGCAACAGCTTTTATTTAGCCAGAAATCAAGAGTGTAATTTTTTATACGCTTAAAAGCATTTTCAGGCCGAATGAGCAAATATGCTTGTTTCTGCCAATTGCAGCAAAATACTGAAAGGAAATTGGGTTTGCCTTCATATTTGACCCAGAATAACTCAGTTCAGCATGGAAATATCATTGCAACAGCTTTTATTTAGCCAGAAATCAAGAGTGTAAGTTTTTATGCGCTTAAAAGCATTTTAGGCCGAATGAGCAAATATGCTTGTTTCTGCCAATTGCAGCAAAATACTGAAAGGAATGTAGGTTTGCCTTCATATTTGACCCAGAACAACTCAGTTCAGCATGGAAATATCATTGCAACAGCTTTTATTTAGCCAGAAATCAAGAGTGTAAGTATTTATGCGCTTAAAAGCATTTTCAGGCCGAATGAGCTGATTTCTGCCAATTGCAGCAAAATACTGAAAGGAAAGTGGGTTTGCCTTCATATTTGACCCAGAACAACTCAGTTCAGCATGGAAATATCATTGCAACAGCTTTTATTTAGCCAGAAATCAAGAGTGTAAGTTTTTATGAGCTTAAAAGCATTTTCAGGCCGAATGAGCTGATTTCTGCCAATTGCAGCAAAATACTGAAAGGAAAGTGGGTTTGCCTTCATATTTGACCCAGAACAACTCAGTTCAGCATGGAAATATCATTGCAACAGCTTTTATTTAGCCAGAAATCAAGAGTGTAAGTTTTTATGCGCTTAAAAGCATTTTCAGGCCGAATGAGCCGATTTTTGCCAATTGCAGCAAAATAATGATAGGAAAGTGGGTTTGCCTTCATATTTGACCCAGAACAACTCAGTTCAGCATGGAAATATCATTGCAACAGCTTTTATTTAGCCAGAAATCAAGAGTGTAAGTTTTTATGCGCTTAAAAGCATTTTCAGGCCGAATGAGCTGATTTCTGCCAATTGCAGCAAAATACTCAAAGGAAAGTGGGTTTGCCTTCATATTTGACCCAGAACAACTCAGTTCAGCATGGAAATATCATTGCAACAGCTTTTATTTAGCCAGAAATCAAGAGTGTAAGTTTTTTTGCGCTTAAAAGCATTTTCAGGCCGAATGAGCTGATTTCTGCCAATTGCAGCAAAAGACTGAAAGGAAAGTGGGTTTGCCTTCATATTTGACCCAGAACAACTCAGTTCAGCATGGAAATATCATTGCAACAGCTTTTATTTAGCCAGAAATCAAGAGTGTAAGTTTTTATGCGCTTAAAAGTATTTTCAGGCCGAATGAGCAAATATGCTTGTTTCTGCCAATTGCAGCAAAATACTGAAAGGAAAGTGGGTTTGCCTTCATATTTGACCCAGAACAACTCAGTTCAGCGTGGAAATATCATTGCAACAGCTTTTATTTAGTCAGAAATCAAGAATATAAGTTTTTATGCGCTTAAAAGCATTTTCAGGCCTAATGAGCTGATTTCTGCCAATTGCAGCAAAATACTGAAAGGAAAGTGGGTTTGCCTTCATATTTGACCCAGAACAACTCAGTTCAGCATGGAAATATCATTGCAACAGCTTTTATTTAGCCAGAAATCAAGAGTGTAAGTTTTTATGCGCTTCAAAGCATTTTCAGGCCTAATGAGCTGATTTCTGCCAATTGCAGCAAAATACTGAAAGGAAAGTGGGTTTGCCTTCATATTTGACCCAGAACAGCTCAGTTCAGCATGGAAATATCATTGCAACAGCTTTTATTTAGCCAGAAATCAGGAGTGTAAGTTTTTATGCGCTTAAAAGCATTTTCAGAACGAATGAGCAAATATACTTGTTTCTGCCAATTGCAGCAAAATACTGAAAGGAAAGTGGGTTTGCCTTCATATTTGACCCAGAACAACTCAGTTCAGCATGGAAATATCATTGCAACAGCTTTTATTTAGCCAGAAATCAAGAGTGTAAGTTTTTATGCGCTTAAAAGCATTTTTAGGCCGAATGAGCAAATATGCTTGTTTCTGCCAATTGCAGCAAAATACTGAAAGGAAAGTGGGTTTGCCTTCATATTTGACCCAGAACAACTCAGTTCAGCATGGAAATATCATTGCAACAGCTTTTATTTAGTCAGAAATCAAGAGTGTAAGTTTTTATGCGCTTCAAAGCATTTTCAGGCCGAATGAGCTGATTTCTGCCAATTGCAGCAAAATACTGAAAGGAAAGTGGGTTTGCCTTCATATTTGACCCAGAACAACTCAGTTCAGCATGGAAATATCATTGCAACAGCTTTTATTTAGCCAGAAATCAAGAGTGTAATTTTTTATACGCTTAAAAGCATTTTCAGGCCGAATGAGCAAATATGCTTGTTTCTGCCAATTGCAGCAAAATACTGAAAGGAAATTGGGTTTGCCTTCATATTTGACCCAGAATAACTCAGTTCAGCATGGAAATATCATTGCAACAGCTTTTATTTAGCCAGAAATCAAGAGTGTAAGTTTTTATGCGCTTAAAAGCATTTTCAGGCCGAATGAGCTGATTTCTGCCAATTGCAGCAAAATACTGAAAGGAAAGTAGGTTTGCCTTCATATTTGAGCCAGAACAACTCAATTCAGCATGGAAATATCATTGCAACAGCTTTTATTTAGCCAGAAATCAAGAGTGTAAGTTTTTATGCACTTAAAAGCATTTTAGGCCGAATGAGCAAATATGCTTGTTTCTGCCAATTGCAGCAAAAGACTGAAAGGAAAGTAGGTTTGCCTTCATATTTGACCCAGAACAACTCAGTTCAGCATGGAAATATCATTGCAACAGCTTTTATTTAGCCAGAAATCAAGAGTGTAAGTTTTTATGCGCTTAAAAGCATTTTAGGCCGAATGAGCAAATATGCTTGTTTCTGCCAATTGCAGCAAAATACTGAAAGGAAAGTAGGTTTGCCTTCATATTTGACCCAGAACAACTCAGTTCAGCATGGAAATATCATTGCAACAGCTTTTATTTAGCCAGAAATCAAGAGTGTAAGTATTTATGCGCTTAAAAGCATTTTCAGGCCGAATGAGCTGATTTCTGCCAATTGCAGCAAAATACTGAAAGGAAAGTGGGTTTGCCTTCATATTTGACCCAGAACAACTCAGTTCAGCATGGAAATATCATTGCAACAGCTTTTATTTAGCCAGAAATCAAGAGTGTAAGTTTTTATGAGCTTAAAAGCATTTTCAGGCCGAATGAGCTGATTTCTGCCAATTGCAGCAAAATACTGAAAGGAAAGTGGGTTTGCCTTCATATTTGACCCAGAACAACTCAGTTCAGCATGGAAATATCATTGCAACAGCTTTTATTTAGCCAGAAATCAAGAGTGTAAGTTTTTATGCGCTTAAAAGCATTTTCAGGCCGAATGAGCTGATTTCTGCCAATTGCAGCAAAATACTGAAAGGAAAGTGGGTTTGCCTTCATATTTGACCCAGAATAACTCAGTTCAGCATGGAAATATCATTGCAACAGCTTTTATTTAGCCAGAAATCAAGAGTGTAAGTTTTTATGCGCTTAAAAGCATTTTCAGGCCGAATGAGCTGATTTCTGCCAATTGCAGCAAAAGACTGAAAGGAAAGTGGGTTTGCCTTCATATTTGACCCAGAACAACTCAGTTCAGCATGGAAATATCATTGCAACAGCTTTTATTTAGCCAGAAATCAAGAGTGTAAGTTTTTATGCGCTTAAAAGCATTTTCAGGCCGAATGAGCTGATTTCTGCCAATTGCAGCAAAAGACTGAAAGGAAAGTGGGTTTGCCTTCATATTTGACCCAGAACAACTCAGTTCAGCATGGAAATATCATTGCAACAGCTTTTATTTAGCCAGAAATCAAGAGTGTAAGTTTTTATGCGCTTAAAAGCATTTTCAGGCCGAATGAGCTGATTTCTGCCAATTGCAGCAAAAGACTGAAAGGAAAGTGGGTTTGCCTTCATATTTGACCCAGAACAACTCAGTTCAGCATGGAAATATAATTGCAACAGCTTTTATTTAGCCAGAAATCAAGAGTGTAAGTTTTTATGCGCTTAAAAGCATTTTCAGGCCGAATGAGCAAATATGCTTGTTTCTGCCAATTGCAGCAAAATACTGAAAGGAAAGTGGGTTTGCCTTCATATTTGACCCAGAACAACTCAGTTCAGCATGGAAATATCATTGCAACAGCTTTTATTTAGCCAGAAATCAAGAGTGTAAGTTTTTATGCGCTTAAAAGCATTTTCAGGCCGAATGAGCTGATTTCTGCCAATTGCAGCAAAATACTGAAAGGAAAGTGGGTTTGCCTTCATATTTGACCCAGAACAACTCAGTTCAGCATGGAAATATCATTGCAACAGCTTTTATTTAGCCAGAAATCAAGAGTGTAAGTTTTTATGCGCTTAAAAGCATTTTCAGGCCGAATGAGCTGATTTCTGCCAATTGCAGCAAACTACTGAAAGGAAAGTGGGTTTGCCTTCATATTTGACCCAGAATAACTCAGTTCAGCATGGAAATATCATTGCAACAGCTTTTATTTAGCCAGGAATCAAGAGTGTAAGTTTTTATGCACTTAAAAGCATTTTCAGGCCGAATGAGCAAATATGCTTGTTTCTGCCAATTGCAGAAAAATACTGAAAGGAAAGTGGGTTTGCCTTCATATTTGACCCAGAACAACTCAGTTCAGCATGGAAATATCATTGCAACAGCTTTTATTTAGCCAGAAATCAAGAGTGTAAGTTTTTATGCGCTTAAAAGCATTTTCAGGCCGAATGAGCTGATTTCTGCCAATTGCAGCAAAAGACTGAAAGGAAAGTGGGTTTGCCTTCATATTTGACCCAGAACAACTCAGTTCAGCATGGAAATATCATTGCAACAGCTTTTATTTAGCCAGAAATCAAGAGTGTAAGTTTTTATGCGCCTAAAAGCATTTTCAGGCCGAATGAGCTGATTTCTGCCAATTGCAGCAAAATACTGAAAGGAAAGTGGGTTTGCCTTCATATTTGACCCAGAACAACTCAGTTCAGCATGGAAATATCATTGCAACAGCTTTTATTTAGCCAGAAATCAAGAGTGTAAGTTTTTATGCGCTTAAAAGCATTTTCAGGCCGAATGAGCAAATATGCTTGTTTCTGCCAATTGCAGAAAAATACTGAAAGGAAAGTGGGTTTGCCTTCATATTTGACCCAGAACAACTCAGTTCAGCATGGAAATATCATTGCAACAGCTTTTATTTAGCCAGAAATCAAGAGTGTAAGTTTTTATGCGCCTAAAAGAATTTTCAGGCCGAATGAGCTGATTTCTGCCAATTGCAGCAAAATACTGAAAGGAAAGTGAGTTTGCCTTCATATTTGACCCAGAATAACTCAGTTCAGCATGGAAATATCATTGCAACAGCTTATATTTTGCCAGGAATCAAGAGTGTAAGTTTTTATGCGCTTAAAAGCATTTTCAGGCCGAATGAGCTGATTTCTGCCAATTGCAGCAAAATACTGAAAGGAAAGTGGGTTTGCCTTCATATTTGACTCAGAATAACTCAGTTCAGCATGGAAATATCATTGCAACAGCTTTTATTTTGCCAGGAATCAAGAGTGTAAGTTTTTATGCGCTTAAAAGCATTTTCAGGCCGAATGAGCAAATATGCTTGTTTCTGCCAATTGCAGAAAAATATTGAAAGGAAAGTGGGTTTGCCTTCATATTTGACCCAGAACAACTCAGTTCAGCACGGAAATACCATTGCAACAGCTTTTATTTAGCCAGAAATCAAGAGTGTAAGTTTTTATGCGCTTAAAAGCATTTTCAGGCCGAATGAGCTGATTTCTGCCAATTGCAGCAAAATACTGAAAGGAAAGTAGGTTTGCCTTCATATTTGAGCCAGAACAACTCAATTCAGCATGGAAATATCATTGCAACAGCTTTTATTTAGCCAGAAATCAAGAGTGTAAGTTTTTATGCACTTAAAAGCATTTTAGGCCGAATGAGCAAATATGCTTGTTTCTGCCAATTGCAGCAAAAGACTGAAAGGAAAGTAGGTTTGCCTTCATATTTGACCCAGAACAACTCAGTTCAGCATGGAAATATCATTGCAACAGCTTTTATTTAGCCAGAAATCAAGAGTGTAAGTTTTTATGCGCTTAAAAGCATTTTAGGCCGAATGAGCAAATATGCTTGTTTCTGCCAATTGCAGCAAAATACTGAAAGGAAAGTAGGTTTGCCTTCATATTTGACCCAGAACAACTCAGTTCAGCATGGAAATATCATTGCAACAGCTTTTATTTAGCCAGAAATCAAGAGTGTAAGTATTTATGCGCTTAAAAGCATTTTCAGGCCGAATGAGCTGATTTCTGCCAATTGCAGCAAAATACTGAAAGGAAAGTGGGTTTGCCTTCATATTTGACCCAGAACAACTCAGTTCAGCATGGAAATATCATTGCAACAGCTTTTATTTAGCCAGAAATCAAGAGTGTAAGTTTTTATGAGCTTAAAAGCATTTTCAGGCCGAATGAGCTGATTTCTGCCAATTGCAGCAAAATACTGAAAGGAAAGTGGGTTTGCCTTCATATTTGACCCAGAACAACTCAGTTCAGCATGGAAATATCATTGCAACAGCTTTTATTTAGCCAGAAATCAAGAGTGTAAGTTTTTATGCGCTTAAAAGCATTTTCAGGCCGAATGAGCTGATTTCTGCCAATTGCAGCAAAATACTGAAAGGAAAGTGGGTTTGCCTTCATATTTGACCCAGAATAACTCAGTTCAGCATGGAAATATCATTGCAACAGCTTTTATTTAGCCAGAAATCAAGAGTGTAAGTTTTTATGCGCTTAAAAGCATTTTCAGGCCGAATGAGCTGATTTCTGCCAATTGCAGCAAAAGACTGAAAGGAAAGTGGGTTTGCCTTCATATTTGACCCAGAACAACTCAGTTCAGCATGGAAATATCATTGCAACAGCTTTTATTTAGCCAGAAATCAAGAGTGTAAGTTTTTATGCGCTTAAAAGCATTTTCAGGCCGAATGAGCTGATTTCTGCCAATTGCAGCAAAATACTGAAAGGAAAGTGGGTTTGCCTTCATATTTGACCCAGAACAACTCAGTTCAGCATGGAAATATAATTGCAACAGCTTTTATTTAGCCAGAAATCAAGAGTGTAAGTTTTTATGCGCTTAAAAGCATTTTCAGGCCGAATGAGCAAATATGCTTGTTTCTGCCAATTGCAGCAAAATACTGAAAGGAAAGTGGGTTTGCCTTCATATTTGACCCAGAACAACTCAGTTCAGCATGGAAATATCATTGCAACAGCTTTTATTTAGCCAGAAATCAAGAGTGTAAGTTTTTATGCGCTTAAAAGCATTTTCAGGCCGAATGAGCTGATTTCTGCCAATTGCAGCAAAAGACTGAAAGGAAAGTGGGTTTGCCTTCATATTTGACCCAGAACAACTCAGTTCAGCATGGAAATATCATTGCAACAGCTTTTATTTAGCCAGAAATCAAGAGTGTAAGTTTTTATGCGCTTAAAAGCATTTTCAGGCCGAATGAGCTGATTTCTGCCAATTGCAGCAAACTACTGAAAGGAAAGTGGGTTTGCCTTCATATTTGACTCAGAATAACTCAGTTCAGCATGGAAATATCATTGCAACAGCTTTTATTTAGCCAGGAATCAAGAGTGTAAGTTTTTATGCGCTTAAAAGCATTTTCAGGCCGAATGAGCAAATATGCTTGTTTCTGCCAATTGCAGAAAAATACTGAAAGGAAAGTGGGTTTGCCTTCATATTTGACCCAGAACAACTCAGTTCAGCATGGAAATATCATTGCAACAGCTTTTATTTAGCCAGAAATCAAGAGTGTAAGTTTTTATGCGCTTAAAAGCATTTTCAGGCCGAATGAGCTGATTTCTGCCAATTGCAGCAAAAGACTGAAAGGAAAGTGGGTTTGCCTTCATATTTGACCCAGAACAACTCAGTTCAGCATGGAAATATCATTGCAACAGCTTTTATTTAGCCAGAAATCAAGAGTGTAAGTTTTTATGCGCCTAAAAGCATTTTCAGGCCGAATGAGCTGATTTCTGCCAATTGCAGCAAAATACTGAAAGTAAAGTGGGTTTACCTTCATATTTGACCCAGAACAACTCAGTTCAGCATGGAAATATCATTGCAACAGCTTTTATTTAGCCAGAAATCAAGAGTGTAAGTTTTTATGCGCTTAAAAGCATTTTCAGGCCGAATGAGCAAATATGCTTGTTTCTGCCAATTGCAGAAAAATACTGAAAGGAAAGTGGGTTTGCCTTCATATTTGACCCAGAACAACTCAGTTCAGCATGGAAATATCATTGCAACAGCTTTTATTTAGCCAGAAATCAAGAGTGTAAGTTTTTATGCGCCTAAAAGCATTTTCAGGCCGAATGAGCTGATTTCTGCCAATTGCAGCAAAATACTGAAAGGAAAGTGAGTTTGCCTTCATATTTGACCCAGAATAACTCAGTTCAGCATGGAAATATCATTGCAACAGCTTATATTTTGCCAGGAATCAAGAGTGTAAGTTTTTATGCGCTTAAAAGCATTTTCAGGCCGAATGAGCTGATTTCTGCCAATTGCAGCAAAATACTGAAAGGAAAGTGGGTTTGCCTTCATATTTGACTCAGAATAACTCAGTTCAGCATGGAAATATCATTGCAACAGCTTTTATTTTGCCAGGAATCAAGAGTGTAAGTTTTTATGCGCTTAAAAGCATTTTCAGGCCGAATGAGCAAATATGCTTGTTTCTGCCAATTGCAGAAAAATATTGAAAGGAAAGTGGGTTTGCCTTCATATTTGACCCAGAACAACTCAGTTCAGCATGGAAATATCATTGCAACAGCTTTTATTTAGCCAGAAATCAAGAGTGTAAGTTTTTATGCACTTAAAAGCATTTGCAGGCCGAATGAGCTGATTTCTGCCAATTGCAGCAAAAGACTGAAAGGAAAGTGGGTTTGCCTTCATATTTGACCCAGAACAACTCAGTTCAGCACGGAAATATCATTGCAACAGCTTTTATTTAGCCAGAAATCAAGAGTGTAAGTTTTTATGCGCTTAAAAGCATTTTCAGGCCGAATGAGCTGATTTCTACCAATTGCAGCAAAAGACTGAAAGGAAAGTGGGTTTGCCTTCATATTTGACCCAGAACAACTTAGTTCAGCATGGAAATATAATTGCAACAGCTTTTATTTAGCCAGAAATCAAGAGTGTAAGTTTTTATGTGCTTAAAAGCATTTTCAGGCCGAATGAGCAAATATGCTTGTTTCTGCCAATTGCAGCAAAATACTGAAAGGAAAGTGGGTTTGCCTTCATATTTGACCCAGAACAACTCAGTTCAGCATGGAAATATCATTGCAACAGCTTTTATTTAGCCAGAAATCAAGAGTGTAAGTTTTTATGCGCTTAAAAGCATTTTCAGGCCGAATGAGCTGATTTCTGCCAATTGCAGCAAAAGACTGAAAGGAAAGTGGGTTTGCCTTCATATTTGACCCAGAACAACTCAGTTCAGCATGGAAATATCATTGCAACAGCTTTTATTTAGCCAGAAATCAAGAGTGTAAGTTTTTATGCGCTTAAAAGCATTTGCAGGCCGAATGAGCTGATTTCTGCCAATTGCAGCAAAAGACTGAAAGGAAAGTGGGTTTGCCTTCATATTTGACCCAGAACAACTCAGTTCAGCATGGAAATATCATTGCAACAGCTTTTATTTAGCCAGAAATCGAGAGTGTAAGTTTTTATGCGCTTAAAAGCATTTTCAGGCCGAATGAGCTGATTTCTGCCAATTGCAGCAAAACACTGAAAGGAAAGTGGGTTTGCCTTCATATTTGACCCAGAACAACTCAGTTCAGCATGGAAATATCATTGCTTAAAAGCATTTTCAGGCCGAATGAGCAAATATGCTTGTTTCTGCCAATTGCAGAAAAATACTGAAAGGAAAGTGGGTTTGCCTTCATATTTGACCCAGAACAACTCAGTTCAGCATGGAAATATCATTGCAACAGCTTTTATTTAGCCAGAAATCAAGAGTGTAAGTTTTTATGCGCTTAAAAGCATTTTCAGGCCGAATGAGCTGATTTCTGCCAATTGCAGCAAAAGACTGAAAGGAAAGTGGGTTTGCCTTCATATTTGACCCAGAACAACTCAGTTCAGCATGGAAATATCATTGCAACAGCTTTTATTTAGCCAGAAATCAAGAGTGTAAGTTTTTATGCGCTTAAAAGCATTTTCAGGCCGAATGAGCTGATTTCTGCCAATTGCAGCAAAAGACTGAAAGGAAAGTGGGTTTGCCTTCATATTTGACCCAGAACAACTCAGTTCAGCATGGAAATATCATTGCAACAGCTTTTATTTAGCCAGAAATCAAGAGTGTAAGTTTTTATGCGCCTAAAAGCATTTTCAGGCCGAATGAGCTGATTTCTGCCAATTGCAGCAAAATACTGAAAGGAAAGTGGGTTTGCCTTCATATTTGACCCAGAACAACTCAGTTCAGCATGGAAATATCATTGCAACAGCTTTTATTTAGCCAGAAATCAAGAGTGTAAGTTTTTATGCGCTTAAAAGCATTTTCAGGCCGAATGAGCTGATTTCTGCCAATTGCAGCAAAAGACTGAAAGGAAAGTGGGTTTGCCTTCATATTTGACCCAGAACAACTCAGTTCAGCATGGAAATATCATTGCAACAGCTTTTATTTAGCCAGAAATCAAGAGTGTAAGTTTTTATGCGCTTAAAAGCATTTTCAGGCCGAATGAGCTGATTTCTGCCAATTGCAGCAAAAGACTGAAAGGAAAGTGGGTTTGCCTTCATATTTGACCCAGAACAACTCAGTTCAGCATGGAAATATCATTGCAACAGCTTTTATTTAGCCAGAAATCAAGAGTGTAAGTTTTTATGCGCTTAAAAGCATTTTCAGGCCGAATGAGCTTATTTCTGCCAATTGCAGCAAAAGACTGAAAGGAAAGTGGGTTTGCCTTCATATTTGACCCAGAACAACTCAGTTCAGCATGGAAATATAATTGCAACAGCTTTTATTTAGCCAGAAATCAAGAGTGTAAGTTTTTATGTGCTTAAAAGCATTTTCAGGCCGAATGAGCAAATATGCTTGTTTCTGCCAATTGCAGCAAAATACTGAAAGGAAAGTGGGTTTGCCTTCATATTTGACCCAGAACAACTCAGTTCAGCATGGAAATATCATTGCAACAGCTTTTATTTAGCCAGAAATCAAGAGTGTAAGTTTTTATGCGCTTAAAAGCATTTTCAGGCCGAATGAGCTGATTTCTGCCAATTGCAGCAAAATACTGAAAGGAAAGTGGGTTTGCCTTCATATTTGACCCAGAACAACTCAGTTCAGCATGGAAATATCATTGCAACAGCTTTTATTTAGCCAGAAATCAAGAGTGTAAGTTTTTATGCGCTTAAAAGCATTTTCAGGCCGAATGAGCTGATTTCTGCCAATTGCAGCAAACTACTGAAAGGAAAGTGGGTTTGCCTTCATATTTGACCCAGAATAACTCAGTTCAGAATGGAAATATCATTGCAACAGCTTTTATTTTGCCAGGAATCAAGAGTGTAAGTTTTTATGCGCTTAAAAGCATTTTCAGGCCGAATGAGCAAATATGCTTGTTTCTGCCAATTGCAGAAAAATACTGAAAGGAAAGTGGGTTTGCCTTCATATTTGACCCAGAACAACTCAGTTCAGCATGGAAATATCATTGCAACAGCTTTTATTTAGCCAGAAATCAAGAGTGTAAGTTTTTATGCGCTTAAAAGCATTTTCAGGCCGAATGAGCTGATTTCTGCCAATTGCAGCAAAATACTGAAAGGAAAGTGGGTTTGCCTTCATATTTGACCCAGAATAACTCAGTTCAGCATGGAAATATCATTGCAACAGCTTTTATTTTGCCAGGAATCAAGAGTGTAAGTTTTTATGCGCTTAAAAGCATTTTCAGGCCGAATGAGCAAATATGCTTGTTTCTGCCAATTGCAGAAAAATACTGAAAGGAAAGTGGGTTTGCCTTCATATTTGACCCAGAACAACTCAGTTCAGCATGGAAATATCATTGCAACAGCTTTTATTTAGCCAGAAATCAAGAGTGTAAGTTTTTATGCGCTTAAAAGCATTTTCAGGCCGAATGAGCTGATTTCTGCCAATTCCAGCAAAATACTGAAAGGAAAGTGGGTTTGCCTTCATATTTGACCCAGAACAACTCAGTTCAGCATGGAAATATCATTGCAACAGCTTTTATTTAGCCAGAAATCAAGAGTGTAAGTTTTTATGCGCTTAAAAGCATTTTCAGGCCGAATGAGCTGATTTCTGCCAATTGCAGCAAAACACTGAAAGGAAAGTGGGTTTGCCTTCATATTTGACCCAGAACAACTCAGTTCAGCATGGAAATATCATTACTTAAAAGCATTTTCAGGCCGAATGAGCAAATATGCTTGTTTCTGCCAATTGCAGAAAAATACTGAAAGGAAAGTGGGTTTGCCTTCATATTTGACCCAGAACAACTCAGTTCAGCATGGAAATATCATTGCAACAGCTTTTATTTAGCCAGAAATCGAGAGTGTAAGTTTTTATGCGCTTAAAAGCATTTTCAGGCCGAATGAGCTGATTTCTGCCAATTGCAGCAAAAGACTGAAAGGAAAGTGGGTTTGCCTTCATATTTGACCCAGAACAACTCAGTTCAGCATGGAAATATCATTGCAACAGCTTTTATTTAGCCAGAAATCGAGAGTGTAAGTTTTTATGCGCTTAAAAGCATTTTCAGGCCGAATGAGCTGATTTCTGCCAATTGCAGCAAAACACTGAAAGGAAAGTGGGTTTGCCTTCATATTTGACCCAGAACAACTCAGTTCAGCATGGAAATATCATTGCTTAAAAGCATTTTCAGGCCGAATGAGCAAATATGCTTGTTTCTGCCAATTGCAGAAAAATACTGAAAGGAAAGTGGGTTTGCCTTCATATTTGACCCAGAACAACTCAGTTCAGCATGGAAATATCATTGCAACAGCTTTTATTTAGCCAGAAATCAAGAGTGTAAGTTTTTATGTGCCTAATAGCATTTTCAGGCCGAATGAGCTGATTTCTGCCAATTGCAGCAAAATACTGAAAGGAAAGTGGGTTTGCCTTCATATTTAACCCAGAACAACTCAGTTCAGCATGGAAATATCATTGCAACAGCTTTTATTTAGCCAGAAATCAAGAGTGTAAGTTTTTATGCGCTTAAAAGCATTTTCAGGCCGAATGAGCAAATATGCTTGTTTCTGCCAATTGCAGAAAAATACTGAAAGGAAAGTGGGTTTGCCTTCATATTTGACCCAGAACAACTCAGTTCAGCATGGAAATATCATTGCAACAGCTTTTATTTAGCCAGAAATCAAGAGTGTAAGTTTTTATGCGCCTAAAAGCATTTTCAGGCCGAATGAGCTGATTTCTGCCAATTGCAGCAAAAGACTGAAAGGAAAGTGGGTTTGCCTTCATATTTGACCCAGAACAACTCAGTTCAGCATGGAAATATCATTGCAACAGCTTTTATTTAGCCAGAAATCAAGAGTGTAAGTTTTTATGCGCTTAAAAGCATTTTCAGGCCGAATGAGCTGATTTCTGCCAATTGCAGCAAAATACTGAAAGGAAAGTGGGATTGCCTTCATATTTGACCCAGAACAACTCAGTTCAGCATGGAAATATCATTGCAACAGCTTTTATTTAGCCAGAAATCAAGAGTGTAAGTTTTTATGCGCTTAAAAGCATTTTCAGGCCGAATGAGCTGATTTCTGCCAATTGCAGCAAAAGACTGAAAGGAAAGTGGGTTTGCCTTCATATTTGACCCAGAACAACTCAGTTCAGCATGGAAATATCATTGCAACAGCTTTTATTTAGCCAGAAATCAAGAGTGTAAGTTTTTATGCGCTTAAAAGCATTTTCAGGCCGAATGAGCTTATTTCTGCCAATTGCAGCAAAAGACTGAAAGGAAAGTGGGTTTGCCTTCATATTTGACCCAGAACAACTCAGTTCAGCATGGAAATATAATTGCAACAGCTTTTATTTAGCCAGAAATCAAGAGTGTAAGTTTTTATGTGCTTAAAAGCATTTTCAGGCCGAATGAGCTGATTTCTGCCAATTGCAGCAAAATACTGAAAGGAAAGTGGGTTTGCCTTCATATTTGACCCAGAACAACTCAGTTCAGCATGGAAATATCATTGCAACAGCTTTTATTTAGCCAGAAATCAAGAGTGTAAGTTTTTATGCGCTTAAAAGCATTTTCAGGCCGAATGAGCTGATTTCTGCCAATTGCAGCAAAATACTGAAAGGAAAGTGGGTTTGCCTTCATATTTGACCCAGAACAACTCAGTTCAGCATGGAAATATCATTGCAACAGCTTTTATTTAGCCAGAAATCAAGAGTGTAAGTTTTTATGCGCTTAAAAGCATTTTCAGGCCGAATGAGCTGATTTCTGCCAATTGCAGCAAACTACTGAAAGGAAAGTGGGTTTGCCTTCATATTTGACCCAGAATAACTCAGTTCAGCATGGAAATATCATTGCAACAGCTTTTATTTTGCCAGGAATCAAGAGTGTAAGTTTTTATGCGCTTAAAAGCATTTTCAGGCCGAATGAGCAAATATGCTTGTTTCTGCCAATTGCAGAAAAATACTGAAAGGAAAGTGGGTTTGCCTTCATATTTGACCCAGAACAACTCAGTTCAGCATGGAAATATCATTGCAACAGCTTTTATTTAGCCAGAAATCAAGAGTGTAAGTTTTTATGCGCTTAAAAGCATTTTCAGGCCGAATGAGCTGATTTCTGCCAATTGCAGCAAAAGACTGAAAGGAAAGTGGGTTTGCCTTCATATTTGACCCAGAATAACTCAGTTCAGCATGGAAATATCATTGCAACAGCTTTCATTTTGCCAGGAATCAAGAGTGTAAGTTTTTATGCGCTTAAAAGCATTTTCAGGCCGAATGAGCAAATATGCTTGTTTCTGCCAATTGCAGAAAAATACTGAAAGGAAAGTGGGTTTGCCTTCATATTTGACCCAGAACAACTCAGTTCAGCATGGAAATATCATTGCAACAGCTTTTATTTAGCCAGAAATCAAGAGTGTAAGTTTTTATGCGCTTAAAAGCATTTTCAGGCCGAATGAGCTGATTTCTGCCAATTCCAGCAAAATACTGAAAGGAAAGTGGGATTGCCTTCATATTTGACCCAGAACAACTCAGTTCAGCATGGAAATATCATTACTTAAAAGCATTTTCAGGCCGAATGAGCAAATATGCTTGTTTCTGCCAATTGCAGAAAAATACTGAAAGGAAAGTGGGTTTGCCTTCATATTTGACCCAGAACAACTCAGTTCAGCATGGAAATATCATTGCAACAGCTTTTATTTAGCCAGAAATTAAGAGTGTAAGTTTTTATGCGCCTAATAGCATTTTCAGGCCGAATGAGCTGATTTCTGCCAATTGCAGCAAAATACTGAAAGGAAAGTGGGTTTGCCTTCATATTTGACCCAGAACAACTCAGTTCAGCATGGAAATATCATTGCAACAGCTTTTATTTAGCCAGAAATCAAGAGTGTAAGTTTTTATGCGCTTAAAAGCATTTTCAGGCCGAATGAGCTGATTTCTGCCAATTGCAGCAAAATACTGAAAGGAAAGTGGGTTTGCTTTCATATTTGACCCAGAACAACTCAGTTCAGCATGGAAATATCATTGCAACAGCTTTTATTTTGCCAGGAATCAAGAGTGTAAGTTTTTATGCGCTTAAAAGCATTTTCAGGCCGAATGAGCAAATATGCTTGTTTCGGCCAAATGCAGAAAAATATTGAAAGGAAAGTGGGTTTGCCTTCATATTTGACCCAGAACAACTCAGTTCAGCATGGAAATATCATTGCAACAGCTTTTATTTAGCCAGAAATCAAGAGTGTAAGTTTTTATGCGCTTAAAAGCATTTTCAGGCCGAATGAGCTGATTTCTGCCAATTGCAGCAAAATACTGAAAGGAAAGTGGGTTTGCCTTCATATTTGACCCAGAACAACTCAGTTCAGCATGGAAATATCATTGCAACAGCTTTTATTTAGCCAGAAATCAAGAGTGTAAGTTTTTATGCGCTTAAAAGCATTTTCAGGCCGAATGAGCTGATTTCTGCCAATTGCAGCAAAAGACTGAAAGGAAAGTGGGTTTGCCTTCATATTTGACCCAGAACAACTCAGTTCAGCATGGAAATATCATTGCAACAGCTTTTATTTAGCCAGAAATCAAGAGTGTAAGTTTTTATGTGCTTAAAAGCATTTTCAGGCCGAATGAGCAAATATGCTCTTTTCTGCCAATTGCAGCAAAAGACTGAAAGGAAAGTGGGTTTGCCTTCATATTTGACCCAGAACAACTCAGTTCAGCATGGAAATATCATTGCAACAGCTTTTATTTAGCCAGAAATCGAGAGTGTAAGTTTTTATGCGCTTAAAAGCATTTTCAGGCCGAATGAGCTGATTTCTGCCAATTGCAGCAAAACACTGAAAGGAAAGTGGGTTTGCCTTCATATTTGACCCAGAACAACTCAGTTCAGCATGGAAATATCATTGCTTAAAAGCATTTTCAGGCCGAATGAGCAAATATGCTTGTTTCTGCCAATTGCAGAAAAATACTCAAAGGAAAGTGGGTTTGCCTTCATATTTGACCCAGAACAACTCAGTTCAGCATGGAAATATCATTGCAACAGCTTTTATTTAGCCAGAAATCAAGAGTGTAAGTTTTTATGCGCCTAATAGCATTTTCAGGCCGAATGAGCTGATTTCTGCCAATTGCAGCAAAATACTGAAAGGAAAGTGGGTTTGCCTTCATATTTAACCCAGAACAACTCAGTTCAGCATGGAAATATCATTGCAACAGCTTTTATTTAGCCAGAAATCAAGAGTGTAAGTTTTTATGCGCTTAAAAGCATTTTCAGGCCGAATGAGCAAATATGCTTGTTTCTGCCTATTGCAGAAAAATACTGAAAGGAAAGTGGGTTTGCCTTCATATTTGACCCAGAACAACTCAGTTCAGCATGGAAATATCATTGCAACAGCTTTTATTTAGGCAGAAATCAAGAGTGTAAGTTTTTATGCGCCTAAAAGCATTTTCAGGCCGAATGAGCTGATTTCTGCCAATTGCAGCAAAAGACTGAAAGGAAAGTGGGTTTGCCTTCATATTTGACCCAGAATAACTCAGTTCAGCATGGAAATATCATTGCAACAGCTTTTATTTTGCCAGGAATCAAGAGTGTAAGTTTTTATGCGCTTAAAAGCATTTTCAGGCCGAATGAGCTGATTTCTGCCAATTGCAGCAAAAGACTGAAAGGAAAGTGGGTTTGCCTTCATATTTGACCCAGAACAACTCAGTTCAGCATGGAAATATCATTGCAACAGCTTTTATTTAGCCAGAAATCAAGAGTGTAAGTTTTTATGCGCTTAAAAGCATTTTCAGGCCGAATGAGCTGATTTCTGCCAATTGCAGCAAAAGACTGAAAGGAAAGTGGGTTTGCCTTCATATTTGACCCAGAACAACTCAGTTCAGCATGGAAATATAATTGCAACAGCTTTTATTTAGCCAGAAATCAAGAGTGTAAGTTTTTATGTGCTTAAAAGCATTTTCAGGCCGAATGAGCAAATATGCTTGTTTCTGCCAATTGCAGCAAAATACTGAAAGGAAAGTGGGTTTGCCTTCATATTTGACCCAGAACAACTCAGTTCAGCATGGAAATATCATTGCAACAGCTTTTATTTAGCCAGAAATCAAGAGTGTAAGTTTTTATGCGCTTAAAAGCATTTTCAGGCCGAATGAGCTGATTTCTGCCAATTGCAGCAAAAGACTGAAAGGAAAGTGGGTTTGCCTTCATATTTGACCCAGAACAACTCAGTTCAGCATGGAAATATCATTGCAACAGCTTTTATTTAGCCAGAAATCAAGAGTGTAAGTTTTTATGCGCTTAAAAGCATTTTCAGGCCGAATGAGCTGATTTCTGCCAATTGCAGCAAAAGACTGAAAGGAAAGTGGGTTTGCCTTCATATTTGACCCAGAACAACTCAGTTCAGCATGGAAATATCATTGCAACAGCTTTTATTTAGCCAGAAATCAAGAGTGTAAGTTTTTATGCGCTTAAAAGCATTTTCAGGCCGAATGAGCTGATTTCTGCCAATTGCAGCAAACTACTGAAAGGAAAGTGGGTTTGCCTTCATATTTGACCCAGAATAACTCAGTTCAGCATGGAAATATCATTGCAACAGCTTTTATTTTGCCAGGAATCAAGAGTGTACGTTTTTATGCGCTTAAAAGCATTTTCAGGCCGAATGAGCTGATTTCTGCCAATTGCAGCAAAAGACTGAAAGGAAAGTGGGTTTGCCTTCATATTTGACCCAGAACAACTCAGTTCAGCATGGAAATATCATTGCAACAGCTTTTATTTAGCCAGAAATCAAGAGTGTAAGTTTTTATGCGCTTAAAAGCATTTTCAGGCCGAATGAGCTGATTTCTGCCAATTGCAGCAAAATACTGAAAGGAAAGTGGGTTTGCCTTCATATTTGACCCAGAACAACTCAGTTCAGCATGGAAATATCATTGCAACAGCTTTTATTTAGCCAGAAATCAAGAGTGTAAGTTTTTATGTGCTTAAAAGCATTTTCAGGCCGAATGAGCAAATATGCTTGTTTCTGCCAATTGCAGCAAAATACTGAAAGGAAAGTGGGTTTGCCTTCATATTTGACCCAGAACAACTCAGTTCAGCATGGAAATATCATTGCAACAGCTTTTATTTAGCCAGAAATCAAGAGTGTAAGTTTTTATGCGCCTAAAAGCATTTTCAGGCCGAATGAGCTGATTTCTGCCAATTGCAGCAAAATACTGAAAGGAAAGTGGGTTTGCCTTCATATTTGACCCAGAACAACTCAGTTCAGCATGGAAATATCATTGCAACAGCTTTTATTTAGCCAGAAATCAAGAGTGTAAGTTTTTATGCGCTTAAAAGCATTTTCAGGCCGAATGAGCTGATTTCTGCCAATTGCAGCAAAAGACTGAAAGGAAAGTGGGTTTGCCTTCATATTTGACCCAGAACAACTCAGTTCAGCATGGAAATATCATTGCAACAGCTTTTATTTAGCCAGAAATCAAGAGTGTAAGTTTTTATGCGCTTAAAAGCATTTTCAGGCCGAATGAGCTGATTTCTGCCAATTGCAGCAAACTACTGAAAGGAAAGTGGGTTTGCCTTCATATTTGACCCAGAATAACTCAGTTCAGCATGGAAATATCATTGCAACAGCTTTTATTTTGCCAGGAATCAAGAGTGTAAGTTTTTATGCGCTTAAAAGCATTTTCAGGCCGAATGAGCTGATTTCTGCCAATTGCAGCAAAAGACTGAAAGGAAAGTGGGTTTGCCTTCATATTTGACCCAGAACAACTCAGTTCAGCATGGAAATATCATTGCAACAGCTTTTATTTAGCCAGAAATCAAGAGTGTAAGTTTTTATGCGCTTAAAAGCATTTTCAGGCCGAATGAGCTGATTTCTGCCAATTGCAGCAAAATACTGAAAGGAAAGTGGGTTTGCCTTCATATTTGACCCAGAACAACTCAGTTCAGCATGGAAATATCATTGCAACAGATTTTATTTAGCCAGAAATCAAGAGTGTAAGTTTTTATGCGCTTAAAAGCATTTTCAGGCCGAATGAGCTGATTTCTGCCAATTGCAGCAAAAGACTGAAAGGAAAGTGGGTTTGCCTTCATATTTGACCCAGAACAACTCAGTTCAGCATGGAAATATCATTGCAACAGCTTTTATTTAGCCAGAAATCAAGAGTGTAAGTTTTTATGCGCTTAAAAGCATTTTCAGGCCGAATGAGCTGATTTCTGCCAATTGCAGCAAAAGACTGAAAGGAAAGTGGGTTTGCCTTCATATTTGACCCAGAACAACTCAGTTCAGCATGGAAATATCATTGCTTAAAAGCATTTTCAGGCCGAATGAGCAAATATGCTTGTTTCTGCCAATTGCAGAAAAATACTGAAAGGAAAGTGGGTTTGCCTTCATATTTGACCCAGAACAACTCAGTTCAGCATGGAAATATCATTGCAACAGCTTTTATTTAGCCAGAAATCAAGAGTGTAAGTTTTTATGCGCCTAATAGCATTTTCAGGCCGAATGAGCTGATTTCTGCCAATTGCAGCTAAATACTGAAAGGAAAGTGGGTTTGCCTTCATATTTAACCCAGAACAACTCAGTTCAGCATGGAAATATCATTGCAACAGCTTTTATTTAGCCAGAAATCAAGAGTGTAAGTTTTTATGCGCTTAAAAGCATTTTCAGGCCGAATGAGCTGATTTCTGCCAATTGCAGCAAAAGACTGAAAGGAAAGTGGGTTTGCCTTCATATTTGACCCAGAATAACTCAGTTCAACATGGAAATATCATTGCAACAGCTTTTATTTTGCCAGGAATCAAGAGTGTAAGTTTTTATGCGCTTAAAAGCATTTTCAGGCCGAATGAGCAAATATGCTTGTTTCTGCCAATTGCAGAAAAATACTGAAAGGAAAGTGGGTTTGCCTTCATATTTGACCCAGAACAACTCAGTTCAGCATGGAAATATCATTGCAACAGCTTTTATTTAGCCAGAAATCAAGAGTGTAAGTTTTTATGCGCTTAAAAGCATTTTCAGGCCGAATGAGATGATTTCTGCCAATTCCAGCAAAATACTGAAAGGAAAGTGGGTTTGCCTTCATATTTGACCCAGAACAACTCAGTTCAGCATGGAAATATCATTGCAACAGCTTTTATTTAGCCAGAAATCAAGAGTGTAAGTTTTTTTGCGCTTAAAAGCATTTTCAGGCCGAATGAGCTGATTTCTGCCAATTGCAGCAAAAGACTGAAAGGAAAGTGGGTTTGCCTTCATATTTGACCCAGAACAACTCAGTTCAGCATGGAAATATCATTGCAACAGCTTTTATTTAGCCAGAAATCAAGAGTGTAAGTTTTTATGCGCTTAAAAGCATTTTCAGGCCGAATGAGCTGATTTCTGCCAATTGCAGCAAAAGACTGAAAGGAAAGTGGGTTTGCCTTCATATTTGACCCAGAACAACTCAGTTCAGCATGGAAATATAATTGCAACAGCTTTTATTTAGCCAGAAATCAAGAGTGTAAGTTTTTATGTGCTTAAAAGCATTTTCAGGCCGAATGAGCAAATATGCTTGTTTCTGCCAATTGCAGCAAAATACTGAAAGGAAAGTGGGTTTGCCTTCATATTTGACCCAGAACAACTCAGTTCAGCATTGAAATATCATTGCAACAGCTTATATTTAGCCAGAAATCAAGAGTGTAAGTTTTTATGCGCTTAAAAGCATTTTCAGGCCGAATGAGCTGATTTCTGCCAATTGCAGCAAAAGACTGAAAGGAAAGTGGGTTTGCCTTCATATTTGACCCAGAACAACTCAGTTCAGCATGGAAATATCATTGCAACAGCTTTTATTTAGCCAGAAATCAAGAGTGTAAGTTTTTATGCGCTTAAAAGCATTTTCAGGCCGAATGAGCAAATATGCTTGTTTCTGCCAATTGCAGAAAAATACTGAAAGGAAAGTGGGTTTGCCTTCATATTTGACCCAGAACAACTCAGTTCAGCATGGAAATATCATTGCAACAGCTTTTATTTAGGCAGAAATCAAGAGTGTAAGTTTTTATGCGCCTAAAAGCATTTTCAGGCCGAATGAGCTGATTTCTGCCAATTGCAGCAAAAGACTGAAAGGAAAGTGGGTTTGCCTTCATATTTGACCCAGAATAACTCAGTTCAGCATGGAAATATCATTGCAACAGCTTTTATTTTGCCAGGAATCAAGAGTGTAAGTTTTTATGCGCTTAAAAGCATTTTCAGGCCGAATGAGCTGATTTCTGCCAATTGCAGCAAAAGACTGAAAGGAAAGTGGGTTTGCCTTCATATTTGACCCAGAACAACTCAGTTCAGCATGGAAATATCATTGCAACAGCTTTTATTTAGCCAGAAATCAAGAGTGTAAGTTTTTATGCGCTTAAAAGCATTTTCAGGCCGAATGAGCTGATTTCTGCCAATTGCAGCAAAAGACTGAAAGGAAAGTGGGTTTGCCTTCATATTTGACCCAGAACAACTCAGTTCAGCATGGAAATATCATTGCAACAGCTTTTATTTAGCCAGAAATCAAGAGTGTAAGTTTTTATGTGCTTAAAAGCATTTTCAGGCCGAATGAGCAAATATGCTTGTTTCTGCCAATTGCAGCAAAATACTGAAAGGAAAGTGGGTTTGCCTTCATATTTGACCCAGAACAACTCAGTTCAGCATGGAAATATCATTGCAACAGCTTTTATTTAGCCAGAAATCAAGAGTGTAAGTTTTTATGCGCTTAAAAGCATTTTCAGGCCGAATGAGCTGATTTCTGCCAATTGCAGCAAAAGACTGAAAGGAAAGTGGGTTTGCCTTCATATTTGACCCAGAACAACTCAGTTCAGCATGGAAATATCATTGCAACAGCTTTTATTTAGCCAGAAATCAAGAGTGTAAGTTTTTATGCGCTTAAAAGCATTTTCAGGCCGAATGAGCTGATTTCTGCCAATTGCAGCAAAAGACTGAAAGGAAAGTGGGTTTGCCTTCATATTTGACCCAGAACAACTCAGTTCAGCATGGAAATATCATTGCAACAGCTTTTATTTAGCCAGAAATCAAGAGTGTAAGTTTTTATGCGCTTAAAAGCATTTTCAGGCCGAATGAGCTGATTTCTGCCAATTGCAGCAAACTACTGAAAGGAAAGTGGGTTTGCCTTCATATTTGACCCAGAATAACTCAGTTCAGCATGGAAATATCATTGCAACAGCTTTTATTTTGCCAGGAATCAAGAGTGTACGTTTTTATGCGCTTAAAAGCATTTTCAGGCCGAATGAGCTGATTTCTGCCAATTGCAGCAAAAGACTGAAAGGAAAGTGGGTTTGCCTTCATATTTGACCCAGAACAACTCAGTTCAGCATGGAAATATCATTGCAACAGCTTTTATTTAGCCAGAAATCAAGAGTGTAAGTTTTTATGCGCTTAAAAGCATTTTCAGGCCGAATGAGCTGATTTCTGCCAATTGCAGCAAAATACTGAAAGGAAAGTGGGTTTGCCTTCATATTTGACCCAGAACAACTCAGTTCAGCATGGAAATATCATTGCAACAGCTTTTATTTAGCCAGAAATCAAGAGTGTAAGTTTTTATGTGCTTAAAAGCATTTTCAGGCCGAATGAGCAAATATGCTTGTTTCTGCCAATTGCAGCAAAATACTGAAAGGAAAGTGGGTTTGCCTTCATATTTGACCCAGAACAACTCAGTTCAGCATGGAAATATCATTGCAACAGCTTTTATTTAGCCAGAAATCAAGAGTGTAAGTTTTTATGCGCCTAAAAGCATTTTCAGGCCGAATGAGCTGATTTCTGCCAATTGCAGCAAAATACTGAAAGGAAAGTGGGTTTGCCTTCATATTTGACCCAGAACAACTCAGTTCAGCATGGAAATATCATTGCAACAGCTTTTATTTAGCCAGAAATCAAGAGTGTAAGTTTTTATGCGCTTAAAAGCATTTTCAGGCCGAATGAGCTGATTTCTGCCAATTGCAGCAAAAGACTGAAAGGAAAGTGGGTTTGCCTTCATATTTGACCCAGAACAACTCAGTTCAGCATGGAAATATCATTGCAACAGCTTTTATTTAGCCAGAAATCAAGAGTGTAAGTTTTTATGCGCTTAAAAGCATTTTCAGGCCGAATGAGCTGATTTCTGCCAATTGCAGCAAACTACTGAAAGGAAAGTGGGTTTGCCTTCATATTTGACCCAGAATAACTCAGTTCAGCATGGAAATATCATTGCAACAGCTTTTATTTTGCCAGGAATCAAGAGTGTAAGTTTTTATGCGCTTAAAAGCATTTTCAGGCCGAATGAGCTGATTTCTGCCAATTGCAGCAAAAGACTGAAAGGAAAGTGGGTTTGCCTTCATATTTGACCCAGAACAACTCAGTTCAGCATGGAAATATCATTGCAACAGCTTTTATTTAGCCAGAAATCAAGAGTGTAAGTTTTTATGCGCTTAAAAGCATTTTCAGGCCGAATGAGCTGATTTCTGCCAATTGCAGCAAAATACTGAAAGGAAAGTGGGTTTGCCTTCATATTTGACCCAGAACAACTCAGTTCAGCATGGAAATATCATTGCAACAGCTTTTATTTAGCCAGAAATCAAGAGTGTAAGTTTTTATGCGCTTAAAAGCATTTTCAGGCCGAATGAGCTGATTTCTGCCAATTGCAGCAAAAGACTGAAAGGAAAGTGGGTTTGCCTTCATATTTGACCCAGAACAACTCAGTTCAGCATGGAAATATCATTGCAACAGCTTTTATTTAGCCAGAAATCAAGAGTGTAAGTTTTTATGCGCTTAAAAGCATTTTCAGGCCGAATGAGCTGATTTCTGCCAATTGCAGCAAAAGACTGAAAGGAAAGTGGGTTTGCCTTCATATTTGACCCAGAACAACTCAGTTCAGCATGGAAATATCATTGCTTAAAAGCATTTTCAGGCCGAATGAGCAAATATGCTTGTTTCTGCCAATTGCAGAAAAATACTGAAAGGAAAGTGGGTTTGCCTTCATATTTGACCCAGAACAACTCAGTTCAGCATGGAAATATCATTGCAACAGCTTTTATTTAGCCAGAAATCAAGAGTGTAAGTTTTTATGCGCCTAATAGCATTTTCAGGCCGAATGAGCTGATTTCTGCCAATTGCAGCTAAATACTGAAAGGAAAGTGGGTTTGCCTTCATATTTAACCCAGAACAACTCAGTTCAGCATGGAAATATCATTGCAACAGCTTTTATTTAGCCAGAAATCAAGAGTGTAAGTTTTTATGCGCTTAAAAGCATTTTCAGGCCGAATGAGCTGATTTCTGCCAATTGCAGCAAAAGACTGAAAGGAAAGTGGGTTTGCCTTCATATTTGACCCAGAATAACTCAGTTCAACATGGAAATATCATTGCAACAGCTTTTATTTTGCCAGGAATCAAGAGTGTAAGTTTTTATGCGCTTAAAAGCATTTTCAGGCCGAATGAGCAAATATGCTTGTTTCTGCCAATTGCAGAAAAATACTGAAAGGAAAGTGGGTTTGCCTTCATATTTGACCCAGAACAACTCAGTTCAGCATGGAAATATCATTGCAACAGCTTTTATTTAGCCAGAAATCAAGAGTGTAAGTTTTTATGCGCTTAAAAGCATTTTCAGGCCGAATGAGATGATTTCTGCCAATTCCAGCAAAATACTGAAAGGAAAGTGGGTTTGCCTTCATATTTGACCCAGAACAACTCAGTTCAGCATGGAAATATCATTGCAACAGCTTTTATTTAGCCAGAAATCAAGAGTGTAAGTTTTTTTGCGCTTAAAAGCATTTTCAGGCCGAATGAGCTGATTTCTGCCAATTGCAGCAAAAGACTGAAAGGAAAGTGGGTTTGCCTTCATATTTGACCCAGAACAACTCAGTTCAGCATGGAAATATCATTGCAACAGCTTTTATTTAGCCAGAAATCAAGAGTGTAAGTTTTTATGCGCTTAAAAGCATTTTCAGGCCGAATGAGCTGATTTCTGCCAATTGCAGCAAAAGACTGAAAGGAAAGTGGGTTTGCCTTCATATTTGACCCAGAACAACTCAGTTCAGCATGGAAATATAATTGCAACAGCTTTTATTTAGCCAGAAATCAAGAGTGTAAGTTTTTATGTGCTTAAAAGCATTTTCAGGCCGAATGAGCAAATATGCTTGTTTCTGCCAATTGCAGCAAAATACTGAAAGGAAAGTGGGTTTGCCTTCATATTTGACCCAGAACAACTCAGTTCAGCATTGAAATATCATTGCAACAGCTTATATTTAGCCAGAAATCAAGAGTGTAAGTTTTTATGCGCTTAAAAGCATTTTCAGGCCGAATGAGCTGATTTCTGCCAATTGCAGCAAAAGACTGAAAGGAAAGTGGGTTTGCCTTCATATTTGACCCAGAACAACTCAGTTCAGCATGGAAATATCATTGCAACAGCTTTTATTTAGCCAGAAATCAAGAGTGTAAGTTTTTATGCGCTTAAAAGCATTTTCAGGCCGAATGAGCTGATTTCTGCCAATTGCAGCAAACTACTGAAAGGAAAGTGGGTTTGCCTTCATATTTGACCCAGAATAACTCAGTTCAGCATGGAAATATCATTGCAACAGCTTTTATTTTGCCAGGAATAAAGAGTGTAAGTTTTTATGCGCTTAAAAGCATTTTCAGGCCGAATGAGCAAATATGCTTGTTTCTGCCAATTGCAGAAAAATACTGAAAGGAAAGTGGGTTTGCCTTCATATTTGACCCAGAACAACTCAGTTCAGCATGGAAATATCATTGCAACAGCTTTTATTTAGCCAGAAATCAAGAGTGTAAGTTTTTATGCGCTTAAAAGCATTTTCAGGCCGAATGAGCTGATTTCTGCCAATTGCAGCAAAAGACTGAAAGGAAAGTGGGTTTGCCTTCATATTTGACCCAGAACAACTCAGTTCAGCATGGAAATATCATTGCAACAGCTTTTATTTAGCCAGAAATCAAGAGTGTAAGTTTTTATGCGCTTAAAAGCATTTTCAGGCCGAATGAGCTGATTTCTGCCAATTGCAGCAAAAGACTGAAAGGAAAGTGGGTTTGCCTTCATATTTGACCCAGAACAACTCAGTTCAGCATGGAAATATCATTGCAACAGCTTTTATTTAGCCAGAAATCAAGAGTGTAAGTTTTTATGCGCTTAAAAGCATTTTCAGGCCGAATGAGCTGATTTCTGCCAATTGCAGCAAAAGACTGAAAGGAAAGTGGGTTTGCCTTCATATTTGACCCAGAACAACTCAGTTCAGCATGGAAATATCATTGCTTAAAAGCATTTTCAGGCCGAATGAGCAAATATGCTTGTTTCTGCCAATTGCAGAAAAATACTGAAAGGAAAGTGGGTTTGCCTTCATATTTGACCCAGAACAACTCAGTTCAGCATGGAAATATCATTGCAACAGCTTTTATTTAGCCAGAAATCAATAGTGTAAGTTTTTATGGGCCTAATAGCATTTTCAGGCCGAATGAGCTGATTTCTGCCAATTGCAGCAAAATACTGAAAGGAAAGTGGGTTTGCCTTCATATTTAACCCAGAACAACTCAGTTCAGCATGGAAATATCATTGCAACAGCTTTTATTTAGCCAGAAATCAAGAGTGTAAGTTTTTATGCGCTTAAAAGCATTTTCAGGCCGAATGAGCAAATATGATTGTTTCTGCCAATTGCAGAAAAATACTGAAAGGAAAGTGGGTTTGCCTTCATATTTGACCCAGAATAACTCAGTTCAGCATGGAAATATCATTGCAACAGCTTTTATTTTGCCAGGAATCAAGAGTGTACGTTTTTATGCGCTTAAAAGCATTTTCAGGCCGAATGAGCAAATATGCTTGTTTCTGCCAATTGCAGAAAAATATTGAAAGGAAAGTGGGTTTGCCTTCATATTTGACCCAGAACAACTCAGTTCAGCATGGAAATATCATTGCAACAGCTTTTATTTAGCCAGAAATCAAGAGTGTAAGTTTTTATGCGCTTAAAAGCATTTTCAGGCCGAATGAGCTGATTTCTGCCAATTCCAGCAAAATACTGAAAGGAAAGTGGGTTTGCCTTCATATTTGACCCAGAACAACTCAGTTCAGCATGGAAATATCATTGCAACAGCTTTTATTTAGCCAGAAATCAAGAGTGTAAGTTTTTATGCGCTTAAAAGCATTTTCAGGCCGAATGAGCTGATTTCTGCCAATTGCAGCAAAAGACTGAAAGGAAAGTGGGTTTGCCTTCATATTTGACACAGAACAACTCAGTTCAGCATGGAAATATAATTGCAACAGCTTTTATTTAGCCAGAAATCAAGAGTGTAAGTTTTTATGTGCTTAAAAGCATTTTCAGGCCGAATGAGCAAATATGCTTGTTTCTGCCAATTGCAGCAAAATACTGAAAGGAAAGTGGGTTTGCCTTCATATTTGACCCAGAACAACTCAGTTCAGCATGGAAATATCATTGCAACAGCTTTTATTTAGCCAGAAATCAAGAGTGTAAGTTTTTATGTGCTTAAAAGCATTTTCAGGCCGAATGAGCTGATTTCTGCCAATTGCAGCAAAATACTGAAAGGAAAGTGGGTTTGCCTTCATATTTGACCCAGAACAACTCAGTTCAGCATGGAAATATCATTGCAACAGCTTTTATTTAGCCAGAAATCAAGAGTGTAAGTTTTTATGCGCTTAAAAGCATTTTCAGGCCGAATGAGCTGATTTCTGCCAATTGCAGCAAAAGACTGAAAGGAAAGTGGGTTTGCCTTCATATTTGACCCAGAACAACTCAGTTCAGCATGGAAATATCATTGCAACAGCTTTTATTTAGCCAGAAATCAAGAGTGTAAGTTTTTATGCGCTTAAAAGCATTTTCAGGCCGAATGAGCTGATTTCTGCCAATTGCAGCAAAATACTGAAAGGAAAGTGGGTTTGCCTTCATATTTGACTCAGAATAACTCAGTTCAGCATGGAAATATCATTGCAACAGCTTTTATTTTGCCAGGAATCAAGAGTGTAAGTTTTTATGCGCTTAAAAGCATTTTCAGGCCGAATGAGCAAATATGCTTGTTTCTGCCAATTGCAGAAAAATATTGAAAGGAAAGTGGGTTTGCCTTCATATTTGACCCAGAACAACTCAGTTCAGCATGGAAATATCATTGCAACAGCTTTTATTTAGCCAGAAATCAAGAGTGTAAGTTTTTATGCACTTAAAAGCATTTGCAGGCCGAATGAGCTGATTTCTGCCAATTGCAGCAAAAGACTGAAAGGAAAGTGGGTTTGCCTTCATATTTGACCCAGAACAACTCAGTTCAGCACGGAAATATCATTGCAACAGCTTTTATTTAGCCAGAAATCAAGAGTGTAAGTTTTTATGCGCTTAAAAGCATTTTCAGGCCGAATGAGCTGATTTCTACCAATTGCAGCAAAAGACTGAAAGGAAAGTGGGTTTGCCTTCATATTTGACCCAGAACAACTTAGTTCAGCATGGAAATATAATTGCAACAGCTTTTATTTAGCCAGAAATCAAGAGTGTAAGTTTTTATGTGCTTAAAAGCATTTTCAGGCCGAATGAGCAAATATGCTTGTTTCTGCCAATTGCAGCAAAATACTGAAAGGAAAGTGGGTTTGCCTTCATATTTGACCCAGAACAACTCAGTTCAGCATGGAAATATCATTGCAACAGCTTTTATTTAGCCAGAAATCAAGAGTGTAAGTTTTTATGCGCTTAAAAGCATTTTCAGGCCGAATGAGCTGATTTCTGCCAATTGCAGCAAAAGACTGAAAGGAAAGTGGGTTTGCCTTCATATTTGACCCAGAACAACTCAGTTCAGCATGGAAATATCATTGCAACAGCTTTTATTTAGCCAGAAATCAAGAGTGTAAGTTTTTATGCGCTTAAAAGCATTTGCAGGCCGAATGAGCTGATTTCTGCCAATTGCAGCAAAAGACTGAAAGGAAAGTGGGTTTGCCTTCATATTTGACCCAGAACAACTCAGTTCAGCATGGAAATATCATTGCAACAGCTTTTATTTAGCCAGAAATCGAGAGTGTAAGTTTTTATGCGCTTAAAAGCATTTTCAGGCCGAATGAGCTGATTTCTGCCAATTGCAGCAAAACACTGAAAGGAAAGTGGGTTTGCCTTCATATTTGACCCAGAACAACTCAGTTCAGCATGGAAATATCATTGCTTAAAAGCATTTTCAGGCCGAATGAGCAAATATGCTTGTTTCTGCCAATTGCAGAAAAATACTGAAAGGAAAGTGGGTTTGCCTTCATATTTGACCCAGAACAACTCAGTTCAGCATGGAAATATCATTGCAACAGCTTTTATTTAGCCAGAAATCAAGAGTGTAAGTTTTTATGCGCTTAAAAGCATTTTCAGGCCGAATGAGCTGATTTCTGCCAATTGCAGCAAAAGACTGAAAGGAAAGTGGGTTTGCCTTCATATTTGACCCAGAACAACTCAGTTCAGCATGGAAATATCATTGCAACAGCTTTTATTTAGCCAGAAATCAAGAGTGTAAGTTTTTATGCGCCTAAAAGCATTTTCAGGCCGAATGAGCTGATTTCTGCCAATTGCAGCAAAATACTGAAAGGAAAGTGAGTTTGCCTTCATATTTGACCCAGAACAACTCAGTTCAGCATGGAAATATCATTGCAACAGCTTTTATTTAGCCAGAAATCAAGAGTGTAAGTTTTTATGCACTTAAAAGCATTTGCAGGCCGAATGAGCTGATTTCTGCCAATTGCAGCAAAAGACTGAAAGGAAAGTGGGTTTGCCTTCATATTTGACCCAGAACAACTCAGTTCAGCACGGAAATATCATTGCAACAGCTTTTATTTAGCCAGAAATCAAGAGTGTAAGTTTTTATGCGCTTAAAAGCATTTTCAGGCCGAATGAGCTGATTTCTGCCAATTGCAGCAAAAGACTGAAAGGAAAGTGGGTTTGCCTTCATATTTGACCCAGAACAACTTAGTTCAGCATGGAAATATAATTGCAACAGCTTTTATTTAGCCAGAAATCAAGAGTGTAAGTTTTTATGTGCTTAAAAGCATTTTCAGGCCGAATGAGCAAATATGCTTGTTTCTGCCAATTGCAGCAAAATACTGAAAGGAAAGTGGGTTTGCCTTCATATTTGACCCAGAACAACTCAGTTCAGCATGGAAATATCATTGCTTAAAAGCATTTTCAGGCCGAATGAGCAAATATGCTTGTTTCTGCCAATTGCAGAAAAATACTGAAAGGAAAGTGGGTTTGCCTTCATATTTGACCCAGAACAACTCAGTTCAGCATGGAAATATCATTGCAACAGCTTTTATTTAGCCAGAAATCAAGAGTGTAAGTTTTTATGCGCTTAAAAGCATTTTCAGGCCGAATGAGCTGATTTCTGCCAATTGCAGCAAAAGACTGAAAGGAAAGTGGGTTTGCCTTCATATTTGACCCAGAACAACTCAGTTCAGCATGGAAATATCATTGCAACAGCTTTTATTTAGCCAGAAATCAAGAGTGTAAGTTTTTATGCGCTTAAAAGCATTTTCAGGCCGAATGAGCTGATTTCTGCCAATTGCAGCAAAAGACTGAAAGGAAAGTGGGTTTGCCTTCATATTTGACCCAGAACAACTCAGTTCAGCATGGAAATATCATTGCAACAGCTTTTATTTAGCCAGAAATCAAGAGTGTAAGTTTTTATGCGCTTAAAAGCATTTTCAGGCCGAATGAGCTGATTTCTGCCAATTGCAGCAAAACACTGAAAGGAAAGTGGGTTTGCCTTCATATTTGACCCAGAACAACTCAGTTCAGCATGGAAATATCATTGCTTAAAAGCATTTTCAGGCCGAATGAGCAAATATGCTTGTTTCTGCCAATTGCAGAAAAATACTGAAAGGAAAGTGGGTTTGCCTTCATATTTGACCGAGAACAACTCAGTTCAGCATGGAAATATCATTGCAACAGCTTTTATTTAGCCAGAAATCGAGAGTGTAAGTTTTTATGCGCTTAAAAGCATTTTCAGGCCGAATGAGCTGATTTCTGCCAATTGCAGCAAAAGACTGAAAGGAAAGTGGGTTTGCCTTCATATTTGACCCAGAACAACTCAGTTCAGCATGGAAATATCATTGCAACAGCTTTTATTTAGCCAAAAATCGAGAGTGTACGTTTTTATGCGCTTAAAAGCATTTTCAGGCCGAATGAGCTGATTTCTGCCAATTGCAGCAAAACACTGAAAGGAAAGTGGGTTTGCCTTCATATTTGACCCAGAACAACTCAGTTCAGCATGGAAATATCATTGCAACAGCTTTTATTTAGCCAGAAATCAAGAGTGTAAGTTTTTATGTGCCTAATAGCATTTTCAGGCCGAATGAGCTGATTTCTGCCAATTGCAGCAAAATACTGAAAGGAAAGTGGGTTTGCCTTCATATTTAACCCAGAACAACTCAGTTCAGCATGGAAATATCATTGCAACAGCTTTTATTTAGCCAGAAATCAAGAGTGTAAGTTTTTATGCGCTTAAAAGCATTTTCAGGCCGAATGAGCAAATATGCTTGTTTCTGCCAATTGCAGAAAAATACTGAAAGGAAAGTGGGTTTGCCTTCATATTTGACCCAGAACAACTCAGTTCAGCATGGAAATATCATTGCAACAGCTTTTATTTAGCCAGAAATCAAGAGTGTAAGTTTTTATGCGCCTAAAAGCATTTTCAGGCCGAATGAGCTGATTTCTGCCAATTGCAGCAAAAGACTGAAAGGAAAGTGGGTTTGCCTTCATATTTGACCCAGAACAACTCAGTTCAGCATGGAAATATCATTGCAACAGCTTTTATTTAGCCAGAAATCAAGAGTGTAAGTTTTTATGCGCTTAAAAGCATTTTCAGGCCGAATGAGCTGATTTCTGCCAATTGCAGCAAAATACTGAAAGGAAAGTGGGTTTGCCTTCATATTTGACCCAGAACAACTCAGTTCAGCATGGAAATATCATTGCAACAGCTTTTATTTAGCCAGAAATCAAGAGTGTAAGTTTTTATGCGCTTAAAAGCATTTTCAGGCCGAATGACCTGATTTCTGCCAATTGCAGCAAAAGACTGAAAGGAAAGTGGGTTTGCCTTCATATTTGACCCAGAACAACTCAGTTCAGCATGGAAATATCATTGCAACAGCTTTTATTTAGCCAGAAATCAAGAGTGTAAGTTTTTATGCGCTTAAAAGCATTTTCAGGCCGAATGAGCTTATTTCTGCCAATTGCAGCAAAAGACTGAAAGGAAAGTGGGTTTGCCTTCATATTTGACCCAGAACAACTCAGTTCAGCATGGAAATATAATTGCAACAGCTTTTATTTAGCCAGAAATCAAGAGTGTAAGTTTTTATGTGCTTAAAAGCATTTTCAGGCCGAATGAGCAAATATGCTTGTTTCTGCCAATTGCAGCAAAATACTGAAAGGAAAGTGGGTTTGCCTTCATATTTGACCCAGAACAACTCAGTTCAGCATGGAAATATCATTGCAACAGCTTTTATTTAGCCAGAAATCAAGAGTGTAAGTTTTTATGCGCTTAAAAGCATTTTCAGGCCGAATGAGCTGATTTCTGCCAATTGCAGCAAAATACTGAAAGGAAAGTGGGTTTGCCTTCATATTTGACCCAGAACAACTCAGTTCAGCATGGAAATATCATTGCAACAGCTTTTATTTAGCCAGAAATCAAGAGTGTAAGTTTTTATGCGCTTAAAAGCATTTTCAGGCCGAATGAGCTGATTTCTGCCAATTGCAGCAAACTACTGAAAGGAAAGTGGGTTTGCCTTCATATTTGACCCAGAATAACTCAGTTCAGAATGGAAATATCATTGCAACAGCTTTTATTTTGCCAGGAATCAAGAGTGTAAGTTTTTATGCGCTTAAAAGCATTTTCAGGCCGAATGAGCAAATATGCTTGTTTCTGCCAATTGCAGAAAAATACTGAAAGGAAAGTGGGTTTGCCTTCATATTTGACCCAGAACAACTCAGTTCAGCATGGAAATATCATTGCAACAGCTTTTATTTAGCCAGAAATCAAGAGTGTAAGTTTTTATGCGCTTAAAAGCATTTTCAGGCCGAATGAGCTGATTTCTGCCAATTGCAGCAAAATACTGAAAGGAAAGTGGGTTTGCCTTCATATTTGACCCAGAATAACTCAGTTCAGCATGGAAATATCATTGCAACAGCTTTTATTTTGCCAGGAATCAAGAGTGTAAGTTTTTATGCGCTTAAAAGCATTTTCAGGCCGAATGAGCAAATATGCTTGTTTCTGCCAATTGCAGAAAAATACTGAAAGGAAAGTGGGTTTGCCTTCATATTTGACCCAGAACAACTCAGTTCAGCATGGAAATATCATTGCAACAGCTTTTATTTAGCCAGAAATCAAGAGTGTAAGTTTTTATGCGCTTAAAAGCATTTTCAGGCCGAATGAGCTGATTTCTGCCAATTCCAGCAAAATACTGAAAGGAAAGTGGGTTTGCCTTCATATTTGACCCAGAACAACTCAGTTCAGCATGGAAATATCATTGCAACAGCTTTTATTTAGCCAGAAATCAAGAGTGTAAGTTTTTATGCGCTTAAAAGCATTTTCAGGCCGAATGAGCTGATTTCTGCCAATTGCAGCAAAACACTGAAAGGAAAGTGGGTTTGCCTTCATATTTGACCCAGAACAACTCAGTTCAGCATGGAAATATCATTACTTAAAAGCATTTTCAGGCCGAATGAGCAAATATGCTTGTTTCTGCCAATTGCAGAAAAATACTGAAAGGAAAGTGGGTTTGCCTTCATATTTGACCCAGAACAACTCAGTTCAGCATGGAAATATCATTGCAACAGCTTTTATTTAGCCAGAAATCGAGAGTGTAAGTTTTTATGCGCTTAAAAGCATTTTCAGGCCGAATGAGCTGATTTCTGCCAATTGCAGCAAAAGACTGAAAGGAAAGTGGGTTTGCCTTCATATTTGACCCAGAACAACTCAGTTCAGCATGGAAATATCATTGCAACAGCTTTTATTTAGCCAGAAATCGAGAGTGTAAGTTTTTATGCGCTTAAAAGCATTTTCAGGCCGAATGAGCTGATTTCTGCCAATTGCAGCAAAACACTGAAAGGAAAGTGGGTTTGCCTTCATATTTGACCCAGAACAACTCAGTTCAGCATGGAAATATCATTGCTTAAAAGCATTTTCAGGCCGAATGAGCAAATATGCTTGTTTCTGCCAATTGCAGAAAAATACTGAAAGGAAAGTGGGTTTGCCTTCATATTTGACCCAGAACAACTCAGTTCAGCATGGAAATATCATTGCAACAGCTTTTATTTAGCCAGAAATCAAGAGTGTAAGTTTTTATGTGCCTAATAGCATTTTCAGGCCGAATGAGCTGATTTCTGCCAATTGCAGCAAAATACTGAAAGGAAAGTGGGTTTGCCTTCATATTTAACCCAGAACAACTCAGTTCAGCATGGAAATATCATTGCAACAGCTTTTATTTAGCCAGAAATCAAGAGTGTAAGTTTTTATGCGCTTAAAAGCATTTTCAGGCCGAATGAGCAAATATGCTTGTTTCTGCCAATTGCAGAAAAATACTGAAAGGAAAGTGGGTTTGCCTTCATATTTGACCCAGAACAACTCAGTTCAGCATGGAAATATCATTGCAACAGCTTTTATTTAGCCAGAAATCAAGAGTGTAAGTTTTTATGCGCCTAAAAGCATTTTCAGGCCGAATGAGCTGATTTCTGCCAATTGCAGCAAAATACTGAAAGGAAAGTGGGTTTGCCTTCATATTTGACCCAGAACAACTCAGTTCAGCATGGAAATATCATTGCAACAGCTTTTATTTAGCCAGAAATCAAGAGTGTAAGTTTTTATGCGCTTAAAAGCATTTTCAGGCCGAATGAGCTGATTTCTGCCAATTGCAGCAAAATACTGAAAGGAAAGTGGGTTTGCCTTCATATTTGACCCAGAACAACTCAGTTCAGCATGGAAATATCATTGCAACAGCTTTTATTTAGCCAGAAATCAAGAGTGTAAGTTTTTATGCGCTTAAAAGCATTTTCAGGCCGAATGAGCTGATTTCTGCCAATTGCAGCAAAAGACTGAAAGGAAAGTGGGTTTGCCTTCATATTTGACCCAGAACAACTCAGTTCAGCATGGAAATATCATTGCAACAGCTTTTATTTAGCCAGAAATCAAGAGTGTAAGTTTTTATGCGCTTAAAAGCATTTTCAGGCCGAATGAGCTTATTTCTGCCAATTGCAGCAAAAGACTGAAAGGAAAGTGGGTTTGCCTTCATATTTGACCCAGAACAACTCAGTTCAGCATGGAAATATAATTGCAACAGCTTTTATTTAGCCAGAAATCAAGAGTGTAAGTTTTTATGTGCTTAAAAGCATTTTCAGGCCGAATGAGCTGATTTCTGCCAATTGCAGCAAAATACTGAAAGGAAAGTGGGTTTGCCTTCATATTTGACCCAGAACAACTCAGTTCAGCATGGAAATATCATTGCAACAGCTTTTATTTAGCCAGAAATCAAGAGTGTAAGTTTTTATGCGCTTAAAAGCATTTTCAGGCCGAATGAGCTGATTTCTGCCAATTGCAGCAAAATACTGAAAGGAAAGTGGGTTTGCCTTCATATTTGACCCAGAACAACTCAGTTCAGCATGGAAATATCATTGCAACAGCTTTTATTTAGCCAGAAATCAAGAGTGTAAGTTTTTATGCGCTTAAAAGCATTTTCAGGCCGAATGAGCAAATATGCTTGTTTCTGCCAATTGCAGAAAAATACTGAAAGGAAAGTGGGTTTGCCTACATATTTGACCCAGAACAACTCAGTTCAGCATGGAAATATCATTGCAACAGCTGTTATTTAGCCAGAAATCAAGAGTGTAATTTTTATGCGCTTAAAAGCATTTTCAGGCCGAATGAGCTGATTTCTGCCAATTGCAGCAAAATACTGAAAGGAAAGTGGGTTTGCCTTCATATTTGACCCAGAACAACTCAGTTCAGCATGGAAATATAATTGCAACAGCTTTTATTTAGCCAGAAATCAAGAGTGTAAGTTTTTATGTGCTTAAAAGCATTTTCAGGCCGAATGAGCTGATTTCTGCCAATTGCAGCAAAATACTGAAAGGAAAGTGGGTTTGCCTTCATATTTGACCCAGAACAACTCAGTTCAGCATGGAAATATCATTGCAACAGCTTTTATTTAGCCAGAAATCAAGAGTGTAAGTTTTTATGCGCCTAAAAGCATTTTCAGGCCGAATGAGCTGATTTCTGCCAATTCCAGCAAAATACTGAAAGGAAAGTGGGTTTGCCTTCATATTTGACCCAGAACAACTCAGTTCAGCATGGAAATATCATTGCAACAGCTTTTATTTAGCCAGAAATCAAGAGTGTAAGTTTTTATGCGCCTAATAGCATTTTCAGGCCGAATGAGCTGATTTCTGCCAATTGCAGCAAAATACTGAAAGGAAAGTGGGTTTGCCTTCATATTTGACCCAGAACAACTCAGTTCAGCATGGAAATATCATTGCAACAGCTTTTATTTAGCCAGAAATCAAGAGTGTAAGTTTTTATGCGCTTAAAAGCATTTTCAGGCCGAATGAGCTGATTTCTGCCAATTGCAGCAAAATACTGAAAGGAAAGTGGGTTTGCCTTCATATTTGACCCAGAATAACTCAGTTCAGCATGGAAATATCATTGCAACAGCTTTTATTTTGCCAGGAATCAAGAGTGTAAGTTTTTATGCGCTTAAAAGCATTTTCAGGCCGAATGAGCAAATATGCTTGTTTCTGCCAATTGCAGAAAAATACTGAAAGGAAAGTGGGTTTGCCTTCATATTTGACCCAGAACAACTCAGTTCAGCATGGAAATATCATTGCAACAGCTTTTATTTAGCCAGAAATCAAGAGTGTAAGTTTTTATGCGCTTAAAAGCATTTTCAGGCCGAATGAGCTGATTTCTGCCAATTCCAGCAAAATACTGAAAGGAAAGTGGGTTTGCCTTCATATTTGACCCAGAACAACTCAGTTCAGCATGGAAATATCATTGCAACAGCTTTTATTTAGCCAGAAATCAAGAGTGTAAGTTTTTATGCGCCTAATAGCATTTTCAGGCCGAATGAGCTGATTTCTGCCAATTGCAGCAAAATACTGAAAGGAAAGTGGGTTTGCCTTCATATTTGACCCAGAACAACTCAGTTCAGCATGGAAATATCATTGCAACAGCTTTTATTTAGCCAGAAATCAAGAGTGTAAGTTTTTATGCGCTTAAAAGCATTTTCAGGCCGAATGAGCTGATTTCTGCCAATTGCAGCAAAATACTGAAAGGAAAGTGGGTTTGCCTTCATATTTGACCCAGAACAACTCAGTTCAGCATGGAAATATCATTGCAACAGCTTTTATTTTGCCAGGAATCAAGAGTGTAAGTTTTTATGCGCTTAAAAGCATTTTCAGGCCGAATGAGCAAATATGCTTGTTTCTGCCAAATGCAGAAAAATATTGAAAGGAAAGTGGGTTTGCCTTCATATTTGACCCAGAACAACTCAGTTCAGCATGGAAATATCATTGCAACAGCTTTTATTTAGCCAGAAATCAAGAGTGTAAGTTTTTATGCGCTTAAAAGCATTTTCAGGCCGAATGAGCTGATTTCTGCCAATTGCAGCAAAATACTGAAAGGAAAGTGGGTTTGCCTTCATATTTGACCCAGAACAACTCAGTTCAGCATGGAAATATCATTGCAACAGCTTTTATTTAGCCAGAAATCAAGAGTGTAAGTTTTTATGCGCTTAAAAGCATTTTCAGGCCGAATGAGCAAATATGCTTGTTTCTGCCAATTGCAGAAAAATACTGAAAGGAAAGTGGGTTTGCCTTCATATTTGACCCAGAACAACTCAGTTCAGCATGGAAATATCATTGCAACAGCTTTTATTTAGCCAGAAATCAAGAGTGTAAGTTTTTATGCGCCTAAAAGCATTTTCAGGCCGAATGAGCTGATTTCTGCCAATTGCAGCAAAAGACTGAAAGGAAAGTGGGTTTGCCTTCATATTTGACCCAGAACAACTCAGTTCAGCATGGAAATATCATTGCAACAGCTTTTATTTAGCCAGAAATCAAGAGTGTAAGTTTTTATGCGCTTAAAAGCATTTTCAGGCCGAATGAGCAAATATGCTTGTTTCTGCCAATTGCAGAAAAATACTGAAAGGAAAGTGGGTTTGCCTTCATATTTGACCCAGAACAACTCAGTTCAGCATGGAAATATCATTGCAACAGCTTTTATTTAGCCAGAAATCAAGAGTGTAAGTTTTTATGCGCCTAAAAGCATTTTCAGGCCGAATGAGCTGATTTCTGCCAATTGCAGCAAAAGACTGAAAGGAAAGTGGGTTTGCCTTCATATTTGACCCAGAACAACTCAGTTCAGCATGGAAATATCATTGCAACAGCTTTTATTTAGCCAGAAATCAAGAGTGTAAGTTTTTATGCGCTTAAAAGCATTTTCAGGCCGAATGAGCTGATTTCTGCCAATTGCAGCAAAATACTGAAAGGAAAGTGGGTTTGCCTTCATATTTGACCCAGAACAACTCAGTTCAGCATGGAAATATCATTGCAACAGCTTTTATTTAGCCAGAAATCAAGAGTGTAAGTTTTTATGCGCTTAAAAGCATTTTCAGGCCGAATGACCTGATTTCTGCCAATTGCAGCAAAAGACTGAAAGGAAAGTGGGTTTGCCTTCATATTTGACCCAGAACAACTCAGTTCAGCATGGAAATATCATTGCAACAGCTTTTATTTAGCCAGAAATCAAGAGTGTAAGTTTTTATGCGCTTAAAAGCATTTTCAGGCCGAATGAGCTTATTTCTGCCAATTGCAGCAAAAGACTGAAAGGAAAGTGGGTTTGCCTTCATATTTGACCCAGAACAACTCAGTTCAGCATGGAAATATAATTGCAACAGCTTTTATTTAGCCAGAAATCAAGAGTGTAAGTTTTTATGTGCTTAAAAGCATTTTCAGGCCGAATGAGCAAATATGCTTGTTTCTGCCAATTGCAGCAAAATACTGAAAGGAAAGTGGGTTTGCCTTCATATTTGACCCAGAACAACTCAGTTCAGCATGGAAATATCATTGCAACAGCTTTTATTTAGCCAGAAATCAAGAGTGTAAGTTTTTATGCGCTTAAAAGCATTTTCAGGCCGAATGAGCTGATTTCTGCCAATTGCAGCAAAATACTGAAAGGAAAGTGGGTTTGCCTTCATATTTGACCCAGAACAACTCAGTTCAGCATGGAAATATCATTGCAACAGCTTTTATTTAGCCAGAAATCAAGAGTGTAAGTTTTTATGCGCTTAAAAGCATTTTCAGGCCGAATGAGCTGATTTCTGCCAATTGCAGCAAACTACTGAAAGGAAAGTGGGTTTGCCTTCATATTTGACCCAGAATAACTCAGTTCAGAATGGAAATATCATTGCAACAGCTTTTATTTTGCCAGGAATCAAGAGTGTAAGTTTTTATGCGCTTAAAAGCATTTTCAGGCCGAATGAGCAAATATGCTTGTTTCTGCCAATTGCAGAAAAATACTGAAAGGAAAGTGGGTTTGCCTTCATATTTGACCCAGAACAACTCAGTTCAGCATGGAAATATCATTGCAACAGCTTTTATTTAGCCAGAAATCAAGAGTGTAAGTTTTTATGCGCTTAAAAGCATTTTCAGGCCGAATGAGCTGATTTCTGCCAATTGCAGCAAAATACTGAAAGGAAAGTGGGTTTGCCTTCATATTTGACCCAGAATAACTCAGTTCAGCATGGAAATATCATTGCAACAGCTTTTATTTTGCCAGGAATCAAGAGTGTAAGTTTTTATGCGCTTAAAAGCATTTTCAGGCCGAATGAGCAAATATGCTTGTTTCTGCCAATTGCAGAAAAATACTGAAAGGAAAGTGGGTTTGCCTTCATATTTGACCCAGAACAACTCAGTTCAGCATGGAAATATCATTGCAACAGCTTTTATTTAGCCAGAAATCAAGAGTGTAAGTTTTTATGCGCTTAAAAGCATTTTCAGGCCGAATGAGCTGATTTCTGCCAATTCCAGCAAAATACTGAAAGGAAAGTGGGTTTGCCTTCATATTTGACCCAGAACAACTCAGTTCAGCATGGAAATATCATTGCAACAGCTTTTATTTAGCCAGAAATCAAGAGTGTAAGTTTTTATGCGCTTAAAAGCATTTTCAGGCCGAATGAGCTGATTTCTGCCAATTGCAGCAAAACACTGAAAGGAAAGTGGGTTTGCCTTCATATTTGACCCAGAACAACTCAGTTCAGCATGGAAATATCATTACTTAAAAGCATTTTCAGGCCGAATGAGCAAATATGCTTGTTTCTGCCAATTGCAGAAAAATACTGAAAGGAAAGTGGGTTTGCCTTCATATTTGACCCAGAACAACTCAGTTCAGCATGGAAATATCATTGCAACAGCTTATATTTAGCCAGAAATCGAGAGTGTAAGTTTTTATGCGCTTAAAAGCATTTTCAGGCCGAATGAGCTGATTTCTGCCAATTGCAGCAAAAGACTGAAAGGAAAGTGGGTTTGCCTTCATATTTGACCCAGAACAACTCAGTTCAGCATGGAAATATCATTGCAACAGCTTTTATTTAGCCAGAAATCGAGAGTGTAAGTTTTTATGCGCTTAAAAGCATTTTCAGGCCGAATGAGCTGATTTCTGCCAATTGCAGCAAAACACTGAAAGGAAAGTGGGTTTGCCTTCATATTTGACCCAGAACAACTCAGTTCAGCATGGAAATATCATTGCTTAAAAGCATTTTCAGGCCGAATGAGCAAATATGCTTGTTTCTGCCAATTGCAGAAAAATACTGAAAGGAAAGTGGGTTTGCCTTCATATTTGACCCAGAACAACTCAGTTCAGCATGGAAATATCATTGCAACAGCTTTTATTTAGCCAGAAATCAAGAGTGTAAGTTTTTATGTGCCTAATAGCATTTTCAGGCCGAATGAGCTGATTTCTGCCAATTGCAGCAAAATACTGAAAGGAAAGTGGGTTTGCCTTCATATTTAACCCAGAACAACTCAGTTCAGCATGGAAATATCATTGCAACAGCTTTTATTTAGCCAGAAATCAAGAGTGTAAGTTTTTATGCGCTTAAAAGCATTTTCAGGCCGAATGAGCAAATATGCTTGTTTCTGCCAATTGCAGAAAAATATTGAAAGGAAAGTGGGTTTGCCTTCATATTTGACCCAGAACAACTCAGTTCAGCATGGAAATATCATTGCAACAGCTTTTATTTAGCCAGAAATCAAGAGTGTAAGTTTTTATGCGCCTAAAAGCATTTTCAGGCCGAATGAGCTGATTTCTGCCAATTGCAGCAAAATACTGAAAGGAAAGTGGGTTTGCCTTCATATTTGACCCAGAACAACTCAGTTCAGCATGGAAATATCATTGCAACAGCTTTTATTTAGCCAGAAATCAAGAGTGTAAGTTTTTATGCGCTTAAAAGCATTTTCAGGCCGAATGAGCTGATTTCTGCCAATTGCAGCAAAAGACTGAAAGGAAAGTGGGTTTGCCTTCATATTTGACCCAGAACAACTCAGTTCAGCATGGAAATATCATTGCAACAGCTTTTATTTAGCCAGAAATCAAGAGTGTAAGTTTTTATGCGCTTAAAAGCATTTTCAGGCCGAATGAGCTGATTTCTGCCAATTGCAGCAAAAGACTGAAAGGAAAGTGGGTTTGCCTTCATATTTGACCCAGAACAACTCAGTTCAGCATGGAAATATCATTGCAACAGCTTTTATTTAGCCAGAAATCAAGAGTGTAAGTTTTTATGCGCTTAAAAGCATTTTCAGGCCGAATGAGCTTATTTCTGCCAATTGCAGCAAAAGACTGAAAGGAAAGTGGGTTTGCCTTCATATTTGACCCAGAACAACTCAGTTCAGCATGGAAATATAATTGCAACAGCTTTTATTTAGCCAGAAATCAAGAGTGTAAGTTTTTATGTGCTTAAAAGCATTTTCAGGCCGAATGAGCTGATTTCTGCCAATTGCAGCAAAATACTGAAAGGAAAGTGGGTTTGCCTTCATATTTGACCCAGAACAACTCAGTTCAGCATGGAAATATCATTGCAACAGCTTTTATTTAGCCAGAAATCAAGAGTGTAAGTTTTTATGCGCTTAAAAGCATTTTCAGGCCGAATGAGCAAATATGCTTGTTTCTGCCAATTGCAGAAAAATACTGAAAGGAAAGTGGGTTTGCCTTCATATTTGACCCAGAACAACTCAGTTCAGCATGGAAATATCATTGCAACAGCTTTTATTTAGCCAGAAATCAAGAGTGTAAGTTTTTATGCGCTTAAAAGCATTTTCAGTCCGAATGAGCTGATTTCTGCCAATTGCAGCAAAATACTGAAAGGAAAGTGGGTTTGCCTTCATATTTGACCCAGAATAACTCAGTTCAGCATGGAAATATCATTGCAACAGCTTTTATTTTGCCAGGAATCAAGAGTGTAAGTTTTTATGCGCTTAAAAGCATTTTCAGGCCGAATGAGCAAATATGCTTGTTTCTGCCAATTGCAGAAAAATACTGAAAGGAAAGTGGGTTTGCCTTCATATTTGACCCAGAACAACTCAGTTCAGCATGGAAATATCATTGCAACAGCTTTTATTTAGCCAGAAATCAAGAGTGTAAGTTTTTATGCGCTTAAAAGCATTTTCAGGCCGAATGAGCTGATTTCTGCCAATTCCAGCAAAATACTGAAAGGAAAGTGGGTTTGCCTTCATATTTGACCCAGAACAACTCAGTTCAGCATGGAAATATCATTACTTAAAAGCATTTTCAGGCCGAATGAGCAAATATGCTTGTTTCTGCCAATTGCAGAAAAATACTGAAAGGAAAGTGGGTTTGCCTTCATATTTGACCCAGAACAACTCAGTTCAGCATGGAAATATCATTGCAACAGCTTTTATTTAGCCAGAAATCAAGAGTGTAAGTTTTTATGCGCCTAATAGCATTTTCAGGCCGAATGAGCTGATTTCTGCCAATTGCAGCAAAATACTGAAAGGAAAGTGGGTTTGCCTTCATATTTGACCCAGAACAACTCAGTTCAGCATGGAAATATCATTGCAACAGCTTTTATTTAGCCAGAAATCAAGAGTGTAAGTTTTTATGCGCTTAAAAGCATTTTCAGGCCGAATGAGCTGATTTCTGCCAATTGCAGCAAAATACTGAAAGGAAAGTGGGTTTGCCTTCATATTTGACCCAGAACAACTCAGTTCAGCATGGAAATATCATTGCAACAGCTTTTATTTTGCCAGGAATCAAGAGTGTAAGTTTTTATGCGCTTAAAAGCATTTTCAGGCCGAATGAGCAAATATGCTTGTTTCTGCCAAATGCAGAAAAATATTGAAAGGAAAGTGGGTTTGCCTTCATATTTGACCCAGAACAACTCAGTTCAGCATGGAAATATCATTGCAACAGCTTTTATTTAGCCAGAAATCAAGAGTGTAAGTTTTTATGCGCTTAAAAGCATTTTCAGGCCGAATGAGCTGATTTCTGCCAATTGCAGCAAAATACTGAAAGGAAAGTGGGTTTGCCTTCATATTTGACCCAGAACAACTCAGTTCAGCATGGAAATATCATTGCAACAGCTTTTATTTAGCCAGAAATCAAGAGTGTAAGTTTTTATGCGCTTAAAAGCATTTTCAGGCCGAATGAGCTGATTTCTGCCAATTGCAGCAAAAGACTGAAAGGAAAGTGGGTTTGCCTTCATATTTGACCCAGAACAACTCAGTTCAGCATGGAAATATCATTGCAACAGCTTTTATTTAGCCAGAAATCAAGAGTGTAAGTTTTTATGTGCTTAAAAGCATTTTCAGGCCGAATGAGCAAATATGCTTGTTTCTGCCAATTGCAGCAAAAGACTGAAAGGAAAGTGGGTTTGCCTTCATATTTGACCCAGAACAACTCAGTTCAGCATGGAAATATCATTGCAACAGCTTTTATTTAGCCAGAAATCGAGAGTGTAAGTTTTTATGCGCTTAAAAGCATTTTCAGGCCGAATGAGCTGATTTCTGCCATTTGCAGCAAAACACTGAAAGGAAAGTGGGTTTGCCTTCATATTTGACCCAGAACAACTCAGTTCAGCATGGAAATATCATTGCTTAAAAGCATTTTCAGGCCGAATGAGCAAATATGCTTGTTTCTGCCAATTGCAGAAAAATACTCAAAGGAAAGTGGGTTTGCCTTCATATTTGACCCAGAACAACTCAGTTCAGCATGGAAATATCATTGCAACAGCTTTTATTTAGCCAGAAATCAAGAGTGTAAGTTTTTATGCGCCTAATAGCATTTTCAGGCCGAATGAGCTGATTTCTGCCAATTGCAGCAAAATACTGAAAGGAAAGTGGGTTTGCCTTCATATTTAACCCAGAACAACTCAGTTCAGCATGGAAATATCATTGCAACAGCTTTTATTTAGCCAGAAATCAAGAGTGTAAGTTTTTATGCGCTTAAAAGCATTTTCAGGCCGAATGAGCAAATATGCTTGTTTCTGCCAATTGCAGAAAAATATTGAAAGGAAAGTGGGTTTGCCTTCATATTTGACCCAGAACAACTCAGTTCAGCATGGAAATATCATTGCAACAGCTTTTATTTAGCCAGAAATCAAGAGTGTAAGTTTTTATGCGCCTAAAAGCATTTTCAGGCCGAATGAGCTGATTTCTGCCAATTGCAGCAAAATACTGAAAGGAAAGTGGGTTTGCCTTCATATTTGACCCAGAACAACTCAGTTCAGCATGGAAATATCATTGCAACAGCTTTTATTTAGCCAGAAATCAAGAGTGTAAGTTTTTATGCGCTTAAAAGCATTTTCAGGCCGAATGAGCTGATTTCTGCCAATTGCAGCAAAAGACTGAAAGGAAAGTGGGTTTGCCTTCATATTTGACCCAGAACAACTCAGTTCAGCATGGAAATATCATTGCAACAGCTTTTATTTAGCCAGAAATCAAGAGTGTAAGTTTTTATGCGCTTAAAAGCATTTTCAGGCCGAATGAGCTGATTTCTGCCAATTGCAGCAAAAGACTGAAAGGAAAGTGGGTTTGCCTTCATATTTTACCCAGAACAACTCAGTTCAGCATGGAAATATCATTGCAACAGCTTTTATTTAGCCAGAAATCAAGAGTGTAAGTTTTTATGCGCTTAAAAGCATTTTCAGGCCGAATGAGCTTATTTCTGCCAATTGCAGCAAAAGACTGAAAGGAAAGTGGGTTTGCCTTCATATTTGACCCAGAACAACTCAGTTCAGCATGGAAATATAATTGCAACAGCTTTTATTTAGCCAGAAATCAAGAGTGTAAGTTTTTATGTGCTTAAAAGCATTTTCAGGCCGAATGAGCTGATTTCTGCCAATTGCAGCAAAAGACTGAAAGGAAAGTGGGTTTGCCTTCATATTTGACCCAGAACAACTCAGTTCAGCATGGAAATATCATTGCAACAGCTTTTATTTAGCCAGAAATCAAGAGTGTAAGTTTTTATGCGCTTAAAAGCATTTTCAGGCCGAATGAGCTGATTTCTGCCAATTGCAGCAAAATACTGAAAGGAAAGTGGGTTTGCCTTCATATTTGACCCAGAACAACTCAGTTCAGCATGGAAATATCATTGCAACAGCTTTTATTTAGCCAGAAATCAAGAGTGTAAGTTTTTATGCGCTTAAAAGCATTTTCAGGCCGAATGAGCAAATATGCTTGTTTCTGCCAATTGCAGAAAAATACTGAAAGGAAAGTGGGTTTGCCTTCATATTTGACCCAGAACAACTCAGTTCAGCATGGAAATATCATTGCAACAGCTTTTATTTAGCCAGAAATCAAGAGTGTAAGTTTTTATGCGCTTAAAAGCATTTTCAGTCCGAATGAGCTGATTTCTGCCAATTGCAGCAAAATACTGAAAGGAAAGTGGGTTTGCCTTCATATTTGACCCAGAATAACTCAGTTCAGCATGGAAATATCATTGCAACAGCTTTTATTTTGCCAGGAATCAAGAGTGTAAGTTTTTATGCGCTTAAAAGCATTTTCAGGCCGAATGAGCAAATATGCTTGTTTCTGCCAATTGCAGAAAAATACTGAAAGGAAAGTGGGTTTGCCTTCATATTTGACCCAGAACAACTCAGTTCAGCATGGAAATATCATTGCAACAGCTTTTATTTAGCCAGAAATCAAGAGTGTAAGTTTTTATGCGCTTAAAAGCATTTTCAGGCCGAATGAGCTGATTTCTGCCAATTCCAGCAAAATACTGAAAGGAAAGTGGGTTTGCCTTCATATTTGACCCAGAACAACTCAGTTCAGCATGGAAATATCATTACTTAAAAGCATTTTCAGGCCGAATGAGCAAATATGCTTGTTTCTGCCAATTGCAGAAAAATACTGAAAGGAAAGTGGGTTTGCCTTCATATTTGACCCAGAACAACTCAGTTCAGCATGGAAATATCATTGCAACAGCTTTTATTTAGCCAGAAATCAAGAGTGTAAGTTTTTATGCGCCTAATAGCATTTTCAGGCCGAATGAGCTGATTTCTGCCAATTGCAGCAAAATACTGAAAGGAAAGTGGGTTTGCCTTCATATTTGACCCAGAACAACTCAGTTCAGCATGGAAATATCATTGCAACAGCTTTTATTTAGCCAGAAATCAAGAGTGTAAGTTTTTATGCGCTTAAAAGCATTTTCAGGCCGAATGAGCTGATTTCTGCCAATTGCAGCAAAATACTGAAAGGAAAGTGGGTTTGCCTTCATATTTGACCCAGAACAACTCAGTTCAGCATGGAAATATCATTGCAACAGCTTTTATTTTGCCAGGAATCAAGAGTGTAAGTTTTTATGCGCTTAAAAGCATTTTCAGGCCGAATGAGCAAATATGCTTGTTTCTGCCAAATGCAGAAAAATATTGAAAGGAAAGTGGGTTTGCCTTCATATTTGACCCAGAACAACTCAGTTCAGCATGGAAATATCATTGCAACAGCTTTTATTTAGCCAGAAATCAAGAGTGTAAGTTTTTATGCGCTTAAAAGCATTTTCAGGCCGAATGAGCTGATTTCTGCCAATTGCAGCAAAATACTGAAAGGAAAGTGGGTTTGCCTTCATATTTGACCCAGAACAACTCAGTTCAGCATGGAAATATCATTGCAACAGCTTTTATTTAGCCAGAAATCAAGAGTGTAAGTTTTTATGCGCTTAAAAGCATTTTCAGGCCGAATGAGCTGATTTCTGCCAATTGCAGCAAAAGACTGAAAGGAAAGTGGGTTTGCCTTCATATTTGACCCAGAACAACTCAGTTCAGCATGGAAATATCATTGCAACAGCTTTTATTTAGCCAGAAATCAAGAGTGTAAGTTTTTATGTGCTTAAAAGCATTTTCAGGCCGAATGAGCAAATATGCTTGTTTCTGCCAATTGCAGCAAAAGACTGAAAGGAAAGTGGGTTTGCCTTCATATTTGACCCAGAACAACTCAGTTCAGCATGGAAATATCATTGCAACAGCTTTTATTTAGCCAGAAATCGAGAGTGTAAGTTTTTATGCGCTTAAAAGCATTTTCAGGCCGAATGAGCTGATTTCTGCCATTTGCAGCAAAACACTGAAAGGAAAGTGGGTTTGCCTTCATATTTGACCCAGAACAACTCAGTTCAGCATGGAAATATCATTGCTTAAAAGCATTTTCAGGCCGAATGAGCAAATATGCTTGTTTCTGCCAATTGCAGAAAAATACTCAAAGGAAAGTGGGTTTGCCTTCATATTTGACCCAGAACAACTCAGTTCAGCATGGAAATATCATTGCAACAGCTTTTATTTAGCCAGAAATCAAGAGTGTAAGTTTTTATGCGCCTAATAGCATTTTCAGGCCGAATGAGCTGATTTCTGCCAATTGCAGCAAAATACTGAAAGGAAAGTGGGTTTGCCTTCATATTTAACCCAGAACAACTCAGTTCAGCATGGAAATATCATTGCAACAGCTTTTATTTTGCCAGAAATCAAGAGTGTAAGTTTTTATGCGCTTAAAAGCATTTTCAGGCCGAATGAGCAAATATGCTTGTTTCTGCCAATTGCAGAAAAATACTGAAAGGAAAGTGGGTTTGCCTTCATATTTGACCCAGAACAACTCAGTTCAGCATGGAAATATCATTGCAACAGCTTTTATTTAGCCAGAAATCAAGAGTGTAAGTTTTTATGCGCCTAAAAGCATTTTCAGGCCGAATGAGCTGATTTCTGCCAATTGCAGCAAAAGACTGAAAGGAAAGTGGGTTTGCCTTCATATTTGACCCAGAATAACTCAGTTCAGCATGGAAATATCATTGCAACAGCTTTTATTTTGCCAGGAATCAAGAGTGTAAGTTTTTATGCGCTTAAAAGCATTTTCAGGCCGAATGAGCTGATTTCTGCCAATTGCAGCAAAAGACTGAAAGGAAAGTGGGTTTGCCTTCATATTTGACCCAGAACAACTCAGTTCAGCATGGAAATATCATTGCAACAGCTTTTATTTAGCCAGAAATCAAGAGTGTAAGTTTTTATGCGCTTAAAAGCATTTTCAGGCCGAATGAGCTGATTTCTGCCAATTGCAGCAAAACACTGAAAGGAAAGTGGGTTTGCCTTCATATTTGACCCAGAACAACTCAGTTCAGCATGGAAATATAATTGCAACAGCTTTTATTTAGCCAGAAATCAAGAGTGTAAGTTTTTATGTGCTTAAAAGCATTTTCAGGCCGAATGAGCAAATATGCTTGTTTCTGCCAATTGCAGCAAAATACTGAAAGGAAAGTGGGTTTGCCTTCATATTTGACCCAGAACAACTCAGTTCAGCATGGAAATATCATTGCAACAGCTTTTATTTAGCCAGAAATCAAGAGTGTAAGTTTTTATGCGCTTAAAAGCATTTTCAGGCCGAATGAGCTGATTTCTGCCAATTGCAGCAAAATACTGAAAGGAAAGTGGGTTTGCCTTCATATTTGACCCAGAACAACTCAGTTCAGCATGGAAATATCATTGCAACAGCTTTTATTTAGCCAGAAATCAAGAGTGTAAGTTTTTATGCGCTTAAAAGCATTTTCAGGCCGAATGAGCTGATTTCTGCCAATTGCAGCAAAAGACTGAAAGGAAAGTGGGTTTGCCTTCATATTTGACCCAGAACAACTCAGTTCAGCATGGAAATATCATTGCAACAGCTTTTATTTAGCCAGAAATCAAGAGTGTAAGTTTTTATGCGCTTAAAAGCATTTTCAGGCCGAATGAGCTGATTTCTGCCAATTGCAGCAAACTACTGAAAGGAAAGTGGGTTTGCCTTCATATTTGACCCAGAATAACTCAGTTCAGCATGGAAATATCATTGCAACAGCATTTATTTTGCCAGGAATCAAGAGTGTAAGTTTTTATGCGCTTAAAAGCATTTTTTCAGGCCGAATGAGCTGATTTCTGCCAATTGCAGCAAAAGACTGAAAGGAAAGTGGGTTTGCCTTCATATTTGACCCAGAACAACTCAGTTCAGCATGGAAATATCATTGCAACAGCTTTTATTTAGCCAGAAATCAAGAGTGTAAGTTTTTATGCGCTTAAAAGCATTTTCAGGCCGAATGAGCTGATTTCTGCCAATTGCAGCAAAAGACTGAAAGGAAAGTGGGTTTGCCTTCATATTTGACCCAGAACAACTCAGTTCAGCATGGAAATATCATTGCAACAGCTTTTATTTAGCCAGAAATCAAGAGTGTAAGTTTTTATGCGCTTAAAAGCATTTTCAGGCCGAATGAGCTGATTTCTGCCAATTGCAGCAAAAGACTGAAAGGAAAGTGGGTTTGCCTTCATATTTGACCCAGAACAACTCAGTTCAGCATGGAAATATCATTGCTTAAAAGCATTTTCAGGCCGAATGAGCAAATATGCTTGTTTCTGCCAATTGCAGAAAAATACTGAAAGGAAAGTGGGTTTGCCTTCATATTTGACCCAGAACAACTCAGTTCAGCATGGAAATATCATTGCAACAGCTTTTATTTAGCCAGAAATCAAGAGTGTAAGTTTTTATGCGCTTAAAAGCATTTTCAGGCCGAATGAGATGATTTCTGCCAATTCCAGCAAAATACTGAAAGGAAAGTGGGTTTGCCTTCATATTTGACCCAGAACAACTCAGTTCAGCATGGAAATATCATTGCAACAGCTTTTATTTAGCCAGAAATCAAGAGTGTAAGTTTTTATGCGCTTAAAAGCATTTTCAGGCCGAATGAGCTGATTTCTGCCAATTGCAGCAAAAGACTGAAAGGAAAGTGGGTTTGCCTTCATATTTGACCCAGAACAACTCAGTTCAGCATGGAAATATCATTGCAACAGCTTTTATTTAGCCAGAAATCAAGAGTGTAAGTTTTTATGCGCTTAAAAGCATTTTCAGGCCGAATGAGCTGATTTCTGCCAATTGCAGCAAAAGACTGAAAGGAAAGTGGGTTTGCCTTCATATTTGACCCAGAACAACTCAGTTCAGCATGGAAATATAATTGCAACAGCTTTTATTTAGCCAGAAATCAAGAGTGTAAGTTTTTATGTGCTTAAAAGCATTTTCAGGCCGAATGAGCAAATATGCTTGTTTCTGCCAATTGCAGCAAAATACTGAAAGGAAAGTGGGTTTGCCTTCATATTTGACCCAGAATAACTCAGTTCAGCATGGAAATATCATTGCAACAGCTTTTATTTTGCCAGGAATCAAGAGTGTAAGTTTTTATGCGCTTAAAAGCATTTTCAGGCCGAATGAGCAAATATGCTTGTTTCTGCCAATTGCAGAAAAATACTGAAAGGAAAGTGGGTTTGCCTTCATATTTGACCCAGAACAACTCATTTCAGCATGGAAATATCATTGCAACAGCTTTTATTTAGCCAGAAATCAAGAGTGTAAGTTTTTATGCGCTTAAAAGCATTTTCAGGCCGAATGAGCTGATTTCTGCCAATTCCAGCAAAATACTGAAAGGAAAGTGGGTTTGCCTTCATATTTGACCCAGAACAACTCAGTTCAGCATGGAAATATCATTGCAACAGCTTTTATTTAGCCAGAAATCAAGAGTGTAAGTTTTTATGCGCTTAAAAGCATTTTCAGGCCGAATGAGCTGATTTCTGCCAATTGCAGCAAAAGACTGAAAGGAAAGTGGGTTTGCCTTCATATTTGACCCAGAACAACTCAGTTCAGCATGGAAATATCATTGCTTAAAAGCATTTTCAGGCCGAATGAGCAAATATGCTTGTTTCTGCCAATTGCAGAAAAATACTGAAAGGAAAGTGGGTTTGCCTTCATATTTGACCCAGAACAACTCAGTTCAGCATGGAAATATCATTGCAACAGCTTTTATTTAGCCAGAAATCAATAGTGTAAGTTTTTATGCGCCTAATAGCATTTTCAGGCCGAATGAGCTGATTTCTGCCAATTGCAGCAAAATACTGAAAGGAAAGTGGGTTTGCCTTCATATTTAACCCAGAACAACTCAGTTCAGCATGGAAATATCATTGCAACAGCTTTTATTTAGCCAGAAATCAAGAGTGTAAGTTTTTATGCGCTTAAAAGCATTTTCAGGCCGAATGAGCAAATATGCTTGTTTCTGCCAATTGCAGAAAAATACTGAAAGGAAAGTGGGTTTGCCTTCATATTTGACCCAGAACAACTCAGTTCAGCATGGAAATATCATTGCAACAGCTTTTATTTAGCCAGAAATCAAGAGTGTAAGTTTTTATGCGCCTAAAAGCATTTTCAGGCCGAATGAGCTGATTTCTGCCAATTGCAGCAAAAGACTGAAAGGAGAGTGGGTTTGCCTTCATATTTGACCCAGAATAACTCAGTTCAGCATGGAAATATCATTGCAACAGCTTTTATTTTGCCAGGAATCAAGAGTGTACGTTTTTATGCGCTTAAAAGCATTTTCAGGCCGAATGAGCAAATATGCTTGTTTCTGCCAATTGCAGAAAAATATTGAAAGGAAAGTGGGTTTGCCTTCATATTTGACCCAGAACAACTCAGTTCAGCATGGAAATATCATTGCAACAGCTTTTATTTAGCTAGAAATCAAGAGTGTAAGTTTTTATGCGCTTAAAAGCATTTTCAGGCCGAATGAGCTGATTTCTGCCAATTCCAGCAAAATACTGAAAGGAAAGTGGGTTTGCCTTCATATTTGACCCAGAACAACTCAGTTCAGCATGGAAATATCGTTGCAACAGCTTTTATTTAGCCAGAAATCAAGAGTGTAAGTTTTTATGCGCTTAAAAGCATTTTCAGGCCGAATGAGCTGATTTCTGCCAATTGCAGCAAAAGACTGAAAGGAAAGTGGGTTTGCCTTCATATTTGACCCAGAACAACTCAGTTCAGCATGGAAATATAATTGCAACAGCTTTTATTTAGCCAGAAATCAAGAGTGTAAGTTTTTATGTGCTTAAAAGCATTTTCAGGCCGAATGAGCAAATATGCTTGTTTCTGCCAATTGCAGCAAAATACTGAAAGGAAAGTGGGTTTGCCTTCATATTTGACCCAGAACAACTCAGTTCAGCATGGAAATATCATTGCAACAGCTTTTATTTAGCCAGAAATCAAGAGTGTAAGTTTTTATGCGCCTAAAAGCATTTTCAGGCCGAATGAGCTGATTTCTGCCAATTGCAGCAAAATACTGAAAGGAAAGTGGGTTTGCCTTCATATTTGACCCAGAACAACTCAGTTCAGCATGGAAATATCATTGCAACAGCTTTTATTTAGCCAGAAATCAAGAGTGTAAGTTTTTATGCGCTTAAAAGCATTTTCAGGCCGAATGAGCTGATTTCTGCCAATTGCAGCAAAAGACTGAAAGGAAAGTGGGTTTGCCTTCATATTTGACCCAGAACAACTCAGTTCAGCATGGAAATATCATTGCAACAGCTTTTATTTAGCCAGAAATCAAGAGTGTAAGTTTTTATGCGCTTAAAAGCATTTTCAGGCCGAATGAGCTGATTTCTGCCAATTGCAGCAAAAGACTGAAAGGAAAGTGGGTTTGCCTTCATATTTGACCCAGAACAACTCAGTTCAGCATGGAAATATCATTGCAACAGCTTTTATTTAGCCAGAAATCAAGAGTGTAAGTTTTTATGCGCTTAAAAGCATTTTCAGGCCGAATGAGCTTATTTCTGCCAATTGCAGCAAAAGACTGAAAGGAAAGTGGGTTTGCCTTCATATTTGACCCAGAACAACTCAGTTCAGCATGGAAATATAATTGCAACAGCTTTTATTTAGCCAGAAATCAAGAGTGTAAGTTTTTATGTGCTTAAAAGCATTTTCAGGCCGAATGAGCTGATTTCTGCCAATTGCAGCAAAATACTGAAAGGAAAGTGGGTTTGCCTTCATATTTGACCCAGAACAACTCAGTTCAGCATGGAAATATCATTGCAACAGCTTTTATTTAGCCAGAAATCAAGAGTGTAAGTTTTTATGCGCTTAAAAGCATTTTCAGGCCGAATGAGCTGATTTCTGCCAATTGCAGCAAAATACTGAAAGGAAAGTGGGTTTGCCTTCATATTTGACCCAGAACAACTCAGTTCAGCATGGAAATATCATTGCAACAGCTTTTATTTAGCCAGAAATCAAGAGTGTAAGTTTTTATGCGCTTAAAAGCATTTTCAGGCCGAATGAGCAAATATGCTTGTTTCTGCCAATTGCAGAAAAATACTGAAAGGAAAGTGGGTTTGCCTTCATATTTGACCCAGAACAACTCAGTTCAGCATGGAAATATCATTGCAACAGCTTTTATTTAGCCAGAAATCAAGAGTGTAAGTTTTTATGCGCTTAAAAGCATTTTCAGTCCGAATGAGCTGATTTCTGCCAATTGCAGCAAAATACTGAAAGGAAAGTGGGTTTGCCTTCATATTTGACCCAGAATAACTCAGTTCAGCATGGAAATATCATTGCAACAGCTTTTATTTTGCCAGGAATCAAGAGTGTAAGTTTTTATGCGCTTAAAAGCATTTTCAGGCCGAATGAGCAAATATGCTTGTTTCTGCCAATTGCAGAAAAATACTGAAAGGAAAGTGGGTTTGCCTTCATATTTGACCCAGAACAACTCAGTTCAGCATGGAAATATCATTGCAACAGCTTTTATTTAGCCAGAAATCAAGAGTGTAAGTTTTTATGCGCTTAAAAGCATTTTCAGGCCGAATGAGCTGATTTCTGCCAATTCCAGCAAAATACTGAAAGGAAAGTGGGTTTGCCTTCATATTTGACCCAGAACAACTCAGTTCAGCATGGAAATATCATTACTTAAAAGCATTTTCAGGCCGAATGAGCAAATATGCTTGTTTCTGCCAATTGCAGAAAAATACTGAAAGGAAAGTGGGTTTGCCTTCATATTTGACCCAGAACAACTCAGTTCAGCATGGAAATATCATTGCAACAGCTTTTATTTAGCCAGAAATCAAGAGTGTAAGTTTTTATGCGCCTAATAGCATTTTCAGGCCGAATGAGCTGATTTCTGCCAATTGCAGCAAAATACTGAAAGGAAAGTGGGTTTGCCTTCATATTTGACCCAGAACAACTCAGTTCAGCATGGAAATATCATTGCAACAGCTTTTATTTAGCCAGAAATCAAGAGTGTAAGTTTTTATGCGCTTAAAAGCATTTTCAGGCCGAATGAGCTGATTTCTGCCAATTGCAGCAAAATACTGAAAGGAAAGTGGGTTTGCCTTCATATTTGACCCAGAACAACTCAGTTCAGCATGGAAATATCATTGCAACAGCTTTTATTTTGCCAGGAATCAAGAGTGTAAGTTTTTATGCGCTTAAAAGCATTTTCAGGCCGAATGAGCAAATATGCTTGTTTCTGCCAAATGCAGAAAAATATTGAAAGGAAAGTGGGTTTGCCTTCATATTTGACCCAGAACAACTCAGTTCAGCATGGAAATATCATTGCAACAGCTTTTATTTAGCCAGAAATCAAGAGTGTAAGTTTTTATGCGCTTAAAAGCATTTTCAGGCCGAATGAGCTGATTTCTGCCAATTGCAGCAAAATACTGAAAGGAAAGTGGGTTTGCCTTCATATTTGACCCAGAACAACTCAGTTCAGCATGGAAATATCATTGCAACAGCTTTTATTTAGCCAGAAATCAAGAGTGTAAGTTTTTATGCGCTTAAAAGCATTTTCAGGCCGAATGAGCTGATTTCTGCCAATTGCAGCAAAAGACTGAAAGGAAAGTGGGTTTGCCTTCATATTTGACCCAGAACAACTCAGTTCAGCATGGAAATATCATTGCAACAGCTTTTATTTAGCCAGAAATCAAGAGTGTAAGTTTTTATGTGCTTAAAAGCATTTTCAGGCCGAATGAGCAAATATGCTTGTTTCTGCCAATTGCAGCAAAAGACTGAAAGGAAAGTGGGTTTGCCTTCATATTTGACCCAGAACAACTCAGTTCAGCATGGAAATATCATTGCAACAGCTTTTATTTAGCCAGAAATCGAGAGTGTAAGTTTTTATGCGCTTAAAAGCATTTTCAGGCCGAATGAGCTGATTTCTGCCATTTGCAGCAAAACACTGAAAGGAAAGTGGGTTTGCCTTCATATTTGACCCAGAACAACTCAGTTCAGCATGGAAATATCATTGCTTAAAAGCATTTTCAGGCCGAATGAGCAAATATGCTTGTTTCTGCCAATTGCAGAAAAATACTCAAAGGAAAGTGGGTTTGCCTTCATATTTGACCCAGAACAACTCAGTTCAGCATGGAAATATCATTGCAACAGCTTTTATTTAGCCAGAAATCAAGAGTGTAAGTTTTTATGCGCCTAATAGCATTTTCAGGCCGAATGAGCTGATTTCTGCCAATTGCAGCAAAATACTGAAAGGAAAGTGGGTTTGCCTTCATATTTAACCCAGAACAACTCAGTTCAGCATGGAAATATCATTGCAACAGCTTTTATTTTGCCAGAAATCAAGAGTGTAAGTTTTTATGCGCTTAAAAGCATTTTCAGGCCGAATGAGCAAATATGCTTGTTTCTGCCAATTGCAGAAAAATACTGAAAGGAAAGTGGGTTTGCCTTCATATTTGACCCAGAACAACTCAGTTCAGCATGGAAATATCATTGCAACAGCTTTTATTTAGCCAGAAATCAAGAGTGTAAGTTTTTATGCGCCTAAAAGCATTTTCAGGCCGAATGAGCTGATTTCTGCCAATTGCAGCAAAAGACTGAAAGGAAAGTGGGTTTGCCTTCATATTTGACCCAGAATAACTCAGTTCAGCATGGAAATATCATTGCAACAGCTTTTATTTTGCCAGGAATCAAGAGTGTAAGTTTTTATGCGCTTAAAAGCATTTTCAGGCCGAATGAGCTGATTTCTGCCAATTGCAGCAAAAGACTGAAAGGAAAGTGGGTTTGCCTTCATATTTGACCCAGAACAACTCAGTTCAGCATGGAAATATCATTGCAACAGCTTTTATTTAGCCAGAAATCAAGAGTGTAAGTTTTTATGCGCTTAAAAGCATTTTCAGGCCGAATGAGCTGATTTCTGCCAATTGCAGCAAAACACTGAAAGGAAAGTGGGTTTGCCTTCATATTTGACCCAGAACAACTCAGTTCAGCATGGAAATATAATTGCAACAGCTTTTATTTAGCCAGAAATCAAGAGTGTAAGTTTTTATGTGCTTAAAAGCATTTTCAGGCCGAATGAGCAAATATGCTTGTTTCTGCCAATTGCAGCAAAATACTGAAAGGAAAGTGGGTTTGCCTTCATATTTGACCCAGAACAACTCAGTTCAGCATGGAAATATCATTGCAACAGCTTTTATTTAGCCAGAAATCAAGAGTGTAAGTTTTTATGCGCTTAAAAGCATTTTCAGGCCGAATGAGCTGATTTCTGCCAATTGCAGCAAAATACTGAAAGGAAAGTGGGTTTGCCTTCATATTTGACCCAGAACAACTCAGTTCAGCATGGAAATATCATTGCAACAGCTTTTATTTAGCCAGAAATCAAGAGTGTAAGTTTTTATGCGCTTAAAAGCATTTTCAGGCCGAATGAGCTGATTTCTGCCAATTGCAGCAAAAGACTGAAAGGAAAGTGGGTTTGCCTTCATATTTGACCCAGAACAACTCAGTTCAGCATGGAAATATCATTGCAACAGCTTTTATTTAGCCAGAAATCAAGAGTGTAAGTTTTTATGCGCTTAAAAGCATTTTCAGGCCGAATGAGCTGATTTCTGCCAATTGCAGCAAACTACTGAAAGGAAAGTGGGTTTGCCTTCATATTTGACCCAGAATAACTCAGTTCAGCATGGAAATATCATTGCAACAGCATTTATTTTGCCAGGAATCAAGAGTGTAAGTTTTTATGCGCTTAAAAGCATTTTTTCAGGCCGAATGAGCTGATTTCTGCCAATTGCAGCAAAAGACTGAAAGGAAAGTGGGTTTGCCTTCATATTTGACCCAGAACAACTCAGTTCAGCATGGAAATATCATTGCAACAGCTTTTATTTAGCCAGAAATCAAGAGTGTAAGTTTTTATGCGCTTAAAAGCATTTTCAGGCCGAATGAGCTGATTTCTGCCAATTGCAGCAAAAGACTGAAAGGAAAGTGGGTTTGCCTTCATATTTGACCCAGAACAACTCAGTTCAGCATGGAAATATCATTGCAACAGCTTTTATTTAGCCAGAAATCAAGAGTGTAAGTTTTTATGCGCTTAAAAGCATTTTCAGGCCGAATGAGCTGATTTCTGCCAATTGCAGCAAAAGACTGAAAGGAAAGTGGGTTTGCCTTCATATTTGACCCAGAACAACTCAGTTCAGCATGGAAATATCATTGCTTAAAAGCATTTTCAGGCCGAATGAGCAAATATGCTTGTTTCTGCCAATTGCAGAAAAATACTGAAAGGAAAGTGGGTTTGCCTTCATATTTGACCCAGAACAACTCAGTTCAGCATGGAAATATCATTGCAACAGCTTTTATTTAGCCAGAAATCAAGAGTGTAAGTTTTTATGCGCTTAAAAGCATTTTCAGGCCGAATGAGATGATTTCTGCCAATTCCAGCAAAATACTGAAAGGAAAGTGGGTTTGCCTTCATATTTGACCCAGAACAACTCAGTTCAGCATGGAAATATCATTGCAACAGCTTTTATTTAGCCAGAAATCAAGAGTGTAAGTTTTTATGCGCTTAAAAGCATTTTCAGGCCGAATGAGCTGATTTCTGCCAATTGCAGCAAAAGACTGAAAGGAAAGTGGGTTTGCCTTCATATTTGACCCAGAACAACTCAGTTCAGCATGGAAATATCATTGCAACAGCTTTTATTTAGCCAGAAATCAAGAGTGTAAGTTTTTATGCGCTTAAAAGCATTTTCAGGCCGAATGAGCTGATTTCTGCCAATTGCAGCAAAAGACTGAAAGGAAAGTGGGTTTGCCTTCATATTTGACCCAGAACAACTCAGTTCAGCATGGAAATATAATTGCAACAGCTTTTATTTAGCCAGAAATCAAGAGTGTAAGTTTTTATGTGCTTAAAAGCATTTTCAGGCCGAATGAGCAAATATGCTTGTTTCTGCCAATTGCAGCAAAATACTGAAAGGAAAGTGGGTTTGCCTTCATATTTGACCCAGAATAACTCAGTTCAGCATGGAAATATCATTGCAACAGCTTTTATTTTGCCAGGAATCAAGAGTGTAAGTTTTTATGCGCTTAAAAGCATTTTCAGGCCGAATGAGCAAATATGCTTGTTTCTGCCAATTGCAGAAAAATACTGAAAGGAAAGTGGGTTTGCCTTCATATTTGACCCAGAACAACTCATTTCAGCATGGAAATATCATTGCAACAGCTTTTATTTAGCCAGAAATCAAGAGTGTAAGTTTTTATGCGCTTAAAAGCATTTTCAGGCCGAATGAGCTGATTTCTGCCAATTCCAGCAAAATACTGAAAGGAAAGTGGGTTTGCCTTCATATTTGACCCAGAACAACTCAGTTCAGCATGGAAATATCATTGCAACAGCTTTTATTTAGCCAGAAATCAAGAGTGTAAGTTTTTATGCGCTTAAAAGCATTTTCAGGCCGAATGAGCTGATTTCTGCCAATTGCAGCAAAAGACTGAAAGGAAAGTGGGTTTGCCTTCATATTTGACCCAGAACAACTCAGTTCAGCATGGAAATATCATTGCTTAAAAGCATTTTCAGGCCGAATGAGCAAATATGCTTGTTTCTGCCAATTGCAGAAAAATACTGAAAGGAAAGTGGGTTTGCCTTCATATTTGACCCAGAACAACTCAGTTCAGCATGGAAATATCATTGCAACAGCTTTTATTTAGCCAGAAATCAATAGTGTAAGTTTTTATGCGCCTAATAGCATTTTCAGGCCGAATGAGCTGATTTCTGCCAATTGCAGCAAAATACTGAAAGGAAAGTGGGTTTGCCTTCATATTTAACCCAGAACAACTCAGTTCAGCATGGAAATATCATTGCAACAGCTTTTATTTAGCCAGAAATCAAGAGTGTAAGTTTTTATGCGCTTAAAAGCATTTTCAGGCCGAATGAGCAAATATGCTTGTTTCTGCCAATTGCAGAAAAATACTGAAAGGAAAGTGGGTTTGCCTTCATATTTGACCCAGAACAACTCAGTTCAGCATGGAAATATCATTGCAACAGCTTTTATTTAGCCAGAAATCAAGAGTGTAAGTTTGTATGCGCCTAAAAGCATTTTCAGGCCGAATGAGCTGATTTCTGCCAATTGCAGCAAAAGACTGAAAGGAAAGTGGGTTTGCCTTCATATTTGACCCAGAATAACTCAGTTCAGCATGGAAATATCATTGCAACAGCTTTTATTTTGCCAGGAATCAAGAGTGTACGTTTTTATGCGCTTAAAAGCATTTTCAGGCCGAATGAGCAAATATGCTTGTTTCTGCCAATTGCAGAAAAATATTGAAAGGAAAGTGGGTTTGCCTTCATATTTGACCCAGAACAACTCAGTTCAGCATGGAAATATCATTGCAACAGCTTTTATTTAGCCAGAAATCAAGAGTGTAAGTTTTTATGCGCTTAAAAGCATTTTCAGGCCGAATGAGCTGATTTCTGCCAATTCCAGCAAAATACTGAAAGGAAAGTGGGTTTGCCTTCATATTTGACCCAGAACAACTCAGTTCAGCATGGAAATATCGTTGCAACAGCTTTTATTTAGCCAGAAATCAAGAGTGTAAGTTTTTATGCGCTTAAAAGCATTTTCAGGCCGAATGAGCTGATTTCTGCCAATTGCAGCAAAAGACTGAAAGGAAAGTGGGTTTGCCTTCATATTTGACCCAGAACAACTCAGTTCAGCATGGAAATATAATTGCAACAGCTTTTATTTAGCCAGAAATCAAGAGTGTAAGTTTTTATGTGCTTAAAAGCATTTTCAGGCCGAATGAGCAAATATGCTTGTTTCTGCCAATTGCAGCAAAATACTGAAAGGAAAGTGGGTTTGCCTTCATATTTGACCCAGAACAACTCAGTTCAGCATGGAAATATCATTGCAACAGCTTTTATTTAGCCAGAAATCAAGAGTGTAAGTTTTTATGCGCCTAAAAGCATTTTCAGGCCGAATGAGCTGATTTCTGCCAATTGCAGCAAAAGACTGAAAGGAAAGTGGGTTTGCCTTCATATTTGACCCAGAATAACTCAGTTCAGCATGGAAATATCATTGCAACAGCTTTTATTTTGCCAGGAATCAAGAGTGTAAGTTTTTATGCGCTTAAAAGCATTTTCAGGCCGAATGAGCTGATTTCTGCCAATTGCAGCAAAAGACTGAAAGGAAAGTGGGTTTGCCTTCATATTTGACCCAGAACAACTCAGTTCAGCATGGAAATATCATTGCAACAGCTTTTATTTAGCCAGAAATCAAGAGTGTAAGTTTTTATGCGCTTAAAAGCATTTTCAGGCCGAATGAGCTGATTTCTGCCAATTGCAGCAAAAGACTGAAAGGAAAGTGCGTTTGCCTTCATATTTGACCCAGAACAACTCAGTTCAGCATGGAAATATCATTGCAACAGCTTTTATTTAGCCAGAAATCAAGAGTGTAAGTTTTTATGTGCTTAAAAGCATTTTCAGGCCGAATGAGCAAATATGCTTGTTTCTGCCAATTGCAGCAAAATACTGAAAGGAAAGTGGGTTTGCCTTCATATTTGACCCAGAACAACTCAGTTCAGCATGGAAATATCATTGCAACAGCTTTTATTTAGCCAGAAATCAAGAGTGTAAGTTTTTATGCGCCTAAAAGCATTTTCAGGCCGAATGAGCTGATTTCTGCCAATTGCAGCAAAAGACTGAAAGGAAAGTGGGTTTGCCTTCATATTTGACCCAGAACAACTCAGTTCAGCATGGAAATATCATTGCAACAGCTTTTATTTAGCCAGAAATCAAGAGTGTAAGTTTTTATGCGCTTAAAAGCATTTTCAGGCCGAATGAGCTGATTTCTGCCAATTGCAGCAAAAGACTGAAAGGAAAGTGGGTTTGCCTTCATATTTGACCCAGAACAACTCAGTTCAGCATGGAAATATCATTGCAACAGCTTTTATTTAGCCAGAAATCAAGAGTGTAAGTTTTTATGCGCTTAAAAGCATTTTCAGGCCGAATGAGCTGATTTCTGCCAATTCCAGCAAAATACTGAAAGGAAAGTGGGTTTGCCTTCATATTTGACCCAGAACAACTCAGTTCAGCATGGAAATATCGTTGCAACAGCTTTTATTTAGCCAGAAATCAAGAGTGTAAGTTTTTATGCGCTTAAAAGCATTTTCAGGCCGAATGAGCTGATTTCTGCCAATTGCAGCAAAAGACTGAAAGGAAAGTGGGTTTGCCTTCATATTTGACCCAGAACAACTCAGTTCAGCATGGAAATATAATTGCAACAGCTTTTATTTAGCCAGAAATCAAGAGTGTAAGTTTTTATGTGCTTAAAAGCATTTTCAGGCCGAATGAGCAAATATGCTTGTTTCTGCCAATTGCAGCAAAATACTGAAAGGAAAGTGGGTTTGCCTTCATATTTGACCCAGAACAACTCAGTTCAGCATGGAAATATCATTGCAACAGCTTTTATTTAGCCAGAAATCAAGAGTGTAAGTTTTTATGCGCCTAAAAGCATTTTCAGGCCGAATGAGCTGATTTCTGCCAATTGCAGCAAAAGACTGAAAGGAAAGTGGGTTTGCCTTCATATTTGACCCAGAATAACTCAGTTCAGCATGGAAATATCATTGCAACAGCTTTTATTTTGCCAGGAATCAAGAGTGTAAGTTTTTATGCGCTTAAAAGCATTTTCAGGCCGAATGAGCAAATATGCTTGTTTCTGCCAATTGCAGAAAAATACTGAAAGGAAAGTGGGTTTGCCTTCATATTTGACCCAGAACAACTCATTTCAGCATGGAAATATCATTGCAACAGCTTTTATTTAGCCAGAAATCAAGAGTGTAAGTTTTTATGCGCTTAAAAGCATTTTCAGGCCGAATGAGCTGATTTCTGCCAATTCCAGCAAAATACTGAAAGGAAAGTGGGTTTGCCTTCATATTTGACCCAGAAAAACTCAGTTCAGCATGGAAATATCATTGCAACAGCTTTTATTTAGCCAGAAATCAAGAGTGTAAGTTTTTATGCGCTTAAAAGCATTTTCAGGCCGAATGAGCTGATTTCTGCCAATTGCAGCAAAAGACTGAAAGGAAAGTGGGTTTGCCTTCATATTTGACCCAGAACAACTCAGTTCAGCATGGAAATATCATTGCTTAAAAGCATTTTCAGGCCGAATGAGCAAATATGCTTGTTTCTGCCAATTGCAGAAAAATACTGAAAGGAAAGTGGGTTTGCCTTCATATTTGACCCAGAACAACTCAGTTCAGCATGGAAATATCATTGCAACAGCTTTTATTTAGCCAGAAATCAATAGTGTAAGTTTTTATGCGCCTAATAGCATTTTCAGGCCGAATGAGCTGATTTCTGCCAATTGCAGCAAAATACTGAAAGGAAAGTGGGTTTGCCTTCATATTTAACCCAGAACAACTCAGTTCAGCATGGAAATATCATTGCAACAGCTTTTATTTTGCCAGGAATCAAGAGTGTAAGTTTTTATGCGCCTAAAAGCATTTTCAGGCCGAAGGAGCTGATTTCTGCCAATTGCAGCAAAAGACTGAAAGGAAAGTGGGTTTGCCTTCATATTTGACCCAGAACAACTCAGTTCAGCATGGAAATATCATTGCAACAGCTTTTATTTAGCCAGAAATCAAGAGTGTAAGTTTTTATGCGCTTAAAAGCATTTTCAGGCCGAATGAGCTGATTTCTGCCAATTGCAGCAAAAGACTGAAAGGAAAGTGGGTTTGCCTACATATTTGACCCAGAACAACTCAGTTCAGCATGGAAATATCATTGCAACAGCTTTTATTTAGCCAGAAATCAAGAGTGTAAGTTTTTATGCGCCTAAAAGCATTTTCAGGCCGAAGGAGCTGATTTCTGCCAATTGCAGCAAAAGACTGAAAGGAAAGTGGGTTTGCCTTCATATTTGACCCAGAACAACTCAGTTCAGCATGGAAATGTCATTGCAACAGCTTTTATTTAGCCAGAAATCAAGAGTGTAAGTTTTTATGCGCTTAAAAGCATTTTCAGGCCGAATGAGCTGATTTCTGCCAATTGCAGCAAAAGACTGAAAGGAAAGTGGGTTTGCCTTCATATTTGACCCAGAACAACTCAGTTCAGCATGGAAATATCATTGCAACAGCTTTTATTTAGCCAGAAATCAAGAGTGTAAGTTTTTATGCGCTTAAAAGCATTTTCAGGCCGAATGAGCTGATTTCTGCCAATTGCAGCAAAAGACTGAAAGGAAAGTGGGTTTGCCTTCATATTTGACCCAGAACAACTCAGTTCAGCATGGAAATATAATTGCAACAGCTTTTATTTAGCCAGAAATCAAGAGTGTAAGTTTTTATGTGCTTAAAAGCATTTTCAGGCCGAATGAGCAAATATGCTTGTTTCTGCCAATTGCAGCAAAATACTGAAAGGAAAGTGGGTTTGCCTTCATATTTGACCCAGAACAACTCAGTTCAGCATGGAAATATCATTGCAACAGCTTTTATTTAGCCAGAAATCAAGAGTGTAAGTTTTTATGCGCCTAAAAGCATTTTCAGGCCGAATGAGCTGATTTCTGCCAATTGCAGCAAAATACTGAAAGGAAAGTGGGTTTGCCTTCATATTTGACCCAGAACAACTCAGTTCAGCATGGAAATATCATTGCAACAGCTTTTATTTAGCCAGAAATCAAGAGTGTAAGTTTTTATGCGCTTAAAAGCATTTTCAGGCCGAATGAGCTGATTTCTGCCAATTGCAGCAAACTACTGAAAGGAAAGTGGGTTTGCCTTCATATTTGACCTAGAATAACTCAGTTCAGCATGGAAATATCATTGCAACAGCTTTTATTTTGCCAGGAATCAAGAGTGTAAGTTTTTATGCGCTTAAAAGCATTTTCAGGCCGAATGAGCTGATTTCTGCCAATTGCAGCAAAAGACTGAAAGGAAAGTGGGTTTGCCTTCATATTTGACCCAGAACAACTCAGTTCAGCATGGAAATATCATTGCAACAGCTTTTATTTAGCCAGAAATCAAGAGTGTAAGTTTTTATGCGCTTAAAAGCATTTTCAGGCCGAATGAGCTGATTTCTGCCAATTGCAGCAAAATACTGAAAGGAAAGTGGGTTTGCCTTCATATTTGACCCAGAACAACTCAGTTCAGCATGGAAATATCATTGCAACAGCTTTTATTTAGCCAGAAATCAAGAGTGTAAGTTTTTATGCGCTTAAAAGCATTTTCAGGCCGAATGAGCTGATTTCTGCCAATTGCAGCAAAAGACTGAAAGGAAAGTGGGTTTGCCTTCATATTTGACCCAGAACAACTCATTTCAGCATGGAAATATCATTGCAACAGCTTTTATTTAGCCAGAAATCAAGAGTGTAAGTTTTTATGCGCTTAAAAGCATTTTCAGGCCGAATGAGCTGATTTCTGCCAATTCCAGCAAAATACTGAAAGGAAAGTGGGTTTGCCTTCATATTTGACCCAGAACAACTCAGTTCAGCATGGAAATATCATTGCAACAGCTTTTATTTAGCCAGAAATCAAGAGTGTAAGTTTTTATGCGCTTAAAAGCATTTTCAGGCCGAATGAGCTGATTTCTGCCAATTGCAGCAAAAGACTGAAAGGAAAGTGGGTTTGCCTTCATATTTGACCCAGAACAACTCAGTTCAGCATGGAAATATCATTGCTTAAAAGCATTTTCAGGCCGAATGAGCAAATATGCTTGTTTCTGCCAATTGCAGAAAAATACTGAAAGGAAAGTGGGTTTGCCTTCATATTTGACCCAGAACAACTCAGTTCAGCATGGAAATATCATTGCAACAGCTTTTATTTAGCCAGAAATCAATAGTGTAAGTTTTTATGCGCCTAATAGCAATTTCAGGCCGAATGAGATGATTTCTGCCAATTGCAGCAAAATACTGAAAGGAAAGTGGGTTTGCCTTCATATTTAACCCAGAACAACTCAGTTCAGCATGGAAATATCATTGCAACAGCTTTTATTTAGCCAGAAATCAAGAGTGTAAGTTTTTATGCGCTTAAAAGCATTTTCAGGCCGAATGAGCAAATATGCTTGTTTCTGCCAATTGCAGAAAAATACTGAAAGGAAAGTGGGTTTGCCTTCATATTTGACCCAGAACAACTCAGTTCAGCATGGAAATATCATTGCAACAGCTTTTATTTAGCCAGAAATCAAGAGTGTAAGTTTGTATGCGCCTAAAAGCATTTTCAGGCCGAATGAGCTGATTTCTGCCAATTGCAGCAAAAGACTGAAAGGAAAGTGGGTTTGCCTTCATATTTGACCCAGAATAACTCAGTTCAGCATGGAAATATCATTGCAACAGCTTTTATTTTGCCAGGAATCAAGAGTGTACGTTTTTATGCGCTTAAAAGCATTTTCAGGCCGAATGAGCAAATATGCTTGTTTCTGCCAATTGCAGAAAAATATTGAAAGGAAAGTGGGTTTGCCTTCATATTTGACCCAGAACAACTCAGTTCAGCATGGAAATATCATTGCAACAGCTTTTATTTAGCCAGAAATCAAGAGTGTAAGTTTTTATGCGCTTAAAAGCATTTTCAGGCCGAATGAGCTGATTTCTGCCAATTCCAGCAAAATACTGAAAGGAAAGTGGGTTTGCCTTCATATTTGACCCAGAACAACTCAGTTCAGCATGGAAATATCGTTGCAACAGCTTTTATTTAGCCAGAAATCAAGAGTGTAAGTTTTTATGCGCTTAAAAGCATTTTCAGGCCGAATGAGCTGATTTCTGCCAATTGCAGCAAAAGACTGAAAGGAAAGTGGGTTTGCCTTCATATTTGACCCAGAACAACTCAGTTCAGCATGGAAATATAATTGCAACAGCTTTTATTTAGCCAGAAATCAAGAGTGTAAGTTTTTATGTGCTTAAAAGCATTTTCAGGCCGAATGAGCAAATATGCTTGTTTCTGCCAATTGCAGCAAAATACTGAAAGGAAAGTGGGTTTGCCTTCATATTTGACCCAGAACAACTCAGTTCAGCATGGAAATATCATTGCAACAGCTTTTATTTAGCCAGAAATCAAGAGTGTAAGTTTTTATGCGCCTAAAAGCATTTTCAGGCCGAATGAGCTGATTTCTGCCAATTGCAGCAAAAGACTGAAAGGAAAGTGGGTTTGCCTTCATATTTGACCCAGAATAACTCAGTTCAGCATGGAAATATCATTGCAACAGCTTTTATTTTGCCAGGAATCAAGAGTGTAAGTTTTTATGCGCTTAAAAGCATTTTCAGGCCGAATGAGCTGATTTCTGCCAATTGCAGCAAAAGACTGAAAGGAAAGTGGGTTTGCCTTCATATTTGACCCAGAACAACTCAGTTCAGCATGGAAATATCATTGCAACAGCTTTTATTTAGCCAGAAATCAAGAGTGTAAGTTTTTATGCGCTTAAAAGCATTTTCAGGCCGAATGAGCTGATTTCTGCCAATTGCAGCAAAAGACTGAAAGGAAAGTGCGTTTGCCTTCATATTTGACCCAGAACAACTCAGTTCAGCATGGAAATATCATTGCAACAGCTTTTATTTAGCCAGAAATCAAGAGTGTAAGTTTTTATGTGCTTAAAAGCATTTTCAGGCCGAATGAGCAAATATGCTTGTTTCTGCCAATTGCAGCAAAATACTGAAAGGAAAGTGGGTTTGCCTTCATATTTGACCCAGAACAACTCAGTTCAGCATGGAAATATCATTGCAACAGCTTTTATTTAGCCAGAAATCAAGAGTGTAAGTTTTTATGCGCCTAAAAGCATTTTCAGGCCGAATGAGCTGATTTCTGCCAATTGCAGCAAAAGACTGAAAGGAAAGTGGGTTTGCCTTCATATTTGACCCAGAACAACTCAGTTCAGCATGGAAATATCATTGCAACAGCTTTTATTTAGCCAGAAATCAAGAGTGTAAGTTTTTATGCGCTTAAAAGCATTTTCAGGCCGAATGAGCTGATTTCTGCCAATTGCAGCAAAAGACTGAAAGGAAAGTGGGTTTGCCTTCATATTTGACCCAGAACAACTCAGTTCAGCATGGAAATATCATTGCAACAGCTTTTATTTAGCCAGAAATCAAGAGTGTAAGTTTTTATGCGCTTAAAAGCATTTTCAGGCCGAATGAGCTGATTTCTGCCAATTCCAGCAAAATACTGAAAGGAAAGTGGGTTTGCCTTCATATTTGACCCAGAACAACTCAGTTCAGCATGGAAATATCGTTGCAACAGCTTTTATTTAGCCAGAAATCAAGAGTGTAAGTTTTTATGCGCTTAAAAGCATTTTCAGGCCGAATGAGCTGATTTCTGCCAATTGCAGCAAAAGACTGAAAGGAAAGTGGGTTTGCCTTCATATTTGACCCAGAACAACTCAGTTCAGCATGGAAATATAATTGCAACAGCTTTTATTTAGCCAGAAATCAAGAGTGTAAGTTTTTATGTGCTTAAAAGCATTTTCAGGCCGAATGAGCAAATATGCTTGTTTCTGCCAATTGCAGCAAAATACTGAAAGGAAAGTGGGTTTGCCTTCATATTTGACCCAGAACAACTCAGTTCAGCATGGAAATATCATTGCAACAGCTTTTATTTAGCCAGAAATCAAGAGTGTAAGTTTTTATGCGCCTAAAAGCATTTTCAGGCCGAATGAGCTGATTTCTGCCAATTGCAGCAAAAGACTGAAAGGAAAGTGGGTTTGCCTTCATATTTGACCCAGAATAACTCAGTTCAGCATGGAAATATCATTGCAACAGCTTTTATTTTGCCAGGAATCAAGAGTGTAAGTTTTTATGCGCTTAAAAGCATTTTCAGGCCGAATGAGCAAATATGCTTGTTTCTGCCAATTGCAGAAAAATACTGAAAGGAAAGTGGGTTTGCCTTCATATTTGACCCAGAACAACTCATTTCAGCATGGAAATATCATTGCAACAGCTTTTATTTAGCCAGAAATCAAGAGTGTAAGTTTTTATGCGCTTAAAAGCATTTTCAGGCCGAATGAGCTGATTTCTGCCAATTCCAGCAAAATACTGAAAGGAAAGTGGGTTTGCCTTCATATTTGACCCAGAAAAACTCAGTTCAGCATGGAAATATCATTGCAACAGCTTTTATTTAGCCAGAAATCAAGAGTGTAAGTTTTTATGCGCTTAAAAGCATTTTCAGGCCGAATGAGCTGATTTCTGCCAATTGCAGCAAAAGACTGAAAGGAAAGTGGGTTTGCCTTCATATTTGACCCAGAACAACTCAGTTCAGCATGGAAATATCATTGCTTAAAAGCATTTTCAGGCCGAATGAGCAAATATGCTTGTTTCTGCCAATTGCAGAAAAATACTGAAAGGAAAGTGGGTTTGCCTTCATATTTGACCCAGAACAACTCAGTTCAGCATGGAAATATCATTGCAACAGCTTTTATTTAGCCAGAAATCAATAGTGTAAGTTTTTATGCGCCTAATAGCATTTTCAGGCCGAATGAGCTGATTTCTGCCAATTGCAGCAAAATACTGAAAGGAAAGTGGGTTTGCCTTCATATTTAACCCAGAACAACTCAGTTCAGCATGGAAATATCATTGCAACAGCTTTTATTTTGCCAGGAATCAAGAGTGTAAGTTTTTATGCGCCTAAAAGCATTTTCAGGCCGAAGGAGCTGATTTCTGCCAATTGCAGCAAAAGACTGAAAGGAAAGTGGGTTTGCCTTCATATTTGACCCAGAACAACTCAGTTCAGCATGGAAATATCATTGCAACAGCTTTTATTTAGCCAGAAATCAAGAGTGTAAGTTTTTATGCGCTTAAAAGCATTTTCAGGCCGAATGAGCTGATTTCTGCCAATTGCAGCAAAAGACTGAAAGGAAAGTGGGTTTGCCTACATATTTGACCCAGAACAACTCAGTTCAGCATGGAAATATCATTGCAACAGCTTTTATTTAGCCAGAAATCAAGAGTGTAAGTTTTTATGCGCCTAAAAGCATTTTCAGGCCGAAGGAGCTGATTTCTGCCAATTGCAGCAAAAGACTGAAAGGAAAGTGGGTTTGCCTTCATATTTGACCCAGAACAACTCAGTTCAGCATGGAAATATCATTGCAACAGCTTTTATTTAGCCAGAAATCAAGAGTGTAAGTTTTTATGCGCTTAAAAGCATTTTCAGGCCGAATGAGCTGATTTCTGCCAATTGCAGCAAAAGACTGAAAGGAAAGTGGGTTTGCCTTCATATTTGACCCAGAACAACTCAGTTCAGCATGGAAATATCATTGCAACAGCTTTTATTTAGCCAGAAATCAAGAGTGTAAGTTTTTATGCGCTTAAAAGCATTTTCAGGCCGAATGAGCTGATTTCTGCCAATTGCAGCAAAAGACTGAAAGGAAAGTGGGTTTGCCTTCATATTTGACCCAGAACAACTCAGTTCAGCATGGAAATATAATTGCAACAGCTTTTATTTAGCCAGAAATCAAGAGTGTAAGTTTTTATGTGCTTAAAAGCATTTTCAGGCCGAATGAGCAAATATGCTTGTTTCTGCCAATTGCAGCAAAATACTGAAAGGAAAGTGGGTTTGCCTTCATATTTGACCCAGAACAACTCAGTTCAGCATGGAAATATCATTGCAACAGCTTTTATTTAGCCAGAAATCAAGAGTGTAAGTTTTTATGCGCCTAAAAGCATTTTCAGGCCGAATGAGCTGATTTCTGCCAATTGCAGCAAAATACTGAAAGGAAAGTGGGTTTGCCTTCATATTTGACCCAGAACAACTCAGTTCAGCATGGAAATATCATTGCAACAGCTTTTATTTAGCCAGAAATCAAGAGTGTAAGTTTTTATGCGCTTAAAAGCATTTTCAGGCCGAATGAGCTGATTTCTGCCAATTGCAGCAAACTACTGAAAGGAAAGTGGGTTTGCCTTCATATTTGACCTAGAATAACTCAGTTCAGCATGGAAATATCATTGCAACAGCTTTTATTTTGCCAGGAATCAAGAGTGTAAGTTTTTATGCGCTTAAAAGCATTTTCAGGCCGAATGAGCTGATTTCTGCCAATTGCAGCAAAAGACTGAAAGGAAAGTGGGTTTGCCTTCATATTTGACCCAGAACAACTCAGTTCAGCATGGAAATATCATTGCAACAGCTTTTATTTAGCCAGAAATCAAGAGTGTAAGTTTTTATGCGCTTAAAAGCATTTTCAGGCCGAATGAGCTGATTTCTGCCAATTGCAGCAAAATACTGAAAGGAAAGTGGGTTTGCCTTCATATTTGACCCAGAACAACTCAGTTCAGCATGGAAATATCATTGCAACAGCTTTTATTTAGCCAGAAATCAAGAGTGTAAGTTTTTATGCGCTTAAAAGCATTTTCAGGCCGAATGAGCTGATTTCTGCCAATTGCAGCAAAAGACTGAAAGGAAAGTGGGTTTGCCTTCATATTTGACCCAGAACAACTCAGTTCAGCATGGAAATATCATTGCAACAGCTTTTATTTAGCCAGAAATCAAGAGTGTAAGTTTTTATGCGCTTAAAAGCATTTTCAGGCCGAATGAGCTGATTTCTGCCAATTGCAGCAAAAGACTGAAAGGAAAGTGGGTTTGCCTTCATATTTGACCCAGAACAACTCAGTTCAGCATGGAAATATCATTGCAACAGCTTTTATTTAGCCAGAAATCAAGAGTGTAAGTTTTTATGCGCCTAAAAGCATTTTCAGGCCGAATGAGCTGATTTCTGCCAATTGCAGCAAAAGACTGAAAGGAAAGTGGGTTTGCCTTCATATTTGACCCAGAACAACTCAGTTCAGCATGGAAATATCATTGCAACAGCTTTTATTTAGCCAGAAATCAAGAGTGTAAGTTTTTATGCGCTTAAAAGCATTTTCAGGCCGAATGAGCTGATTTCTGCCAATTGCAGCAAAAGACTGAAAGGAAAGTGGGTTTGCCTTCATATTTGACCCAGAATAACTCAGTTCAACATGGAAATATCATTGCAACAGCTTTTATTTTGCCAGGAATCAAGAGTGTAAGTTTTTATGCGCTTAAAAGCATTTTCAGGCCGAATGAGCAAATATGCTTGTTTCTGCCAATTGCAGAAAAATACTGAAAGGAAAGTGGGTTTGCCTTCATATTTGACCCAGAACAACTCAGTTCAGCATGGAAATATCATTGCAACAGCTTTTATTTAGCCAGAAATCAAGAGTGTAAGTTTTTATGCGCTTAAAAGCATTTTCAGGCCGAATGAGATGATTTCTGCCAATTCCAGCAAAATACTGAAAGGAAAGTGGGTTTGCCTTCATATTTGACCCAGAACAACTCAGTTCAGCATGGAAATATCATTGCAACAGCTTTTATTTAGCCAGAAATCAAGAGTGTAAGTTTTTATGCGCTTAAAAGCATTTTCAGGCCGAATGAGCTGATTTCTGCCAATTGCAGCAAAAGACTGAAAGGAAAGTGGGTTTGCCTTCATATTTGACCCAGAACAACTCAGTTCAGCATGGAAATATCATTGCAACAGCTTTTATTTAGCCAGAAATCAAGAGTGTAAGTTTTTATGCGCTTAAAAGCATTTTCAGGCCGAATGAGCTGATTTCTGCCAATTGCAGCAAAAGACTGAAAGGAAAGTGGGTTTGCCTTCATATTTGACCCAGAACAACTCAGTTCAGCATGGAAATATAATTGCAACAGCTTTTATTTAGCCAGAAATCAAGAGTGTAAGTTTTTATGTGCTTAAAAGCATTTTCAGGCCGAATGAGCAAATATGCTTGTTTCTGCCAATTGCAGCAAAATACTGAAAGGAAAGTGGGTTTGCCTTCATATTTGACCCA